>NC_045754.1:0-320000 GCF_008692095.1 Etheostoma spectabile
TGGGGAGACATCACCTATCCAGTGTGTCTCTCAGGTAATTTCAGAGCATTCTGATGTAGGACTTTTAAAAATAAGCCTACAATGTATAATACATAGTATAATTTAAATCTTTTTCAGGCTATTAATGCATTATTTTCCTCTTTTTCAGGCTACTCTAAAAAGGAATCCTGACGTTATTCCAGCTTCATTCCAAGTCTGGAGGGAGACATCACCTATCCACTGTGTCTTTCAGGTAATTTCAGAGCATTCTGATGTACAGTTTTAAATTAAGGGCTTAAAAGTACAGCTATTGACGTTTTTTTCAGGCGGTTAAAGGCATTATTTTCTCTTTTTCAGGCTACTCTAAAAGGAATCCTGACGTTATTCCAGCTTCATTCCAAGTCTGGAGGAGACATCACCTATCCCTGTGTCTCTCAGGTAATTTCAGAGCATTCTGATGTACAGTTTTAAAATTAAGGCTTAAAAGTACAGCTAATTGACATTTTTTTCAGGCTGTAAAAGGCATTATTTTCTTTTCAGGCTACTCTAAAAAGGAATCCTGACGTTATTCCAGCTTCATTCCAAGTCTGGGGAGACATCACCTATCCTGTGTCTCTCAGGTAATTTCAGAGCATTCTGATGTAGGACTTTTAAAAATAAAGCCTACAATGTATAATACTAGTATAATTACATCTTTTTCAGGCTATTAAATGCATTATTTTCTCTTTTTCAGCTACTCTAAAAAGGAATCCTGACGTTATTCCAGCTTCATTCCAAGTCTGGGGAGACATCACCTATCCTTGTGTCTCTCAGGTAATTTCAGAGCATTCTGAGTACGGTTTTTAAAATTAGGCTTAAAAGTAAAGCTATATTGACATTTTTTCAGATGTTAAGGCATTATTTTCTCTTTTTCAGGCTACTCTAAAAGAATCCTGACGTTATTCCAGCTTCATTCCAAGTCTGGGGAGACATCACCTATCCAGTGTGTCTCTCAGGTAATTTCAGAGCATTCTGATGTAGGACTTTAAAATTACAATGTCTAATACATAGTATAATTTAAATCTTTTTCAGGCTATTAAATGCATTATTTTTCTCTTTTTCAGGCTACTCTAAAAGAATCCTGACGTTATTCCAGCTTCATTCCAAGTCTGGAGGAACATCACCTATCCACTGTGTCTTCAGGTAATTTCAGAGCATTCTGATGTACAGTTTTAAAAATTAAGGGCTTAAAGTACACTATATGACGTTTTTCAGGCGTAAAGGCTTATTTTCTTTTTTCAGGCTACTCTAAAAAGAAATCCTGACGTTATTCCAGCTTCATTCCAAGTCTGGGGGAGACATCACCTATCCACTGTGTCTCTCAGTAATTTCAGAGCATTCTGATGTACGGTTTAAAAATTAAGGCTTAAAATAAGCTCTATTGACATTTTTCAGGATGTTAAAGGCTTATTTTTGTCTTTTTCAGGCTACTCTAAAAAGAATCCTGACGTTATTCCAGCTTCATTCCAAGTCTGGGAGAGACATCACCTATCCATTGTGTCTCTCAGGTAATTTCAGAGCATTCTGATGTACAGTTTTAAAATTAAGGCTTAAAAGTAGCTCTATTGACATTTTTTCTTTTTCAGGCTGTTAAAGCTTATTTTGTCTTTTTCAGGCTACTCTAAAAATGAATCCTGACGTTATTCCAGCTTCATTCCAGTCTGGGGAGACATCACCTATCCACTGTGTCTTTCAGGTAATTTCAGAGCATTCTGATGTACAGTTTTAAAATTAAGGGCTTAAAGTACAGCTCTATTGACTTTTTTCAGGATGTTAAGGCTTATTTGTCTTTTTCAGGCTACTCTAAAAAGAATCCTGACGTTATTCCAGCTTCATTCCAAGTCTGGGGAGACATCACCTATCCAGTGTGTCTCTCAGGTAATTTCAGAGCATTCTGATGTAGGACTTTAAAATAAAGCCTACAATGTATAATACATAGTATAATTTAAATCTTTTTCAGGCTATTAAATGCATTATTTTCTCTTTTTCAGGCTACTCTAAAAAGGATCCTGACGTTATTCCAGCTTCATTCCAAGTCTGGGGAGACATCACCTATCCACTGTGTCTTTCAGGTAATTTCAGAGCATTCTGATGTACAGTTTTAAAATAAGGGCTTAAAGTACAGCTATATTGACATTTTTTCAGGCGGTTAAAGGCATTATTTTCTCTTTTTCAGGCTACTCTAAAAAGGAATCCTGACGTTATTCCAGCTTCATTCAAGTCTGGGGAGACATCACCTATCCAGTGTGTCTCTCAGGTAATTTCAGAGCATTCTGATGTAGGACTTTAAAAATAAGCCTACAATGTATAATACATAGTATAATTTAATCTTTTTCAGGCTATAAATGCATTATTTTCTCTTTTTTTCAGGCTACTCTAAAAGGAATCCTGACGTTATTCCAGCTTCATTCCAAGTCTGGGGAGACATCACCTATCCATTGTGTCTCTCAGGTAATTTCAGAGCATTCTGATGTACGGTTTTTAAAATTAAGGGCTTAAAGTAAGCTCTATTGACATTTTTTTCAGGCTGTTAAAGGCTTATTTTTGTCTTTTTCAGGCTACTCTAAAAAGAATCCTGACGTTATTCCAGCTTCATTCCAAGTCTGGGGGAGACCACCTATCCATGTGTCTCTCAGGTAATTTCAGAGCATTCTGATGTAGACTTTAAAATAAAGCCTACAATGTATAATACATAGTATAATTTAAATCTTTTCAGGCTATTAAATGCATTATTTTCTCTTTTTCAGCTACTCTAAAAGGAATCCTGACGTTATTCCAGCTTCATTCCAAGTCTGGAGGGAGACATCACCTATCCACTGTGTCTTTCAGGTAATTTCAGAGCATTCTGATGTACATTTTAAAAATTAAGGGCTTAAAAGTACAGCATCTTGACGTTTTTTCAGCGTTAAAGCATTATTTTCTCTTTTTCAGGCTACTCTAAAAAGGTATCCTGACGTTATTCCAGCTTCATTCCAAGTCTGGGGAGACATCACCTATCCATTTGTCTCTCAGGTAATTTCAGAGCATTCTGATGTACGTTTTTAAAATTAAGGGCTTAAAGTAAAGCTATATTGACATTTTTTCAGATGTTAAAGGCATTATTTTGTCTTTTTCAGGCTACTCTAAAAAGAATCCTGACGTTATTCCAGCTTCATTCCAAGTCTGGGAGAGACATCACCTATCCATTGTGTCTCTCAGGTAATTTCAGAGCATTCTGATGTAGGTTTTAAAATTAAGGGCTTAAAAGTAAGCTCTATTGACATTTTTTTCAGGATGTTAAAGGCTTTTTTTGTCTTTTTCAGGCTACTCTAAAAAGGAATCCTGACGTTATTCCAGCTTCATTCCAAGTCTGGGGAGACATCACCTATCCACTGTGTCTTTCAGGTAATTTCAGAGCATTCTGATGTACATTTTAAAATTAAGGGCTTAAAAGTACAGCTCTATTGATGTTTTTTTTCAGGCTATTAAAGCTTATTTTTCTCTTTTTCAGGCTACTCTAAAAAGAAATCCTGACGTTATTCCAGCTTCATTCCAAGTCTGGGGGACATCACCTATCCAGTGTGTCTCTCAGGTAATTTCAGAGCATTCTGATGTAGGACTTTAAAAATAAGCCTACAATGTATACATAGTATAATTTAAATCTTTTTCAGGCTATTAATGCATTATTTTCTCTTTTTCAGCTACTCTAAAAAGGAATCCTGACGTTATTCCAGCTTCATTCCAAGTCTGGAGGAGACATCACCTATCCACTGTGTCTTTCAGGTAATTTCAGAGCATTCTGATGTACAGTTTTAAAATTAAGGGCTTAAAAGTACAGCTAATTGACGTTTTTTCAGGCGGTTAAAGGCATATTTTCTCTTTTTCAGGCTACTCTAAAAAGAATCCTGACGTTATTCCAGCTTCATTCCAAGTCTGGGAGACATCACCTATCCACTGTGTCTCTCAGGTAATTTCAGAGCATTCTGATGTAGGATTTTAAAATAAAGCCTACAATGTATATACATCTATAATTTAATCTTTTTTCAGGCTGTTAAATGCATTTTTTCTCTTTTTCAGCTACTCTAAAAAGGAATCCTGACGTTATTCCAGCTTCATTCCAAGTCTGGGGAGACATCACCTATCCAGTGTGTCTCTCAGGTAATTTCAGAGCATTCTGATGTAGGACTTTAAAAATAAAGCCTACAATGTATAATACATAGTATAATTTAAATCTTTTTCAGGCTATTAAATGCATATTTTCTCTTTTTTCAGGCTACTCTAAAAAGGAATCCTGACGTTATTCCAGCTTCATTCCAAGTCTGGGGGAGACATCACCTATCCAGTGTGTCTTTCAGGTAATTTCAGAGCATTCTGATGTACAGTTTTAAAATTAAGGCTTAAAAGTACAGCTATATTGACGTTTTTTCAGGCGGTTAAAGCATTATTTTCTCTTTTTCAGGCTACTCTAAAAAGGAATCCTGACGTTATTCCAGCTTCATTCCAAGTCTGGGGGAGACACTCACCTATCCACTGTGTCTCTCAGGTAATTTCAGAGCATTCTGATGTACAGTTTTAAAATTAAGGGCTTAAAAGTACAGCCATATTGAAATCTTTTTCAGGGTTAAAGGCATTATTTTCTCTTTTTCAGGCTACTCTAAAAAGGAATCCTGACGTTATTCCAGCTTCATTCCAAGTCTGGAGGGACATCACCTATCCACTGTGTCCCTCAGGTAATTTCAGAGCATTCTGATGTACAGTTTTAAAATTAGGGCTTAAAAGTAAAGCTCTATTGACATTTTTTCAGGATGTTAAGGCTATTATTTTGTCTTTTTCAGGCTACTCTAAAAAGAATCCTGACGTTATTCCAGCTTCATTCCAAGTCTGGGGAGACATCACCTATCCATGTGTCTCTCAGGTAATTTCAGAGCATTCTGATGTAGGACTTTAAAAATAAGCCTACAATGTATAATACATAGTATAATTTAAATCTTTTTCAGGCTATTAAATGCATTATTTTCTCTTTTTCAGGCTACTCTAAAAAGAATCCTGACGTTATTCCAGCTTCATTCCAAGTCTGGGAGGAGACATCACCTATCCACTGTGTCTCTCAGGTAATTTCAGAGCATTCTGATGTACGTTTAAAATTAAGGGCTTAAAAGTACAGCTATTTGACGTTTTTTCAGGCGGTTAAAGCATTATTTTCTCTTTTTCAGGCTACTCTAAAAAGGAATCCTGACGTTATTCCAGCTTCATTCCAAGTCTGGGGGAGACATCACCTATCCACTTGTGTCTCTCAGTAATTTCAGAGCATTCTGATGTACAGTTTTAAAATTAAGGCTTAAAAGTACAGCTCTATTGACATTTTTTTCAGGCTGTTAAAGGCTTATTTTTTTCTTTTTCAGGCTACTCTAAAAGAATCCTGACGTTATTCCAGCTTCATTCCAAGTCTGGGGAGACATCACCTATCCATGTGTCTCTCAGGTAATTTCAGAGCATTCTGATGTACGTTTAAAAATTAAGCTAAAAGTCAGCTCTATTGATGTTTTTTTTTCAGGCTATTAAAGGCATTATTTTCTCTTTTTCAGGCTACTCTAAAGGAATCCTGACGTTATTCCAGCTTCATTCCAAGTCTTGGGGACATCACCTATCCACTGTGTCTCTCAGGTAATTTCAGAGCATTCTGATGTAGGACTTTAAAAATAAAGCCTACAAGTCTAACAGTATAATTTAAATCTTTTTCAGCTATTAAATGCATTATTTTCTCTTTTTCAGGCTACTCTAAAAGGAATCCTGACGTTATTCCAGCTTCATTCCAAGTCTGGGGGACATCACCTATCCACTTGTCTCTCAGGTAATTTCAGAGCATTCTGATGTACACTTTAAAATTAAGGGCTAAAGTAAAGCTCTATTGACATTTTTTCAGGCTGTTAAAGGCTTATTTTTCTTTTTCAGGCTACTCTAAAAAGAAATCCTGACGTTATTCCAGCTTCATTCCAAGTCTGGGGGAGACATCACCTATCCACTGTGTCTTTCAGGTAATTTCAGAGCATTCTGATGTACAGTTTTAAAATTAAGGGCTTAAAAGTACGCTATATTGACGTTTTTTCAGGCGTTAAAGGCATTATTTTCTCTTTTTCAGGCTACTCTAAAAGGAATCCTGACGTTATTCCAGCTTCATTCCAAGTCTGGGGGAGACATCACCTATCCACTGTGTCTCTCAGGTAATTTCAGAGCATTCTGATGTACGTTTTTAAAATTAAGGGCTTAAAGTACGCTATATTGACATTTTTTCAGGATGTAAAGGCTTATTTTCTCTTTTTTTCAGGCTACTCTAAAAAGAATCCTGACGTTATTCCAGCTTCATTCCAAGTCTGGGGAGACATCACCTATCCATTGTGTCTCTCAGGTAATTTCAGAGCATTCTGATGTAGGTTTTAAAAATTAAGGGCTTAAAAGTAAAGCTCTATTGACATTTTTTCAGGCTATTAAATGCTTTTTTTCTCTTTTTCAGGCTACTCTAAAAAGGAATCCTGACGTTATTCCAGCTTCATTCCAAGTCTGGGGAGAGACATCACCTATCCACTGTGTCTTTCAGGTAATTCAGAGCATTCTGATGTACAGTTTTAAAATTAAGGGCTTAAAAGTACAGCTATATTGATCTTTTTCAGGATGTTAAAGGCTTATTTTTGTCTTTTTCAGGCTACTCTAAAAAGAATCCTGACGTTATTCCAGCTTCATTCCAAGTCTGGGGAGACATCACCTATCCAGTGTGTCTCTCAGGTAATTTCAGAGCATTCT
Source organism: Etheostoma spectabile (assembly GCF_008692095.1). Lineage (NCBI taxonomy): Eukaryota > Metazoa > Chordata > Actinopteri > Perciformes > Percidae > Etheostoma > Etheostoma spectabile. The sequence continues at coordinate 6,796 of NC_045754.1, forward strand.
GATGTAGACTTTAAAAATAAAGCCTACAATGTACATACATAGTATATTTAAATCTTTTTCAGGCTATTAAATGCATTATTTTCTCTTTTTCAGGCTACTCTAAAAGAATCCTGACGTTATTCCAGCTTCATTCCAAGTCTGGGGGAGACATCACCTATCCACTGTGTCTCTCAGGTAATTTCAGAGCATTCTGATGTACGTTTTAAAATTAAGGCTTAAAGTACAGCTATATTGACGTTTTTTCAGGCTGTTAAAGGCTTATTTTCTCTTTTTCAGGCTACTCTAAAAGAATCCTGACGTTTATTCCAGCTTCATTCCAAGTCTGGGGAGACATCACCTATCCAGTGTGTCTCTCAGGTAATTTCAGAGCATTCTGATGTAGGATTTTAAAAATAAAGCCTACAATGTATAATACATAGTATAATTTAAATCTTTTTCAGGCTATAAATGCATTATTTTCTCTTTTTCAGGCTACTCTAAAATGAATCCTGACGTTATTCCAGCTTCATTCCAAGTCTGGGGAGACATCACCTATCCATTGTGTCTCTCAGGTAATTTCAGAGCATTCTGATGTAGGATTTTAAAATAAAGCCTACAAGTACATAGTATAATTGAATCTTTTCAGGCTATTAAATGCATTATTTTCTCTTTTTCAGGCTACTCTAAAAAGGAATCCTGACGTTATTCCAGCTTCATTCCAAGTCTGGGGGAGACATCACCTATCCAGTGTGTCTTCAGGTAATTTCAGAGCATTCTGATGTACAGTTTTAAAATTAAGGGCTTAAGTACAAGCTCGTTGACTTTTTTCAGGCTGTTAAAGGCATTTTTTCTCTTTTTCAGGCTACTCTAAAAAGGAATCCTGACTTTTCCAGCTTCATTCCAAGTCTGGGGGAGACATCACCTATCCACTGTGTCTTCAGGTAATTTCAGAGCATTCTGATGTACAGTTTTAAAATTAAGGCTTAAAGTACAGCAATATTGACGTTTTTTCAGGCTTTAAAGGCATTATTTTCTCTTTTTCAGGCTACTCTAAAAAGAATCCTGACGTTATTCCAGCTTCATTCCAAGTCTGGGGAGACATCACCTATCCACTGTGTCTTTCAGTAATTTCAGAGCATTCTGATGTACATTTTAAAAATTAAGGCTTAAAAGTACAGCTCTATTGATTTTTTTCAGGATGTTAAAGGCTTATTTTGTCTTTTTCAGGCTACTCTAAAAAGAATCCTGACGTTATTCCAGCTTCATTCCAAGTCTGGGGAGACATCACCTATCCATGTGTCTCTCAGGTAATTTCAGAGCATTCTGATGTAGATTTAAAAATAAAGCCTACAATGTATAATACAGTGTAATTTAAATTTTTTCAGGCTATTAAATGCATTATTTTCTTTTTTCAGGCTACTCTAAAATGGAATCCTGACGTTATTCCAGCTTCATTCCAAGTCTGGGAGAGACATCACCTATCCATTGTGTCCTCAGGTAATTTCAGAGCATTCTGATGTACAGTTTTTAAAATTAAGGCTTAAAAGTAAGCTATATTGACGTTTTTTTCAGGCGGTTAGGCATTATTTTCTCTTTTTCAGGCTACTCTAAAAAGGAATCCTGACGTTATTCCAGCTTCATTCCAGTCTGGGGGAGACATCACCTATCCAGTGTGTCTCTCAGGTAATTTCAGAGCATTCTGATGTAGGTTTTAAAATAAAGCCTACATGTCTAATACATAGTATATTTAAATCTTTTCAGGCTATTAAATGCATTATTTTCTCTTTTTCAGGCTACTCTAAAAGGAATCCTGACGTTATTCCAGCTTCATTCCAAGTCTGGGAGACATCACCTATCCATTGTGTCCCTCAGGTAATTTCAGAGCATTCTGATGTACGGTTTTTAAAATTAAGGGCTTAAAAGTAAGCTCTATTGACATTTTTTCAGGCTGTTAAAGGCTTATTTTTTGTCTTTTTCGGCTACTCTAAAAAGAATCCTGACGTTATTCCAGCTTCATTCCAGTCTGGGGGAGACATCACCTATCCACTGTGTCTTTCAGGTAATTTCAGAGCATTCTGATGTACAGTTTTAAAATTAAGGGCTTACAAGTAAAGCTCTATTGATTTTTTTTTCAGATGTTAAAGGCTTATTTTGTCTTTTTCAGGCTACTCTAAAGAAATCCTGACGTTATTCCAGCTTCATTCCAAGTCTGGGAGACATCACCTATCCTTGTGTCTCTCAGGTATTTCAGAGCATTCTGATGGACTTTAAAATAAAGCCTACAATGTATAATACATAGTATAATTTAAATCTTTTTCAGGCTATTAAATGCATATTTTCTCTTTTTTCAGCTACTCTAAAAAGGAATCCTGACGTTATTCCAGCTTCATTCCAAGTCTGGGGAGACATCACCTATCCATGTGTCTCTCAGGTAATTTCAGAGCATTCTGATGTACGATTTAAATTAAGGGCTTAAAAGTACAAGCTCTATTGACATTTTTTTCAGGCTGTTAAAGGCATTATTTTTTCTTTTTCAGGCTACTCTAAAAAGGAATCCTGACGTTATTCCAGCTTCATTCCAAGTCTGGGGGAGACATCACCTATCCACTGTGTCTTTCAGGTAATTTCAGAGCATTCTGATGTACAGTTTTAAAATTAAGGGCTTAAAAGTACAGCTCTATGAGTTTTTTTCAGGATGTTAAAGGCTTATTTTGTCTTTTTCAGGCTACTCTAAAAAGAAATCCTGACGTTATTCCAGCTTCATTCCAAGTCTGGGGAGACATCACCTATCCAGTGTGTCTCTCAGGTAATTTCAGAGCATTCTGATGTAGGACTTTAAAATAAAGCCTACAATGTAAATACATAGTATATTTAAATCTTTTTCAGGCTATTAAATGCATTATTTTCTCTTTTTCAGGCTACTCTAAAAAGAATCCTGACGTTATTCCAGCTTCATTCCAAGTCTGGGAGACATCACCTATCCAGTGTGCTCTTCAGGTAATTTCAGAGCATTCTGATGTACGATTTTAAAATAAGGCTTAAAAGTAAAGCTATATTGACATTTTTTTCAGGCTGTTAAGCATTTTTTCTCTTTTTCAGGCTACTCTAAAAAGGAATCCTGACGTTATTCCAGCTTCATTCCAAGTCTGGGGAGACATCACCTATCCATTGTGTCCTCTCAGTAATTTCAGAGCATTCTGATGTACAGTTTTAAAATTAAGGCTTACAAGTAACAGCTATATTGACGTTTTTTCAGGCTTTTAAAGGCATTATTTCTCTTTTTCAGGCTACTCTAAAAAGGAATCCTGACGTTTATTCCAGCTTCATTCCAAGTCTGGGGGAGACATCACCTATCCACTGTGTCTTTCAGGTAATTTCAGAGCATTCTGATGTACAGTTTTAAAATAAGGGCTTAAAAGTACAGCTCTATTGACTTTTTTCAGGATGTTAAAGGCTTATTTTGTCTTTTTCAGGCTACTCTAAAAAGAATCCTGACGTTATTCCAGCTTCATTCCAAGTCTGGGGAGACATCACCTATCCAGTGTGTCTCTCAGGTAATTTCAGAGCATTCTGATGTAGGATTTAAAAATAAAGCCTACAATGTATAATACATATATAATTTATCTTTTTTCAGGCTATTAATGCATTATTTTCTCTTTTTTCAGGCTACTCTAAAAGGAATCCTGACGTTATTCCAGCTTCATTCCAAGTCTGGAGAGACATCACCTATCCATTGTGTCCCTCAGGTAATTTCAGAGCATTCTGATGTACAGTTTTAAAATTAAGGGCTTAAAAGTAAAGCTATATTGACTTTTTCAGGCGGTTAAAGGCTTATTTTCCTCTTTTCAGGCTACTCTAAAAAGGAATCCTGACGTTATTCCAGCTTCATTCCAAGTCTGGGGGAGACATCACCTATCCATTGTGTCTCTCAGGTAATTTCAGAGCATTCTGATGTAGGATTTTAAAAATAAAGCCTACAATGTCATAATACATAGTATATTTAAATCTTTTTCAGGCTATTAAATGCATTATTTTCTCTTTTTCAGGCTACTCTAAAAAGGAATCCTGACGTTATTCCAGCTTCATTCCAAGTCTGGGGAGACATCACCTATCCATTGTGTCCCTCAGTAATTTCAGAGCATTCTGATGTACGGTTTTAAAATTAAGGGCTTAAAAGTACAGCTCTATTGACATTTTTTCAGGATGTTAAAGGCTTATTTTTGTCTTTTTCAGGCTACTCTAAAAAGAAATCCTGACGTTATTCCAGCTTCATTCCAAGTCTGGGAGAGACATCACATATCCATTGTGTCCCTCAGGTAATTTCAGAGCATTCTGATGTAGGATTTCAAAAATAAAGCCTACAATGTATAATACATAGTATAATTTAAATCTTTTTCAGGCTATTAAATGCATTATTTTCTCTTTTTCAGGCTACTCTAAAATGGTATCCTGACGTTATTCCAGCTTCATTCCAAGTCTGGGAGAGACATCACCTATCCATTGTGTCCCTCAGGTAATTTTAGAGCATTCTGATGTACAGTTTTAAAATTAAGGGCTTAAAAGTAAAGCTATATTGACGTTTTTTCAGGCGGTTGAAGGCATTATTTTCTCTTTTTCAGGCTACTCTAAAAAGGAATCCTGACGTTATTTCAGCTTCATTCCAGGTCTGGGGGAGACATCACCTATCCAGTGTGTCTCTCAGGTAATTTCAGAGCATTCTGATGTAGGATTTTAAAAATAAAGCCTACAATGTCTAATACATAGTATAATTTAAATCTTTTTCAGGCTATTAAATGCATTATTTTCTCTTTTTCAGGCTACTCTAAAAGGAATCCTGACGTTATTCCAGCTTCATTCCAAGTCTGGGGAGACATCACCTATCCACTGTGTCCCTCAGGTAATTTCAGAGCATTCTGATGTACGGTTTTAAAATTAGGGCTTAAAAGTAAAGCTCTATTGACATTTTTTCAGGATGTTAAAGGCTTATTTTTGTCTTTTTCGGCTACTCTAAAAAGAATCCTGACGTTATTCCAGCTTCATTCCAAGTCTGGGGGAGACATCACCTATCCACTGTGTCTTTCAGTAATTTCAGAGCATTCTGATGTACAGTTTTAAAATTAAGGGCTTAAATACAGCTCTATTGATTTTTTTCAGATGTTAAAGGCTTATTTTTGTCTTTTTCAGGCTACTCTCTAAAAGAATCCTGACGTTATTCCAGCTTCATTCCAAGTCTTGGGGAGACATCACCTATCCATTGTGTCTCTCAGGTAATTTCAGAGCATTCTGATGTAGGACTTTAAAAATAAAGCCTACAATGTATAATACATAGTATAATTTAAATCTTTTTCAGGCTATAAATGCATTATTTTCTCTTTTTCAGGCTACTCTAAAAGGAATCCTGACGTTATTCCAGCTTCATTCCAAGTCTGGGAGACATCACCTATCCACTGTGTCTCTCAGGTAATTTCAGAGCATTCTGATGTACGAGTTTTAAATTAAGGGCTTAAAGTAAAGCTCTATTGACATTTTTTTCAGGATGTTAAAGGCTTATTTTGTCTTTTTCAGGCTACTCTAAAAAGGACCTGACGTTATTCCAGCTTCATTCCAAGTCTGGAGGGAGACATCACCTATCCATGTGTCTTTCAGGTAATTTCAGAGCATTCTGATGTACAGTTTTAAAATAAGGCTTAAAAGAACATAATATTGACGTTTTTTTCAGGCTTTAAAGGCATTATTTTCTCTTTTTCAGGCTACTCTAAAAAGAATCCTGACGTTATTCCAGCTTCATTCCAAGTCTGGGGAGACATCACCTATCCACTGTGTCTTTCAGGTAATTTCAGAGCATTCTGATGTACATTTAAAATTAAGGCTTAAAGTACAGCTCTATTGATCTTTTTTCAGGTGTTAAGGCTTATTTTCTCTTTTTCAGGCTACTCTAAAAGGAATCCTGACGTTATTCCAGCTTCATTCCAAGTCTTGGGGAGACATCACCTATCCATTGTGTCTCTCAGGTAATTTCAGAGCATTCTGATGTAGGATTTAAAATAAGCTACAATGTATAATACATAGTATAATTTAAATCTTTTTCAGGCTATTAAATGCATTATTTTCTCTTTTTCAGCTACTCTAAAAAGATCCTGACGTTATTCCAGCTTCATTCCAAGTCTGGGGAGACATCACCTATCCATTGTGTCTCTCAGGTAATTTCAGAGCATTCTGATGTACAGTTTTAAAATTAAGGGCTTAAAAGTAAAGCTATATTGACATTTTTTCAGGCGTTAAAGGCATTATTTTCTCTTTTTCAGGCTACTCTAAAAGGAATCCTGACGTTATTCCAGCTTCATTCCAAGTCTGGGGGAGACATCACCTATCCATGTGTCTCTCAGGTAATTTCAGAGCATTCTGATGTAGGATTTTAAAAATAAAGCCTACAATGTATAATACATAGTATAATTTAAATCTTTTTCAGGCTATTAAATGCATTATTTTCTCTTTTTCAGGCTACTCTAAAAAGGAATCCTGACGTTATTCCAGCTTCATTCCAAGTCTGGGAGACATCACCTATCCATGTGTCTCTCAGGTAATTTCAGAGCATTCTGATGTACGTTTTAAAATTAGGGCTTAAAATAAAGCTATATTGACATTTTTTCAGATGTTAAATGCTTATTTTTTCTTTTTTCAGGCTACTCTAAAAAGGAATCCTGACGTTATTCCAGCTTCATTCCAAGTCTGGGGGAGACATCACCTATCCACTTGTGTCTTCAGTAATTTCAGAGCATTCTGATGTACATTTTAAAATTAGGCTTAAAATACAGCTATATTGATCTTTTTCAGGCTTAAAGGCTTATTTTTGTCTTTTTCAGGCTACTCTAAAAAGAATCCTGACGTTATTCCAGCTTCATTCCAAGTCTGGGGAGACCACCTATCCACTGTGTCTCTCAGGTATTTCAGAGCATTCTGATGTAGGATTTTAAAAATAAGCCTACAATGTATATACAGCTTAATTGAAATCTTTTTCAGGCTATTAAATGCATTATTTTCTCTTTTTCAGGCTACTCTAAAAGGAATCCTGACGTTATTCCAGCTTCATTCCAAGTCTGGGGAGACATCACCTATCCACTGTGTCTTTCAGGTAATTTCAGAGCATTCTGATGTACAGTTTTAAAATTAGGGCTTAAAAGTACAGCTCTATTGACATTTTTTCAGGATGTTAAAGGCATTATTTTCTCTTTTTCAGGCTACTCTAAAAAGGAATCCTGACGTTATTCCAGCTTCATTCCAAGTCTGGGGAGACATCACCTATCCATTGTGTCTCTCAGGTAATTTCAGAGCATTCTGATGTAGATTTAAAAATAAGCCTACAATGTATAATACATAGTATAATTTAATCTTTTTCAGGCTATTAAATGCATTATTTTCTCTTTTTCAGGCTACTCTAAAAGGATCCTGACGTTATTCCAGCTTCATTCCAAGTCTGGGAGACATCACCTATCCAGTGTGTCTTCGGTAATTTCAGAGCATTCTGATGTACATTTTTAAAATTAAGGCTTAAAAGTAAAGCTCTATTGACATTTTTTTCAGGATGTTAAAGGCTTATTTTTGTCTTTTTCAGGCTACTCTAAAAGGAATCCTGACGTTATTCCAGCTTCATTCCAAGTCTGGGGGAGACATCACCTATCCACTGTGTCTCTCAGGTAATTTCAGAGCATTCTGATGTAGGTTTTAAAATTAAGGGCTTAAAAGTACAGCAATATTGACGTTTTTTTCAGGCTTTAAAGGCATTATTTTCTCTTTTTCAGGCTACTCTAAAAAGAATCCTGACGTTATTCCAGCTTCATTCCAAGTCTGGGGGAGACATCACCTATCCACTGTGTCTTTCATGTAATTTCAGAGCATTCTGATGTACAGTTTTAAATTAAGGGCTTAAAAGTACAGCTCTATTGATCTTTTTTCAGGATGTTAAGGCTTATTTTTGTCTTTTTCAGGCTACTCTAAAGAAATCCTGACGTTATTCCAGCTTCATTCCAAGTCTTGGGGAGACATCACCTATCCAGTGTGTCTCTCAGGTAATTTCAGAGCATTCTGATGTAGGATTTAAAAATAAAGCCTACAATGTAAATACATAGTATAATTTAATCTTTTTCAGGCTATTAAATGCATTATTTTTCTCTTTTTCAGGCTACTCTAAAATGGAATCCTGACGTTATTCCAGCTTCATTCCAAGTCTGGGAGGACATCACCTATCCATTGTGTCTCTCAGGTAATTTCAGAGCATTCTGATGTACAGTTTTAAAATTAGGGCTTAAAAGTAAGCTATATTGACGTTTTTTCAGGCGGTTAAAGGCATTATTTCTCTTTTTCAGGCTACTCTAAAAGGAATCCTGACGTTATTCCAGCTTCATTCCAAGTCTGGGGAGACATCACCTATCCACTGTGTCTCTCAGGTAATTTCAGAGCATTCTGATGTAGATTTTAAAAATAAAGCCTACAATGTCTAATACATAGTATAATTTAATCTTTTTCAGGCTATTAAATGCATTATTTTCTCTTTTTCAGGCTACTCTAAAAGGATCCTGACGTTATTCCAGCTTCATTCCAAGTCTGGGGAGACATCACCTATCCACTGTGTCTCTCAGGTAATTTCAGAGCATTCTGATGTAAGTTTTAAAATAAAGCCTACAATTATATACATAGTATATGAAATCTTTTTCAGGCTATTAAAGCATTATTTTCTCTTTTTCAGGCTACTCTAAAAGGAATCCTGACGTTATTCCAGCTTCATTCCAAGTCTGGGGAGACATCACCTATCCATTGTCTCTCAGGTAATTTCAGAGCATTCTGATGTAGGATTTTAAAAATAAAGCCTACAATGTATATACATAGTATAATTTAAATCTTTTTCAGGCTATTAAATGCATTATTTTCTTTTTTCAGGCTACTCTAAAAGGAATCCTGACGTTATTCCAGCTTCATTCCAAGTCTGGGGGACATCACCTATCCACTTTGTCTCTAAGGTAATTTCAGAGCATTCTGATGTACTTTTTTAAAATTAAGGGCTTAAAAGTAAGCTATATTGACTTTTTTCAGGCTGTTAAAGGCTTATTTTTTTCTTTTTTTCAGGCTACTCTAAAAGAATCCTGACGTTATTCCAGCTTCATTCCAAGTCTGGGGAGACATCACCTATCCACTGTGTCTTTCAGGTAATTTCAGAGCATTCTGATGTACAGTTTAAAATTAAGGGCTTAAAAGTACAGCTATATTGACGTTTTTTCAGGCGTTAAGGCTTATTTTTGTCTTTTTCAGGCTACTCTAAAAAGAATCCTGACGTTATTCCAGCTTCATTCCAAGTCTTGGGGAGACATCACCTATCCATGTGTCTCTCAGGTAATTTCAGAGCATTCTGATGTAGGACTTTAAAATAAGCCTACAATGTCTAATACATAGTATAATTTAAATCTTTTTCAGGCTATTAAATGCTTATTTTCTCTTTTTCAGGCTACTCTAAAAGGAATCCTGACGTTATTCCAGCTTCATTCCAAGTCTGGGGAGACACCACCTATCCACTTTGTCTCTCAGGTAATTTCAGAGCATTCTGATGTACGGTTTAAAATTAGGGCTTAAAATACAGCTCTATTGACATTTTTTTCAGGATGTTAAAGGCTTATTTTTTCTTTTTCAGGCTACTCTAAAAGAATCCTGACGTTATTCCAGCTTCATTCCAAGTCTGGGGAGACATCACCTATCCACTGTGTCTTTCAGGTAATTTCAGAGCATTCTGATGTACAGTTTTTAAAATTAAGGGCTTAAAAGTACAGCTCTATTGATGTTTTTCAGGATGTTAAGGCTTATTTTTGTCTTTTTCAGGCTACTCTAAAAGAAATCCTGACGTTATTCCAGCTTCATTCCAAGTCTTGGGGGAGACATCACCTATCCAGTGTGTCTCTCAGGTAATTTCAGAGCATTCTGATGTAGGACTTTAAAATAAAGCCAAATGTCTAATACATAGTATAATTTAAATCTTTTTCAGGCTATTAAATGCATTATTTTCTCTTTTTCAGGCTACTCTAAAAAGGAATCCTGACGTTATTCCAGCTTCATTCCAAGTCTGGGGGAGACATCACCTATCCACTTTGTCTCTCAGGTAATTTCAGAGCATTCTGATGTACAGTTTTAAAATTAAGGGCTTAAAGTAAAGCTCTATTGACATTTTTCAGGATGTTAAAGGCTTATTTTTGTCTTTTTCAGGCTACTCTAAAAAGAATCCTGACGTTATTCCAGCTTCATTCCAAGTCTGGGGGAGACATCACCTATCCACTTTGTCTCTCAGGTAATTTCAGAGCATTCTGATGTACAGTTTTAAAATTAAGGGCTTAAAAGTAAAGCTCTATTGACATTTTTTCAGGATGTAAAGGCTTATTTTTGTCTTTTTCAGGCTACTCTAAAAAGGAATCCTGACGTTATTCCAGCTTCATTCCAAGTCTGGGGGAGACATCACCTATCCACTTTGTCTCTAAGTAATTTCAGAGCATTCTGATGTACAGTTTTAAAATTAAGGGCTTAAAGTAAAGCTCTATTGACATTTTTTCAGGATGTCAAATAAATAAAGCCTACAATGTTAATACATAGTTTTCAATTTTTTCAGGCTATTAAATGCATTATTTTCTCTTTTTCAGCTACTCTAAAAAGGAATTCCTGACGTTATTCCAGCTTCATTCCAAGTCTGGAGGAGACATCACCTATCCACTGTGTCTTTCAAGTAATTTCAGAGCATTCTGATGTACAGTTTTAAAATTAAGGGCTTAAAAGTACAGCAATATTGACGTTTTTTCAGGCGGTAAAGGCATTATTTTCTCTTTTTCAGGCTACTCTAAAAAGGAATCCTGACGTTATTCCAGCTTCATTCCAAGTCTGGAGGGAGACATCACCTATCCACTGTGTCTTCAGTAATTTCAGAGCATTCTGATGTACAGTTTTAAAATTAAGGGCTTAAAAGTACAGCAATTGACGTTTTTTTCAGGATGTTAAAGGCTTATTTTTTCTCTTTTTCAGGCTACTCTAAAAGGAATCCTGACGTTATTCCAGCTTCATTCCAAGTCTGGGGAGACATCACCTATCCACTGTGTCTCTCAGTAATTTCAGAGCATTCTGATGTAGGACTTTAAAATAAAGCCTACAATGTATATACATAGTATAATTTAAATCTTTTTCAGGCTATTAAATGCATTATTTTCTCTTTTTCAGATACTCTAAAAGGAATCCTGACGTTATTCCAGCTTCATTCCAAGTCTGGAGGAGACATCACCTATCCACTGTGTCTTTCAGGTAATTTCAGAGCATTCTGATGTACAGTTTTAAAATTAAGGGCTTAAAAGTACAGCTATATTGACGTTTTTTCAGGCGGTTAAAGGCATTATTTTCTCTTTTTCAGGCTACTCTAAAAGGAATCCTGACGTTATTCCAGCTTCATTCCAAGTCTGGGGGAGACATCACCTATCCACTTTGTCTCTAGGTAATTTCAGAGCATTCTGATGTACGTTTTTAAAATTAGGGCTTAAAGTAAAGCTCTATTGACATTTTTTCAGGATTTAAGGCTTATTTTTTCTTTTTCAGGCTACTCTAAAAAGAATCCTGACGTTATTCCAGCTTCATTCCAAGTCTGGGGGAGACATCACCTATCCACTGTGTCTTTCAGGTAATTTCAGAGCATTCTGATGTACAGTTTTAAATTAAGGGCTTAAAGTACAGCTCTATTGATGTTTTTCAGGATGTTAAAGGCTTATTTTGTCTTTTTCAGGCTACTCTAAAAAGAAATCCTGACGTTATTCCAGCTTCATTCCAAGTCTGGGGAGACATCACCTATCCAGTGTGTCTCTCAGGTAATTTCAGAGCATTCTGATGTAGGACTTTAAAAATAAAGCCTACAATGTCTAATACATAGTATAATTAAATCTTTTTCAGGCTATTAAATGCATTATTTTCTCTTTTTCAGACTCTAAAAAGGAATCCTGACGTTATTCCAGCTTCATTCCAAGTCTGGGGGAGACATCACCTATCCACTTTGTCTCTAAGGTAATTTCAGAGCATTCTGATGTACACTTTTAAAATTAAGGGCTTAAAAGTAAAGCTCTATTGACATTTTTTCAGGATGTTAAAGGCTTATTTTTGTCTTTTTCAGGCTACTCTAAAAAGAATCCTGACGTTATTCCAGCTTCATTCCAAGTCTGGGAGAGACATCACCTATCCATTGTGTCCCTCAGGTAATTTCAGAGCATTCTGATGTATGGTTTTAAAATTAAGGGCTTAAAAGTAAAGCTCTATTGAATTTTTTCAGGATGTAAAGGCTTATTTTGTCTTTTTCAGGCTACTCTAAAAAGAATCCACGTTATTCCACTTCATTCCAAGTCTGGGGGGACATCACCTATCCACTTTGTCTCTCAGGTAATTTCAGAGCATTCTGATGTACAGTTTTAAAATTAAGGGCTTAAAGTAGCTCTATTGACATTTTTTCAGGATGTCAAATAAAATAAAGCCTACAAAGTATAATACATAGTATAATTTCAATTTTTCAGGCTATTAAATGCATATTTTCTCTTTTTCAGAATACTCTAAAAAGGAATTCTGACGTTATTCCAGCTTCATTCCAAGTCTGGAGGGAGACATCACCTATCCACTGTGTCTTTCAAGTAATTTCAGAGCATTCTGATGTACAGTTTAAATTTGGGCTTAAAAGTAAGCAATATTGACGTTTTTTTCAGATGTTAAAGGCTTATTTTTGTCTTTTTCGGCTACTCTAAAAAGAATCCTGACGTTATTCCCTTCATTCCAGTCTGGAGGGAGACATCACCTATCCACTGTGTCTTTCATGTAATTTCAGAGCATTCTGATGTACAGTTTTAAATTAAGGGCTTAAAAGTACAGCATATTGACGTTTTTTCAGGATGTTAAAGCTTATTTTTGTCTTTCTTTTTCGGGCTACTCTAAAAAGGAATCCTGACGTTATTCCAGCTTCATTCCAAGTCTGGAGGGAGACATCACCTATCCACTTTGTCTCTAAGGTATTTCAGAGCATTCTGATGTACGGTTTTAAAATTAAGGGCTTAAAAGTAAAGCTCTATTGAATTTTTTCAGGATGTTAAAGGCTTATTTTTTCTTTTTCAGGCTACTCTAAAAAGAATCCTGACGTTATTCCAGCTTCATTCCAAGTCTGGGGAGACATCACCTATCCACTGTGTCTTTCATGTAATTTCAGAGCATTTGATGTACAGTTTTAAATTAGGGCTTAAAAGTACAGCTCTATTGATGTTTTTTTCAGGATGTTAAAGGCTTATTTTTGTCTTTTTCAGGCTACTCTAAAAAGAAATCCTGACGTTATTCCAGCTTCATTCCAAGTCTTGGGGAGACATCACCTATCCAGTGTGTCTCTCAGGTAATTTCAGAGAATTCTGATGTAGGACTTTAAAAATAAAGCCTACAATGTATAATACATAGTATAAATTAAATCTTTTTCAGGCTATTAAATGCATTATTTTCTCTTTTTCAGAAGACTCTAAAAGGAATCCTGACGTTATTCCAGCTTCATTCCAAGTCTGGGGTGACATCACCTATCCACTTTGTCTCTAAGGTAATTTCAGAGCATTCTGATGTACACTTTAAATTAAGGGCTTAAAAGTAAAGCTCTATTGACATTTTTACAGGATGTTAAAGGCTTATTTTTGTCTTTTTCAGGCTACTCTAAAAAGAATCCTGACGTTATTCCAGCTTCATTCCAAGTCTGGGAGAGACATCACCTATCCATTGTGTCCCTCAGGTAATTTCAGAGCATTCTGATGTATGTTTTAAAATTAGGGCTTAAAAGTAAAGCTCTATTGACATTTTTTCAGGATGTCAAAGGCTTATTTTTTCTTTTTCAGGCTACTCTAAAAAGGAATCCTGACGTTATTCCAGCTTCATTCCAAGTCTGGGGGGACATCACCTATCCACTTTGTCTCTAAGGTAATTTCAGAGCATTCTGATGTACAGTTTTAAAATTAAGGGCTTAAAAGTAAAGCTCTATTGACATTTTTTCAGGATGTCAATAAATAAAGCACAATGTATAATACATAGTATAATTTCAATTTTTTCAGGCTATTAAATGCATTATTTTCTCTTTTTCAGAATACTCTAAAAAGGAATTCTGACGTTATTCCAGCTTCATTCCAAGTCTGGAGGAGACATCACCTATCCACTGTGTCTTCAGGTAATTTCAGAGCATTCTGATGTACAGTTTTAAAATTAAGGGCTTAAAAGTACAGCAATATTGACGTTTTTTCAGGATGTTAAAGGCTTATTTTTGTCTTTTTCGGCTACTCTAAAAGGAATCCTGACGTTATTCCAGCTTCATTCCAAGTCTGGGGGAGACATCACCTATCCACTGTGTCTTTCATGTAATTTCAGAGCATTCTGATGTACAGTTTTAAAATTAAGGGCTTAAAGTACAGCAATATTGACGTTTTTTCAGGCTGTTAAGGCTTATTTTGTCTTTTTCAGGCTACTCTAAAAGGAATCCTGACGTTATTCCAGCTTCATTCCAAGTCTGGAGGGAGACATCACCTATCCACTGTGTCTCTAAGGTAATTTCAGAGCATTCTGATGTACACTTTTAAAATTAAGGGCTTAAAAGTAAAGCTCTATTGACATTTTTACAGGATGTTAAAGGCTTATTTTTGTCTTTTTCAGGCTACTCTAAAAAGAAGTCCTGACGTTATTCCAGCTTCATTCCAAGTCTGGGAGAGACATCACCTATCCATTGTGTCCCTCAGGTAATTTCAGAGCATTATGATGTATGGTTTTAAAATTAAGGGCTTAAAAGTAAAGCTCTATTGACATTTTTTCAGGATGTCAAAGGCTTATTTTTGTCTTTTTCAGGCTACTCTAAAAAGGAATCCCACCGTTATTCCACCTTCATTCCAAGTCTGGGGGTGACATCACCTATCCACTTTGTCTCTAAGGTAATTTCAGAGCATTCTGATGTACAGTTTTAAAATTAAGGGCTTAAAAGTAAAGCTCTATTGACATTTTTTCAGGATGTCAAATAATATATGTAGATATAGTATAATTTCAATTTTTTCAGGCTATTAAATGCATTATTTTCTCTTTTTCAGAATACTCTAAAAAGGAATTCTGACGTTATTCCAGCTTCATTCCAAGTCTGGAGGGAGACATCACCTATCCACTGTGTCTTTCAAGTAATTTCAGAGCATTCTGATGTACAGTTTTAAAATTAAGGGCTTAAAAGTACAGCAATATTGACGTTTTTTCAGGATGTTAAAGGCTTATTTTTGTCTTTTTCGGGCTACTCTAAAAAGGAATCCTGACGTTATTCCAGCTTCATTCCAAGTCTGGAGGGAGACATCACCTATCCACTGTGTCTTTCATGTAATTTCAGAGCATTCTGATGTACAGTTTTAAAATTAAGGGCTTAAAAGTACAGCAATATTGACGTTTTTTCAGGATGTTAAAGGCTTATTTTTGTCTTTTTCGGGCTACTCTAAAAAGGAATCCTGACGTTATTCCAGCTTCATTCCAAGTCTGGAGGGAGACATCACCTATCCACTGTGTCTTTCATGTAATTTCAGAGCATTCTGATGTAGGATTTTTAAAATAAAGCCTACAATGTCTAATACATAGTATAATTTAAATCTTTTTCAGGCTATTAAATGCATTATTTTCTCTTTTTCAGGCTACTCTAAAAAGGAATCCCACCGTTATTCCACCTTCATTCCAAGTCTGGGGGTGACATCACCTATCCACTTTGTCTCTAAGGTAATTTCAGAGCATTCTGATGTACAGTTTTAAAATTAAGGGCTTAAAAGTAAAGCTCTATTGACATTTTTTCAGGATGTCAAATAAAATAAAGCCTACAATGTATAATTTCAATTTTTTCAGGCTATTAAATGCATTATTTTCTCTTTTTCAGAATACTCTAAAAAGGAATTCTGACGTTATTCCAGCTTCATTCCAAGTCTGGAGGGAGACATCACCTATCCACTGTGTCTTTCAAGTAATTTCAGAGCATTCTGATGTACAGTTTTAAAATTAAGGGCTTAAAAGTACACTAATATTGACGTTTTTTCAGGCGGTAAAAGGCATTATTTTCTCTTTTTCAGGCTACTCTAAAAAGGAATCCTGACGTTATTCCAGCTTCATTCCAAGTCTGGAGGGAGACATCACCTATCCACTGTGTCTTTCATGTAATTTCAGAGCATTCTGATGTACAGTTTTAAATTAAGGGCTTTACAGCAATATTGACGTTTTTTCAGGATGTTAAAGGCTTATTTTTCTTTTTCAGGCTACTCTAAAAGGAATCCTGACGTTATTCCAGCTTCATTCCAAGTCTGGGGGAGACATCACCTATCCACTGTGTCTTTCAGGTAATTTCAGAGCATTCTGATGTACAGTTTTAAAATTAAGGGCTTAAAAGTACAGCAATATTGACGTTTTTTCAGGATGTTAAAGGCTTATTTTTGTCTTTTTCAGGCTACTCTAAAAAGGAATCCTGACGTTATTCCAGCTTCATTCCAAGTCTGGAGGAGACATCACCTATCCACTGTGTCTTTCATGTAATTTCAGAGCATTCTGATGTAGGATTTTAAAATAAAGCCTACAATGTCTAATACATAGTATAATTTAAATCTTTTTCAGGCTATTAAATGCATTATTTTCCTCTTTTTCAGGCTACTCTAAAAAGGAATCCTGACGTTATTCCAGCTTCATTCCAGTCTGGGGGAGACATCACCTATCCATTGTGTCCCTCAGGTAATTTCAGAGCATTCTGATGTACGGTTTTAAAATTAAGGGCTTAAAAGTAAAGCTCTATTGACATTTTTTCAGGATGTTAAAGGCTTATTTTTGTCTTTTTCGGGCTACTCTATAAAGACATCCTGACGTTATTCCAGCTTCATTCCAAGTCTGGAGGGAGACATCACCTATCCACTGTGTCTTTCAGGTCATTTCAGAGCATTCTAATGTACAGTTTTAAAATTAAGGGCTTAAAAGTACAGCTATCTTGACGTTTTTTAAGGCGGTTAAAGGCATTATTTTCTCTTTTTCAGGCTAGTCTAAAATGGTATCCTGACGTTAGTCCAGCTTCATTCCAAGTCTGGGGGAGACATCACCTATCCACTTTGTCTCTAAGGTAATTTCAGAGCATTCTGATGTACGGTTTTAAAATTAAGGGCTTAAAAGTAAAGCAATATTGACGTTTTTTCAGGATGTTAAAGGCTTATTTTTGTCTTTTTCGGGCTACTCTAAAAAGGAATCCTGACGTTATTCCAGCTTCATTCCAAGTCTGGAGGGAGACATCACCTATCCACTGTGTCTTTCATGTAATTTCAGAGCATTCTGATGTACAGTTTTAAAATTAAGGGCTTAAAAGTAAAGCTCTATTGACATTTTTTCAGGATGTTAAAGGCTTATTTTTGTCTTTTTCGGGCTACTCTAAAAAGACATCCTGACGTTATTCCAGCTTCATTCCAAATCTGGGGGAGACATCACCTATCCAGTGTGTCTCTCAGGTAATTTCAGAGCATTCTGATGTAGGACTTTAAAAATAAAGCCTACAATGTATAATACATAGTATAATTTAAATCTTTTTCAGGCTATTAAATGCATTATTTTCTCTTTTTCAGAATACTCTAAGAAGGAATCCTGACGTTATTCCAGCTTCATTCCAAGTCTGGAGGGAGACATCACCTATCCACTGTGTCTTTCAGGTCATTTCAGAGCATTCTGATGTACAGTTTTAAAATTAAGGGCTTAAAAGTACAGCTATCTTGACGTTTTTTAAGGCGGTTAAAGGCATTATTTTCTCTTTTTCAGGCTAGTCTAAAATGGTATCCTGACGTTATTCCAGCTTCATTCCAAGTCTGGGGGAGACATCACCTATCCACTTTGTCTCTAAGGTAATTTCAGAGCATTCTGATGTACGGTTTTAAAATTAAGGGCTTAAAAGTAAAGCTCTATTGACATTTTTTCAGGATGTTAAAGGCTTATTTTTTTCTTTTTCAGGCTACTCTAAAAAGAAGTCCAGACGTTATTCCAGCTTCATTCCAAGTCTGCGGGAGACATCACCTATCCACTGTGTCTTTCATGTAATTTCAGAGCATTTTGATGTACAGTTTTAAAATTAAGGGCTTAAAAGTACAGCTCTATTGATGTTTTTTCAGGATGTTAAAGGCTTATTTTTGTCTTTTTCAGACTACTCTAAAAAGAAATCCTGACATTATTCCAGCTTCATTCCAAGTCTTGGGGAGACATCACCTATCCAGTGTGTCTCTCAGGTAATTTCAGAGAATTCTGATGTAGGACTTTAAAAATAAAGCCTACAATGTCTAATACATAGTATAAATTAAATCTTTTTCAGGCTATTAAATGCATTATTTTCTCTTTTTCAGAAGACTCTAAGAAGGAATCCTGACGTTATTCCAGCTTCATTCCAAGTCTGGGGGTGACATCACCTATCCACTTTGTCTCTAAGGTAATTTCAGAGCATTCTGATGTACACTTTTAAAATTAAGGGCTTAAAAGTAAAGCTCTATTGACATTTTTACAGGATGTTAAAGGCTTATTTTTGTCTTTTTCAGGCTACTCTAAAAAGAAGTCCTGACGTTATTCCAGCTTCATTCCAAGTCTGGGAGAGACATCACCTATCCATTGTGTCCCTTAGGTAATTTCAGAGCATTCTGATGTATGGTTTTAAAATTAAGGGCTTAAAAGTAAAGCTCTATTGACATTTTTTCAGGATGTCAAAGGCTTATTTTTGTCTTTTTCAGGCTACTCTAAAAAGGAATCCCACCGTTATTCCACCTTCATTCCAAGTCTGGGGGTGACATCACCTATCCACTTTGTCTCTAAGGTAATTTCAGAGCATTCTGATGTACAGTTTTAAAATTAAGGGCTTAAAAGTAAAGCTCTATTGACATTTTTTCAGGATGTCAAATAAAATAAAGCCTACAATGTATAATACATAGTATAATTTCAATTTTTTCAGGCTATTAAATGCATTATTTTCTCTTTTTCAGAATACTCTAAAAAGGAATTCTGACGTTATTCCAGCTTCATTCCAAGTCTGGAGGGAGACATCACCTATCCACTGTGTCTTTCAAGTAATTTCAGAGCATTCTGATGTACAGTTTTAAAATTAAGGGCTTAAAAGTAAAGCAATATTGACGTTTTTTCAGGCGGTAAAAGGCATTATTTTCTCTTTTTCAGGCTACTCTAAAAAGGAATCCTGACGTTATTCCAGCTTCATTCCAAGTCTGGGGGAGACATCACCTATCCAGTGTGTCCCTCAGGTAATTTCAGAGCATTCTGATGTAGGACTTTAAAAATAAAGCCTACAATGTATAATACATAGTATAATTTAAATCTTTTTCAGGCTATTAAATGCATTATTTTCTCTTTTTCAGAATACTCTAAAAAAGAATCCTGACGTTATTCCAGCTTCATTCCAAGTCTGGAGGGAGACATCACCTATCCACTGTGTCTTTCAGGTCATTTCAGAGCATTCTGATGTACAGTTTTAAAATTAAGGGCTTAAAAGTACAGCTATAATGATGTTTTTTCAGGCGGTTAAAGGCATTATTTTCTCTTTTTCAGGCTACTCTAAAAAGGAATCCTGACGTTATTCCAGCTTCATTCCACGTCTGGGGGAGACATCACCTATTCATTGTGTCTCTCAGGTAATTTCAGAGAATTCTGATGTAGGACTTTAAAAATAAAGCCTACAATGTCTAATACATAGTATAAATTAAATCTTTTTCAGGCTATTAAATGCATTATTTTCTCTTTTTCAGAAGACTCTAAGAAGGAATCCTGACGTTATTCCAGCTTCATTCCAAGTCTGGGGGTGACATCACCTATCCACTTTGTCTCTAAGGTAATTTCAGAGCATTCTGATGTACAGTTTTAAAATTAAGGGCTTAAAAGTAAAGCTCTATTGACATTTTTTCAGGATGTTAAAGGCTTATTTTTGTCTTTTTCAGGCTACTCTAAAAAGAAGTCCTGACGTTATTCCAGCTTCATTCCAAGTCTGGGAGAGACATCACCTATCCATTGTGTCCCTCAGGTAATTTCAGAGCATTCTTATGTATGGTTTTAAAATTAAGGGCTTAAAAGTAAAGCTCTATTGACATTTTTTCAGGATGTCAAAGGCTTATTTTTGTCTTTTTCAGGCTACTCTAAGAAGGACTCCTGACGTTATTCCAGCTTCATTCCAAGTGTGTGGGAGACATCACCTATCCAGTGTGTCTCTCAAGTAATTTCAGAGCATTCTGATGTACGGTTTTAAAATTAAGGGCTCAAAATTAAAGCTATATTGACGTTTTTTCAGGATGTTAAAGGCATATTTTTCTCTTTTTCAGGCTACTCTAAAAAGGAATCCCACCGTTATTCCAGCTTCATTCCAAGGCAGGGGGAGACATCACCTATCCAGTGTGTCTCTCAAGTAATTTCAGAGCATTCTGATGTACGGTTTTAAAATTAAGGGATCAAAATTAAAGCTATATTGACGTTTTTTCAGGATGTTAAAGGCATATTTTTCTCTTTTTCAGGCTACTCTAAAAAGGAATCCCACCGTTATTCCAGCTTCATTCCAAGTCTGGGGGAGACATCACCTATCCAGTGTGTCTCTCTGGTAATTTCAGAGCATTCTGATGTAGGATTTTAAAAATAAAGCCTGAATTTTCTAATACATAGTATAATTTAAATCTTTTTCAGGCTGTTAAAGGCATATTTTTCTCTTTTTCAGGCTACTCTAAAAAGGAATCCTGACGTTATTCCAGCTTCATTCCAAGTCTGGGGGAGATTTCACCTATCCAGTGTGTCTCTCTGGTAATTTCAGAGCATTCTGATGTAGGATTCTAAAAATAGAGCCTACAATGTGTATTGCATAGTATAATTTAAATGTTTTTCAGGCTGTTAAAGGCATTATTTTCTCGTTTTCAGGCTACTCTAAAAAGGAATCCTGAGGTTATTCCAGCTTAATTCCAAGTCTAGGGGAAACTACACCTATCCAGTGTGTCTCTCTGGTAATTTCAGAGCATTCTGATGTAGGATTTTAAAAATAAAGCCTACATTGTCTAATACATAGTATAATTTAAATTTTTTTCAGGCTGTTAAAGGCATATTTTCTCGTTTTCAGGCTACTCTAAAAAGGAATCCTGACGTTATTCCATCTTAATTCCAAGTCTGGGGGAGACTTCACCTATCCAGTGTGTCTCTCTGGTAATTTCAGAGCATTCTGATGTAGGATTTTAAAAATAAAGCCTACATTGTCTAATACATAGTATAATTTAAATCTTTTTCAGGCTGTTAAAGGCATATTTTTCTCTTTTTCAGGCTACTCTAAATTGGAATCCTGACGTTATTCCAGCTTCATTCCAAGTCTGGGGGAGATTTCACCTATCCAGTGTGTCTCTCTGGTAATTTCAGAGCATTCTGATGTAGGATTCTGAAAATAGAGCCTACAATGTGTAATGCATAGTATAATTTAAATCTTTTTCAGGCTGTTAAAGGCATATTTTTCTCTTTTTCATGCTACTCTAAAAAAGGGATCGTGACTTTATTCCAGCTTCATTCCAGGTCTGGGGGAGACATCACCTATCCAGTGTGTCTCTCTGGTAATTTCAGAGCATTCTGCTGTAGGATTTTAAAAATAAAGCCTACATTGTCTAATACATAGTATAATTTAAATCTTTTTCAGGCTGTTAAAGGCATGTTTTTCTCTTTTTCAGGCTACTCTCAAAAGGAATCCTGACGTTATTCCAGCTTCATTCCAAGTCTGGGAGAGACATCACCTATCCATTGTGTCTCTCAGCTAAGTTCAGAGCATTCTGATGTAGGATTATAAAAATAAAGCCTACAATGTCTAATACATAGTTTAATTTAAATATTTTTCAGGCTGTTAAAGGCATATTTTTCTCTTTTTCAGGCTACTCTAAAAAGGAATCATGACGTTATTCCGGCTTCATTCCAAGTCTGGGGGAGACATCACCTATCATCTGTGTCTCTCATGTAATTTCAGAGCATTCTGATGTAGGATTTTAAAAATAAAGCCTACAATGTCTAATACAAAGTATAATTTAAATCTTTTTCAGGCTGTTAAAGGCATATTTTTCTCTTTTTTAGGCTACTCTAAAAAGGAATCCTGACGATATTCCAGCTTCATTCCAAGGCAGGGGGTGACATCAACTATCCAGTGTGTCTCTCGGGTAATTTCAGAGCATTTTGATGAAGGACTTTAAAAATAAAGCCAACAATTTTTATTACATATTATAATTAAATCTTTTTCAGGCTGTTAAAGGCATATTTTTCTCTTTTTCATGCTACTCTAAAAAAGGGATCGTGACTTTATTCCAGCTTCATTTCAGGTCTGGGGGAGACTTCACCTATCCAGTGTGTCTCTCTGGTAATTTCAGAGCATTCTGATGTAGGATTTTAAAAATAAAGCCTGAATTTTCTAATACATAGTATAATTTAAATCTTTTTCAGGCTGTTAAAGGCATATTTTTCTCGTTTTCAGGCTACTCTAAAAAGGAATCCTGAGGTTATTCCAGCTTAATTCCAAGTCTGGGGGAGACTTCACCTATCCAGTGTGTCTCTCTGGTAATTTCAGAGCATTCTGATGTAGGATTTTAAAAATAAAGCCTACATTGTCTAATACATAGTATAATTTAAATCTTTTTCAGGCTGTTAAAGGCATATTTTTCTCTTTTTCAGGCTACTCTAAAAAGGAATCCTGACGTTATTCCAGCTTCATTCCAAGTCTGGGGGAGATTTCACCTATCCAGTGTGTCTCTCTGGTAATTTCAGAGCATTCTGATGTAGGATTCTAAAAATAGAGCCTACAATGTGTATTGCATAGTATAATTTAAATCTTTTTCAGGCTGTTAAAGGCATATTTTTCTCTTTTTCAGGCTACTCTAAAAAGGAATCCTGACGTTATTCCAGCTTCATTCCAAGTCTGGGGGAGACATCACATATCATCTGTGTCTCTCTGGTAATTTCAGAGCATTCTGATGTAGGATTTTAAAAATAAAGCCTACAATGTCTAATACATAGTATAATTTTAATCTTTTTCAGGCTGTTAAAGGCATATTTTTCTCTTTTTTAGGCTACTCTAAAAAGGAATCTTGACGATATTCCAGCTTCAATCCAAGGCAGGGGGAGACATCACCTATCCAGTGTGTCTCTCGGGTAATTACAGAGCATTTTGATGTAGGACTTTAAAAATAAAGCCTACAATGTTTATTACACATTATAATTTAAATCTTTTTCAGGCTGTTAAAGGCATATTTTTGTCTTTTTCATGCTACTCTAAAAAAGGGATTGTGACTTTATTCCAGCTTCATTCCAAGTCTGGGAGAGACATCACCTATCCATTGTGTCTCTCAGCTAAGTTCAGAGCATTCTGATGTAGGATTTTTAAAATAAAGCCTACAATGTCTAATACATAGTATAATTTAAATATTTTTCAGGATGTAAAAGGCTTATTTTTCTCTTTTTCAGGCTACTCTAAAAAGAAATCCTGACGTTATTCCAGCTTCATTCCAAGTCTGGGGGAGACATCACCTATCCACTGTGTCTCTCAGGTAATTTCAGAGCATTCTGATTTACGGTTTTAAAAATAAAGCCTACAATGTCTAATACATACAGTGGTATGAAAAAGTGTTTGCCCCCTTCCTCATTTCCTGTTCCTTTGCATGTTTGTCACACCTAAGTGTTTCGGAACATCAAATCAATTTAAACAATAGTCAAGGACAACACAAGTGAACACAAAATGCAATTTGTAAATGAAGGTGTTTATTATTAAAGGTGAAAAAAAATCCAAACCATCATGGCCCTGTGTGAAAAAGTGATTGCCCCCCTTGTTAAAACATACTATAACTGTGGTTGTCCACACCTGAGTTCAATTTCTCTAACCACACCCAGGCCTGATTATTGCCACACCTGTTCACAATCAAGACATCACTTAAATAGGAGCTTAAGGTCCACCAGAAGATCCTTAAAAGCTACATATCATGCCGAGACCCAAAGAAATTCAGGAACAATTGAGAAAGAAAGTAATGGAGATCTATCATTCTGGAAAGGGTTATAAAGCCCTTCCAAAGCTTTGGGAATCCATTGAACCACAGTGAGAGCCATTATCCACAAATGGCGAAGACATGGAACAGTGGTGAACCTTCCCAGGAGTGGCCGGCCACCCAAAATTACCCCAAGAGCGCAGCGACGACTCATCCAAGAGGTCACAAAAGACCCCACAACAATGTCCAAAGAACTGCAGGCCTCACTTGCCTCAGTTAAGGTCAGCGTTCATGCCTCCACCATCAGGAAAAGACTGGGCAAAAATGGCCTGCATTACAGAGTTCCAAGGAGAAAACCACTGCTGAGCAAAAAAAACATCAAAGCTCGTCTCAATTTCTCCACAACACATCTTGATGATCCCCAAGACTTTTGGGACAACATTCTGTGGACCAATGAGACAAAAGTGGAACTCTTTGGAAGGTGTGTGTCCAAGTATATCTGGCGTAGAAGGAACACTGCATTTCATAAAAAGAACATTATACCAACAGTAAAATATGGTGGTGGTACTGTGATGGTCTGGGGCTGTTTTGCTGCTTCAGGACCTGGAAGACTTGCCGTGATAAAAGGAATTATGAATTCTGCTGTCTACCAAGAGATCCTGAAGGAGAATGTCCGACCATCTGTTCGTGTACTCAAGCTGAAATTAACTTGGGTTCTGCAGCAGGACAATGATCCTAAACACACCAGCAAGTCCACCACCGAATGGCTGAAGAAAAACAAAATGAAGACTTTGGAGTGGCCTAGCCAAAGTCCTGACCTGAATCCTATTGAGATGTTGTAGTATGACCTTAAAAAGGCCGTTCATGCTCGAAAACCCTCTAATGTAACTGAATTAGGACAATTCTGCAAAGATGAGTGGGCCAAAATTCCTCCAGGACGCTGTAAAAGCCTCATTGCACGTTATCGCAAACGCTTGGTTGCAGTTGTTGCTGCTAAGGGTGGCCCAACCAGTTATTAGGTTTAGGGGGCAATCACTTTTTCACACAGGGCCATGATGGTTTGGATTTTTTTTCACCTTTAATAATAAACACCTTCATTTACAAATTGCATTTTGTGTTTACTTGTGTTGTCCTTGACTATTGCTTAAATTGGTTTGATGTTCCGAAACACTTAAGTGTGACAAACATGCAAAGGAACAGGAAATGAGGAAGGGGGCAAACACTTTTTCACACCACTGTATGTTTAACAGCTACTGTTAAAAGAACTAGTGTGAACCTGTGTAAATGACAGCAACAAAGTTAAAACACCACAAAAAGCTAAGAAGAGGCCGGAACACACGTTTCCTGCATAGAGATGTGTATTTAACAGCTACTGTTAAAAAACTAGTGTAAACCTGTTGAAATGACAGAAACAAGGTGAAAACACCACAAAAAGCTCAGAAGAGGCAGAAACGCACGTTTCTTGCATGGAGATGTGTGTTTAACAGTTACTGTTAAGAAACCTGTGAAACCTGTTGAAATGACAGCAACAAGGTGAAAACACCACAAAAAGCTCAGAAGAGGCCAAAACGCAGGTTTCCTGCATGGAGATGTGAGTTTAACAGCTACTGTTAAGAAACCTGTGTAAACCTATTGAAATGACAGCAACAAGGTTAAAACATCACAAAAAGCTCAGAAGAGGCCAAAACGCACGTTTCCTGCATGGAGATGTGAGTTTAAAAGCTACTGTTAAGAATCTGGTGTAAACCTGTTAAAATGACAGACACAAGGTTAAAACATCACACAAAGCTCAGAAGAGGCCAAAACGCAGGTCTCCTGCATGGAGCTGTGTGTTTAACAGCTACTGTTAAGAAACCTGTGTAAACCTGTTGAAATGGCAGCAAAAAGGTTAAAACATCAGAAAAACCTCAGAAGAGGCCGAAACGCAAGTTTCCTGCATGGAGATATGTATTTAACAGCTACTCTTAAGAAACTAGTGTAAACCTGTTGAAATGACAGCAACAAGGTTAAAACATCACAAAAAGCTCAGAAGAGGCAGAAACGCACCTTTCCTGCATGGAGATGTGTATTTAACAGCTACTGTTAAGAAACCTGTGTAAACCTGTTGAAATGACAGCAACAAGGTTAAAACATCAGAAATAGCTTAGAAGAGGCCAAAACACACGTTTCCTGCATTGAGATGTGTATTTTACAGCTACTGTTAAAAAACTATGTGTAAACCTGTTGAAATGATAGAAACAAGGTTAAAACACCACAAAAGCTCAGAAGAGCCCGAAATGCACATTTCCTGCATGCAGATGTGTGTGTTTAACAGGTACTGTTTAAAAATCTGGTTAAAACCTTTAAAATGACAGACACAGGTTAAAACCCTCACACAAACTCAGAAGAGGCCAAAACGCAGGTCTCCTGCATGAGCTGTGTTTTTAACAGCTACTGTTAAGAAACCTTTTAAAAACCCCTGGTTGAAATGGCAGCAAAAGGTTAAAAACCCCTCAGAAACCCTCAAAGGCCGAAACCAAGTTTCCTGCATGGAGATATGTATTTAACAGCTACTCTTAAGAAACATTGTAACCTGTTGAAATGACAGCAAAAAGGTTAAAACATCACAAAAAGCTCAGAAGAGCAGAAACCACCTTTCCTGCATGGGATGTGTATTTAAACAGCTACTTTTTAAAAAACCCTGTGTAAACCTGTTGAAATGACAGCACCAAGTTAAAATCAGAAATAGCTTAGAAGGCCCAAAACACACGTTTTCCTGCATTGAGATGTGTATTTTACAGCTACTGTTAAAAACTATGTTAAACCTGTTGAAATATAGAAACAAGGTTAAAACACCACAAAAGCTCAGAAGAGCCCGAAATGCACATTTCCTGCATGCAGATGTGTGTGTTTAACAGGTACTGTTAAGAAACTAGTGTAAACCTGTTGAAATGACAGCAACAAGGTTAAAACTCCCAAAGCTCAGAGACGCTGAAACGCCCATTTCCTCTGGATGTGTGTTTAACAGTTACTGTTAAGAAACCTGTGTAAACCTGTTGAAATGATAGCAAAAAGGTTAAAACTAACAAAAAATCAGAAAGGCGGAAACGCATGTTTACGGCATGGAATGTGTTTTACAGCTCCTGTTAGAAACCTGTGTAAACCTGTTTAAATTTACAGCAACAAGGTTAAACACCACAAAAGGCACAGAAGAGGCCAAACGCAGTTTCCACATGGAGATGTGAGTTTAACAGCTACTTTTTAGGAACCTGTGTAAACCTGTTGAAATGCAGCACGGGTTTAAACACCCCCAAAAAGCTCAAAAGGCCAAAACGCAGGTTTCCTGCATGGAGATGTGAGTTTAACGCTACTGTTAAAAAACTAGTGTGAACCTTGAAATGACAGCAAAAAGGGTTAAACCATCCAAAAAGCTAGAAAAGGCAGAAACGAAACGTTTCCTGCATAGAGATTTTGTATTTAAAAGCTACTGTTAAAAAACTAGTTAAACTTGTTGAAATGACAGAAAAAAGGTGAAACCCACCACAAAAAGCTCAGAAGAGGCCAAAACGCAGGATTCCTGCAGGGAGGTGTGTTTTTAACAGCTACTGTTAAGAAAGCTGTGTAAACCTGTTGAAATGCCAGCAAAAAAGGAAAAAACATCTCAAAAAGCTCAGAAGAGGCAGAAATGCACGTTTCCTGCATGGAGATGTGAGTTTAACAGCTATTGTTGAGAAACCAGTGTAAACCTGTCAAAATGACAACAACAAGGTTAAAACACCACAAAAAGCTCAGAAGAGGCAGAAACGCACATTTCTTGCACGGAGATGTGTGTTTAACAGTTACTGTTAAGAAACCTGTGTAAACTTGTTGAAATGACAGCAAAAAGGTTAAAACATCACAAAAAGATCAGAAGAGGCCGAAACGCACGTTTCCTGCATGGAGATGTGAGTTTAACAGCTACTTTTAAAAAACTTGCGTAAACCTATTGAAATGACAGCAACAAGGTAAAACATCACAAAAAGCTCAGAAGAGCCAGAAACGCACGTTTCCTGCATGGAGATGTGAGTTTAACAGCTACTGTTAAAAAACTAGTGTAAACCTGTTGAAATGACAGCAACAAGATTGAAATATCCCAAAAAGCTCACAAGACGCCGAAACGCATGTTTCCTGCATGGAGATGTGTGTATTTAACAGCTACTGTTCAGAAACTAGTGTAAACCTGTTGAAATGACAGCAACAAGGTTGAAAAATCACAAAAAGATCAGAAGAGGCCAAAACGTGTGTTTCCTGCATGGAGATGTGTGTTTAACAACTACTGTTAAGAAACCAGTGTAAACCTTTTGAACAAGGTTAAAACATCAGAAATACCTTAGAAGAGGCCAAAACACACGTTTCCTGCATTGAGACGCAGAGCTGCCAACTTTTCCAAAAACCTTGGAGTGAGATTTGGGGGGGCCAACAAATATTTTGTCACGTACAAAGCAATTTCTTTGGCTCTTTCAGCAGGGTTTAAATTGGGATTTGTTATATTTGGGGGGATAGGGGGCTCTCCCTAGGGGGGTCTGGGGGTATGCCCCCCCAGGAAAAAAAATTGAAAAATAAACCTTTAAATGGCACTTTCTGGAGAGTTTTGTGCAAAAAAATGGAGAAATCAAGTCTTACATGATATGTGCAAAACCGTAGGGTTAAGAGCCTTTGCAGTGTTGTAGTCTCAACAGGTATTAGGGCATGTAACATTTACATTATTTACATTTTTAACTTCTATATAAGAACTGACCCAGACAATGTGCCAAACATAATGAGCCACATGAAGAGACAGTAGCCTATGTCAGCAACAGCTGAGAAGATTTGGGTCAGTGGGGAACAGGTCCAGGGGTCGCTGGTGTAGGGACCAGGGACCCAAAATTAGATTAATGTTGAGGGATCAAATAAGACCACTGAAATTCTAAAGAATGACAACCACTGTTTTGCATAAATTCTAATCCTTTACCCTTTGTACCAAGGCTCAGTAATGTTTGGCCCTCATCCTCTGTGCCCCACTTACTGGATTTCCTTTTTTGGGAAAATAAAGACTATTTGTACATTTTATAAAACATTAAATTAAATATTTACAGTTAAATTTTGAGATTCCCCGAGGTTAGAGAAGCACAATAGTGGCCCAACGTTGCAGTATTGTAAATAAAGTATATTATACCTCAGATGTGTTTCATTAGATTTCTGCTCATGTTTACAACTTTGTGCACATTCAAAACATAACTCCTCCCATCTCTGTTGTCCGAGATTTGGAGAGTTGTAATATAGTCTGCTGTGCATGTCATTGCTCCGCTGATTTGGTAGTCTGGCTGTACGCTGCTCATTATCAGAGGTCTACGCACAGATGCAACGCGTCACTGTCCCCCCCAGAGCAAGCCCACTAAAATGAACTGAAGTTGCTTCGCTTACCAGCCGCGCTGCTCACCTCTATTGTTACAGAGAGAGTGGTCATGAAGCGACAGACGGGTCTGCGATACTCAGAGCACATAGGCCTACTTGAAGCCGGGGAAATGCACCTGGGATCTATAGATCTATAGATAAACTCATCTTTCAGAAATTTGACCGACCGGGTTGACACTTCAGCGTGAGAAATCGGGGGTGTGGCGTGTGAGCATGTGCAACCAGTCAAATGCGTGTGTCTCACGGCCAATGCGTGAGAGTTGGCAGCCCTGGAGATGTGTATTTAACAGCTACTGTTAAAAAACTAGTGTAAACCTGTTGAAATGATAGAAACAAGGTTAAAACACCACAAAAAGCTCAGGAGAGGCTGAAATGCACATTTCCAGCATGGAGATGTGTGTGTTTAACAGCTACTGTTAAGAAACTAGTGTAAACCTGTTGAAATCACAGCAACAAGGTTGAAACATCACAAAAAGCTCAGAAGAGGCCAAACCGTGTGTTTCCTGCATGGAGATGTTTGTTTAAAAGCTACTGTTAAAACTAGAGTAAACCTGTTGAAATTACAGCAACAAGGTTAAAACATCACAAAAAGATCAGAAGAGGCCGAAACACATGTTTCCTGCATTGAGATGTGAGTTTAACAGCTACTGTTAAAAAACTAGTGTAAACCTGTTGAAATGACAGCAACAAGGTTAAAACAACACAAATAGCTCAGAAGAGGCCAAAACGCAGGTTTCCTGCATGGAGATATGTTTTTAACAGCTACTGTTAAGAAACTACTGTAAACCTGTTGAAATGACAGCAACAAGGTAAAACATCACAAAAAGCTCAGAAGAGGGGAGAGTTCTAGCCCGACCGGGCTGGAGCTCTCTTTACCTTGTCTCTCTTGGTTTTGCTGTAATAATAGTTTTAGACAGCTGGGGATTTATTTTGATACACTAGTCAGGGCATAGAATTGAATATTGTTAGGGAGTAGTAGTTAGTCACATAGTTTTCAGATTTATCTATCATGTAATTAAGAATATAATAAAACTAAACGGAGACTTGGCATACAGCCCGATCCGGTTGGGGAGAGTTCTAGCTCGACCGGGCTGGAGCTCTCTTTACCTTGTCTCTCTGGGTTTTGCTGTAATAATAGTTTTAGACAGCTGGGGACTTATTTTGATACACTGAGCTCCTCTCTCCTCTATCTTTCCATCTTTTCATTTATGTGCATCCATGTCCCAGAAATGCTTGTTACTAACCTAGCTCTGGGGAGTCATTCCCCGGAGTCCTTATGTTCTTTTTTCCCCAGCATGTTCCCTTGGATCAGAGAGGCTCCAAAATCGCCTTGGTCCCGCTCCATGTTCTGTGATGCCATGTTCAACTGCTACACTGCAGTGCCCTGCTACGTCCTGCTACGTCCTGCTGTGTCTTGTAAGGCCGCACAGCGTCCTGCTATGCCATGAACTACTACAAAGAACTGCTACTTTTCTTCTTCTTCACCCTCTACCTCTTCTTCATATTCTTCATCTTCTTCGTGTGGCCTGTGTTGCCCACTTTATCCACGTTCTCCTCCTTGTTCAACTTCAACATTGTCTTGGCCTTGGTCATCGTCTTCATCCTCTTCTCCTTTGCTCTTGTCGCGGCAATGGGCCTTTTCTCGGTCCTCTTCTCACTCACACACTGCCGTCAGAGTCACAGTGATGGTCGTTTATGTTGCGGTCCTCTTGTACTTTCTCTTCTTCTCGTACGTGCACTTCAGCGGGGACATTGCGACCGGGCCCGCTGACGATAACCCTATGCAGCTTCAATTCCAGAGTCAAACGACGGGCCATGCTGACGTCGCACCAGTGCACAGGTCCAAAACAATACGACGTAAGATGACAACAACAAGAAGATGAGACAAATGTGTCTGCAGTTTATACTGTTAATATGTCAATATTTGTGTGTGTGCGTGTGTGTGTGTGATAAATATATTTAGTAGACCAAAGTCAAGCATTTAGTTTTGTTTCAATTTTATTTCCACCTTTCATTCAATATAACACAAAATGCAATCAAACTGAAATCTGGCCCGGGTCTCAGAGACCCGAAGGCCGAGGCCACGGCAGTAGAGATACACAGTCGAATGCAGGATGGGTTCCAAAGACCCAAAGCTGAGGTCCCAGAGACCCGAAGGCCAAGGCAGTAGAGATACGCAGTCGAATGCAGGACGGGTCCCAGAGACCGGTCCGAGAGACCCGAATGCCGGTGTCTTGGTAGAAGTGGAATAAAGTTGAATGCAGGATGGGTCAAACAATGGGCCATGCTGACATTGCACCAGTGCACAGGTCAAAAACAATACGACGTAAGATGACAACAACAAGAAGACTAGACAAATGTGTCTAAAGTTTATACTGTAAATATATATGTGTGTGTGTGTGTGTGTGTGTGTCTGTGTGTGTGTGTGTGTGTGTGTGTGTGTGTGTGAGAGAGATGAATATATTTAGTAGACCGAGATCAAGCAGTTAGTTTTGTTGTTAATTTTATTTCCCTCTTTCATACAATACAACACAAACCGTGACTGTGATGGGTGCGTCAGAGGAAGACCAACACATACACGAGCACAGCAGAGAAAAAGACTACTGCTGCTATGACGACGACCACCACCACTGTGATGGGTGCATCACAAGAAGACCAACACATACACGAGCACAGCAGAGAAAAAGACTACTGCTACTACTGACAACAACAAAGACGATGACCAATGACAAGACGAAGGAGAAGAAGAAGAAGAAGAAGAAGAGGGTGGACATGCAAGGGCCAAAGAAGAAGAAGAAGACGAAGAAGTAGAAGAAGACGAAGAAGAAGACAAAGAAGAAGAAGAAGAAGAAGAGGGTAGTGAAGACGAGGGGCAAGAGGAGGACTAACAGGATGAGGAAACAGCTGTGTCAAAAGATGGCAAAATCAAATGGTCCTCGAAAACATGTCATCCCAGTTGCACTAGACCTTATCGTCACGCCACCAAAAAGGAAAAACCCGACCAAGGAAAGGACACGACACACGCTGCAGCTGCTGCTGCCGCCACCGCTGATGCTACGCTGCTACAACAGAGCCTGGGACCCACAGACTATGCCGCGGAACACGTCCACGACATAGACTCTGCGTTTGGCCTGTTTGTCACGCAGCAAATCGAAGACATGGTTGTGGCCGCCACGAACCTCGAGAGTCAAAGGAGATGTGCCACAGCCGGCAAGTGGACGTCCCGGACCTGCGAGCCTACCTTGGGCTGCTGCTCCTCGCGGGCGTGTACCGGTCCCGCAACGAGGCCTTGGAGAGCCTGTGGCACGTGGAGAGGCAGGGCCATTTTCCGAGCCACGATGTCAATCAAGCAGTTCCACGCGTACTCTAGACTATTGCGATTCGAGAGCTGCCCGACAAGCCTCGGACAAACTGGCGGCCGTACGAGAGGTGTGGGACGTGTGGATGCGGCAGCTGCCTAGCCTCTACAACCCGGCCGCGGACGTGACGGTGGACAAGCAGCTGGGGCCCTTACGAAGTGTTGTATTTGTTGCTTGTTGTTGTTTTCGTTTTGTTTTTTGTACCATTGCCATACAAGTGTGTGTGTGTGTGTGTGTGTGTGTGTGTGTGTGTGTGTGTGTGTGGTGTGTTTTTCAAATTTTTTCAAAACCCAACATCATCCTCCACTACAACCACACAGAGGGCGGCATGGACAACCTGGACAAGCTCGTGAGCACGTACAGCTGCCGCAGGAAGACGGCACGCTGGCCCCTCGCCCTGTTCCACAACATCCTCGACGGGTCCGCCTACAACGCTCTTGTGCTGTGGCGAGAGCTCAGGCCCAAGTGGATGCGCGTCAAGCTCAACAAGAAGAGGGCGTTCCTCAAGCAGTTGGGAAGGGCGCTTGTGAATCCGCTCAACGAGAGATGGCGGCATCTGCCTCGCACGGAGGCGTCCACCGCGCTTGTCAAAGCCGTTGTCACAGCAAGGAGGTCCTGTGGCGGTGGTGGCGGCGGCAGGGGCGGAAGCGGCGGCAAAGACACAAGGGGCCTAGAGGAGGACGGGGATTCTGAACTGGACACACCGAGGGTGCAAAGCAAAAGGAAGCGGTGTCAGCTCTGTCCAGAGAGAAAGGACCGCAAATCACACATCGTGTGCGGTGGCTGCAAGAGATACATCTGCGGGAGCGGCACGCGAGCCTACTACTGTGCCGACTGTGTTTGCCCGTAGCCTCTTGGCCCGCGTGGACGAGGCCCCGAAAAACATTGAATCTGTTTGGAATAAACACACACACACACACACACACACACACACACACAGACCCACACACAAACACACACACACACACCCCTGCGTCCCAGGGACCTGAATGGCGAGGCTGAGGCCTCAAGAGTAGTACATTGAGCAAGGATGGGTACCGGGACCACGAAGGATGAGGCTGCTACGGCAGTGGTGGGACGTACGTACAATGGTATGAAAAATAAAACGGGGTCTCTGAGACCCAAAGGACGAGGCCATGATGGCATTTGACATGGAATGAAAGCGGTGTCTCGGGACCCCGAAGCAGAACGGCAAGCTAGTACAAAAGGTCACATAAGCTAAACATGTCCCTGTGACACAAAGGACAATACAAGGGTTAATCCTTTGCATCTGCCTGTTTTGAGCCTTAGAGAGGCTTCGTTTGTAAGTTTATATTACATTACAAACAATATTTTATATTATGTAACATATTGTGTTTTACATATTGGTTAAATTGATATTTACTTAAACCCCTTTTTCTCGTGTACTGCTGCCATCTGTCTAATTATGTAGTTTTATAGCAATAGTCAGAGAGATATAAGGGCGTACTTTATGTCACTCAAGAATGTAATCTGATTGATGGTTGAAAGGTCAAGAGGTTACAACCAGTCAAAAAGGTTTTGTTACGTAATAATGGACACTCTACAGGACAGGCCAGAACCGGAAATTCCATTTTCAATTCAAATGAGCATATGAAAATGAGACATACAGGAAATACATAGATGGGGGGAGGGGAGGTTAACTACTGTAGCTTCCAATGAGAATGAATTAAATTAAATATCTTTACATTTGATAAATTTAAACATCAGATAACTGAGAATGTTTAAGAAACTGCATTTTTGGTTGTGAATGTAGTGCAGAGCACTGCCGGGAAAATCCAGTCATCAAGTAGATTACAATATAATATAAAACTGACGCTGCAGTGTATATGTTATCTTATTCAACTGACAAAGGGTCAATTAGAGCCTCTATTACCACCAATGTCCTTTTAGAAAGAGTATCATATCACATCTGCAGCATGAAACAAACTGCAAGCCCTTACAGAGGATGGCGCCTCACATCTTTGACAGCTGTTGGGTCTAAGATCAGAGGTCAACCTCAGCACGCAATATTGGGCACAAAAGGCCATTTTACTCACTGACGGTCAGAGGAGATCAGTTAGAAAGTGAGACTTCAGCACAAAACTTTCCGGGTGAGTAATTGAATTATTGGTTATTATTGGTTAATAATTATTAGTTTTATTATTATTATTTATATCAATCTTTCTGATGCCCTGCTGGGTGATATCAAGGCCCCAAAAGATGCCTTTTTACATTCTGTAAGAATGTACAACACTGTAAGGATTTATCTACCTTGTCTGAAGCTATTGGGGAGTCTTTCAGTATCTCAAGCAGGCCTTTATATAAATATAGGACAAGTGTGCAATGCTAGGCCAGGTTGGAAGGATCATGTAGTAGAGCTAAATGCAGAGGCTCAAAATGCTTTTAAAAAATGGGCAGAGTCAGGCAAAAGCAGGCATGGCCCCTTGTTTGAAAACAAGAAATGCACTAATGCTAGATTTAAATATGCACTTCACTATATTAAAAGAAATGAAAACACTATGAGGTCAGATTCACTGGCATGAAAGCTGCAAAAAAATAATGTTAAAGACTTTTGGAAAGAAATAAAAACTGTTAATAATTGCAAAACATCTCTTCCATCAAATATAGATGGTGTGAGTGGTCCTGATGAAATTTCACAGTTTTGGCAAAAACAATATTATGAACTGTTAAAAAGTAATCCGTTTGTAGTGGATAATGTAGAGTTTAATGATGATGTTGCTGTCACTTCTGCGGAAGTCCATGAAGAAATACTGAAGTTAAGTGATAATAAGGCCTGTGGCCTGGATGATATTACAGCTGAACATCTTAAACTTCCCAGTAAGAAACTGTGCCCTCTGGTGTCTGTGTGCTACACAGGTTATCTTGTTTATGGAGAGTTACCTGATTCTATGCTCTCTGTTGTGCTGGTACCAGTTAATAAAGATAAAGTGGGAAAGCTGAACTGCTCAGATAATTACAGGCCAATAGCTCTGGTCATTGTTATGTCCAAAGTGCTGGAGACAGTTATATTGTGTAGACTTGAAAGTTATGTTCTGTCTATTGATTACCAATTTGGCTTTAAACGGAAGCATGGCACGGATTTCTGTATTTTTGCATTAAAAGAAATTTTAGATAAATATAGTAGGCAAAGTTCCACAATCTTCTTGTGCTTCATTGATGCTTCTAAAGCATTTGATTGTGTTAATTATGATAAATTATTTTTTAAATTGTCTAAAAGGGGATCCCTGGTTTTATAATTAGAATCTTGGTGTATTGGTACTCGCATCAGACGAGGAGAGTGAGATGGTGTAATGTAATGTCCGTTCCCTTCCAACTGACCATTGGTGTTTGCCAGGGAGGAATTCTGTCTCCTTTTCTTTTTAATATATATATATGAATGAGTTGGCTTTTAAATCCATGTGGTACAGACTGTATGGTTGGTGACTTACTAATTAATCACCTAATGTACGCAGATGATTTGGTCATCTTTAGCCCATATAGTGCTGGTCTCCAACAGCTTCTGAGAGAATGCACACAGTATGGTGTTGATTTTGATTTAAAATACAATGCTAAAAAGAGAAAGATCATGATTATTAGAAGTAGAGAAGAAAGACAGGCAACCTTCCCTGACTTCTATCTGTCTGGCACTGCACTGATGGTGTGCAGTGAGATTACATATTTGGGCCATATTGTTGCAAATGACCTATTTGGGGATAAGGATATCTATAGGCAGCGTCGGAAGTTGTATGCTCAAACAAACATGCTGTGTCGTAAGTTCAGCATGTGCTCTGTACCTGTGAAAATCTCACTCTTTAGAGCGTATTGTACCCCTTTGTATACGGCCTACCTGTGGTGTTGTTATAAGCAAGGCAGGATTAGAAAACTCATAGTGGCTTATATTGACAGCATGAGGCTGCTGCTGAATGCTCCAGGAAGCTCCAGTGCAAGCTATATGATTGTCAGCGTTGGGGTACCTACTTGCTCTGCTGTTTAGATTTATAGTATGTGTAGGGTATCTGAGTCAGAAAATCACATAATCACTGTTTTGGCTAACCATGTACGCAGTTCTGTCAGATTGTCTTCCAGACTGTGGAACCACTGGCGAACAGGTCTGTACATTAGACGCTGAACATTGTGGAAGGCTCTGTAATTTGTATTTTTGTGTTTGTGTATGTTTTTTTTGTGATATGGATCCCCCTGGGTCTGAAATAAAGTTTATATAATAACTTTTATTAAAAACTTTATTCAACCTTTTCTCTCTCTGTTCTTCCTAACAGTTACCAGTGATGAATTCAGATATCATTCTCACTCAATCAGATTATGGTACGTACAAAAATAAAACGACTGACACAAATTTTCTTATTACTCACCAGACTTGATAGATTGCTGCAGCAGAGCATATTACAATCCCAATCCAGCTGTCTCTTACAGGAATATTGAAGAAATAACGGACAGAGAAGAAGTAGGCCTAAATAGCCCTACGGAGACCATTGCCCGGCCAATTATTCAGCCAAATAAGTTTACAGTCGAGAGCCATTTCAGACATCCAATACAGCCAGTGCTCTCAAGAATTGAACTCTACTGCAAAATTCAACAAACGCTTACTGTTCTACAGACGGCTCCCGAGCAAATGACAGAGGGTACTTTTTTTTATATTGTAAAGGTTTATGCTTATTACCGCATTAAAATTATAAACACAAAGAGAGAGAGGGAAGAAGAAGAAGAAAATGCAGAGATAGATAACGAGACAGAAGAGGTTTAAGTTTGAATTTATCTGACGTTACCAATGCACAGGGAATTATTCCTTCAGACCTTGGCACCATCGAGAGACAGGCAGTCCAGGCTATTCAACAGCTGTCTAAAATTCCACAAACGCTGTGTGTGTGTGTGTGTGTTGTGTGTGTGTGGTGTGTGTGTGTGTGTGAGTGAAAGGGCGGGGGGGGAGAGAGAGAGATGGAGAAACTTCTGTTAAAAACTTTATTAATATTGTTTTTAAACTAACTTTATTAAATGTTATATATTTTTCAAACATATGCTTACTTAATTTTAAATATGGTGAATCTGCATCCCCTGAGAACGGAGCCAGCACCTCACATACACCTGTCAGGGGAAGGACTGTACAATTCAGAGGTCCTTTTTTTCTATTTTATGAGAGAACCAGTACAAAGGAGCAATCAAAGAGACAGCGAGTGAGACGGGAGAGAGACCGCAAAAACCAGAGATGCCAAAAGGACTCACTTCCTGTACTCGAGTAGAAGTACAAATAATTATGTTAAAGAATATTCTGGTAAAAATAGAAGTACTGATTTAACGTCTTTTCTCAAGTAAAAGTAACAAAGTAGAGGCTTGGAAATTTACTTAAAGTATAAAAGTAAACGTAGCCTTATGAATGACAAAGCTACCTGGACCAGACAAATGTTACTCGAGAGAACGCTGAGGAACTACAGTGGACATGGAAAAAAAGCTCTTTGTATGCCATTGCCTACAATTACAGCTTATTTATTGTAACGGAGACTGGGACTCCAGGTTAATAAGATTCTGACCGAGTAGCAAGATATAAATTCAAGTGTGATTTTGTGAGAATTTGGTGTATATTCCAATCCAATTAGATTCAATTTGGTCTTGATGACGCAAAAATAATATCTAACTCCAGTGAAATTATTTTAAACTTAGTGAGGACTAGATTGGGACTGTATTTAAAGCTGATTCTGGATTCCATCTTCGCCCCAGGTATGTCTGTTAAAACACGGACGGAGACAATTTCTTTCTGTTGATGCTTTACCATCAGTATAAACATGGGGGGGGGGGTAGCTCTGCTATGGCTGTGTGTGTGGTAATAAAATAAAAAAATAACATTGTAAAGGCTACCATACACAATGCACACTAGCATGGTAAATAATAACAATAAACCCACTATCCATCCATCCATCCATCTTCATCCGCTTATCCGGTATCGGGTTGCGGGGATAGCAGCTCCAGTAGGGGACCCCAAACTTCCCTTTCCCGAGCCACATCAACCAGATCCGACTGGGCGGACAAGGCGTTCCCAGGCCAGGTTCGAAATATAATCTCTCCACCTAGTCCTGGGTCTTCCCCGAGGCCTCCTCCCAGCTAGACATACCTGGAACACCTCCCTAGGGAGGCGCCCAGGAGGCATCCTTACCAGATGCCCGAACCACCTCAACTGGCTCCTTTCGACGCGAAGGAGCAGCGGCTCTACTCCGAGCTCCTCTCGGCTGACTGAGCTTCTCACCCTATCTCTAAGGGAGATGCCAGCCACCCTCCTGAGGAAGCCCATTTCGGCCGCTTGTACCCAGGATCTCGTTCTTTTGGTCAAGACCCAGCCTTCATGACCATTGGTGAGGGTAGGAACGAAAATTGCACGGTAGATTGAGAGCTTTGCCTTCTGGCTCAGCTCCCTTTTCGTCACAACGGTGCGATAAACAGAATGTAATACCGCACCCGCTGCTCCGATTCTCCGATCAATCTCACGCTCCATGCTCCCCTCACTCGCGAACAAGACCCCAAGGTACTTAAACTCCTTTACTTGGGGTAAGGACTCGTTCCCTACCCAAAGAAAGCACTCCATCGGTTTCCAGAACCATGGCCTCAGATTTAGAGGTGCTGATCCTCATCCCAGCCGCTTCACACTCGGCTGCGAACCGATCCAGTGATGACGCCATCAGGACCACATCATCTGCAAAAAGCAGCGATGAGATCCCAAGCCCACCGAACTGCAACCCCTCCCCGCCCCGACTACGCCTCGCTATCCTGTCCATAAATATTACAAACAGGATTGGTGACAAAGCGCAGCCCTGGCGGAGGCCAACCCTCACCTGGAACGAGTCCGACTTACTGCCGAGAACCCAGATACAGCTCTCGCTTTGGTCATACAGGGATTGGATGGCCCTGAGAAGGGACCCCCTCCCCCCATACTCCCGCAGCACCTCCCACAATTTCTCCCGGGGGACCCGGTCATACGCCTTCTCCAGATCCACAAAACACATGTAGACTGGTTGGGCATACTCCCAGGCCTCCTCCAAGATCCTTGCGAGAGTGAAGATCTGATCCGTTGTTCCACGGCCAGGACGGAATCCGCATTGTTCCTCTTCAATCCGAGGTTCGGCTATTGGCCGAACCCTTCTTTCCAGCACCTTGGAGTAGACTTTACCAGGGAGGCTGAGAAGTGTGGTGCCCCTGTAATTGGCACACACCCTCTGGCCCCCCTTTTTGAAGAGGGGAATCACCACCCCGGTCTGCCACTCCTTAGGCACCGTCCCAGACTTCCACGCAATGTTAAAGAGGCATGTCAACCAAGACAGCCCCTCCACACCCAGAGCTTTCAGCATTTCTGGACGGATCTCATCAATCCCTGGGGCTTTGCCGCTGTGGAGTTGTTTGACTACCTCAGCGACTTCCACCAGGGAAATTGACGACAATCCCCCATAATCCTCCAGCTCTGCCTCTACCACAGAGGGCGTGTCAGCTGGATTTAGGAGTTCCTCAAAGTGCTCCTTCCACCGCTCTATTACCTCCCCAGTTGAGGTCAACAACGTCCCATCCTTACTGTAAACAGCTTGGATGATTCCTCGCTTCCCCCTCCTGAGGTGGCGAACGGTTTTCCAGAAGCACCTTGGTGCCAACCGAAAGTCCTTCTCCATGTCTTCTCCGAACTTCTCCCACACCCGCTGCTTTACCTCTGCAACAGCAGAGGCTGCAGCCCTTCGGGCCCATCGGTACCTTGCAACAGCCTCCGGAATCACATAATAATAACATTTCCCGGAAAGACTCCTTCTTCAGTCGGACGGCTTCCCTGACCACCGGTGTCCACCACGGTGTTCTTGGGTTACCGCCCCTTGAGGCACCTAAGACCTCAAGACCACAGCTCGCCCTCGCAGCTTCAGCAATGGAAACTTTGAACATTGTCCGCTCAGGTTCAATGCCCCCAGCCTCCACAGGGATAACCGAAAAGCTCCGCCGGTAGTGTGAATTGAAAGTCCGTCAGACAGGGGCCTCCTCCAGACATTCCCAATTTACCCGCATAGGTCTGTCCAGAGTCTTCCCCCATCCCCTGACCCAACTCACCACCAGATGGTGATCAGTTGATAGCTCCGCCCCTCTCTTCACCCGGGTGTCCAAAACATACGGCCTCAGATCCGATGAAATGATTATAAAATTGATCATTGGCCTTTGGCCTAGGGTGCTCTGGTACCTCGTACACTTATGAGCATCCTTATGTTTGAACATGGTGTTTGTGATGGACAATCCATGACTAGCACAGAAGTCCTACAACAGACAACCACTCTGGTTCAGATCAGGGAGGCCGTTCCTCCCAATCACGCCTCTCCAAGTATCTCCATCATTGCCCACGTGTGCGTTGAAGTCCTCCAGCAGAACTATGGAGTCCCCTACTGGAGCCCCATACAGGACTCCATTCAGGGTCTCCAAGAAGGCCGAATACTCCGAACTCCTGTTTGGATAAGCCCACTATTAATTACATTATCTTAATGAGCAAGAAAGTTCAACAATTGCCATTATATCAAATCAACAGCCAGGTGCCACCTAGCTAACAGGTGAAGAACACAAACAACAGGCTTACATGAACTGACAACATAAGTTATACAACTTACAGTTCTCAAAGACGCACACAATCTCAATTGATTATCCTCCAGACAGATAGTCTCTTTTTTTTCTCTCGGCTGCTCGTGGTGTGAGGCGCGTGTCCGCGCTATTCTCCACTAGGGGTGATCCGAGTATCCGGCTGAAACGAGTATCCGGTACGGATAAAGCACTTTTGCCGAGTACAAGTATTATCCGAGTAATATGAGTCAATATCCGTGCTCGGATTGAATAAAACTCCTCAACTGGCCGCGCAGCGTTCTGTGATAGTCACAGCGCCCCCCCCCGCCTACAAACCCGCTCGGATCAATCACACACACAGAACATGGTTAAATGCGCTCCCTCTCTTCCTCTCTCTCTCTTTCTCTCTCTCTCTCGCTCGCTCTCGCGCTCCTGCTCCGTCAGGCAGGCAGTCGGGTCTGCGGATCTGTTCCGTTAACGTTTAGGGTTTCTTCAGCTTTAGGTTTGTTTTTAACTTCGGTTGGTAGTACTTACATAGTAACCAGTAGATTTCTGGTGAATTTGGGTTTCAGACGTGCTGCTTGGTTTAAATGCAACTCCCGTTGCGTCTCTGCCATCGGAGATTTCTTTTTTTTTTACTGTCAGCTGCCCCCCGCCCCCTCTCTCTCTGTGTCTCTTTCTTACTCTCACACACACACACACAGACATATACCTGGTGTGGAAATAAAAAAATAAAAAAGAACCAAAAAAAAAAAAAAATCACACTGATCATAAAAAAATAAAAAAGTTAAAAAAAGAAAGTTATATTGAGTATGAAAACTCTTGTTCATTACATTTTACTTCATA
Organism: Etheostoma spectabile; assembly: GCF_008692095.1. NCBI lineage: Eukaryota > Metazoa > Chordata > Actinopteri > Perciformes > Percidae > Etheostoma > Etheostoma spectabile. The sequence goes on from NC_045754.1 coordinate 49,031, forward strand.
ATTGCAACCGCATGTGTTGTATTCATTGTTGCAAAACGTTCTGTATATAGTTTGTTTGTTACCATGACAACACCATTGATCTGAAGCTCAATGCTGTCATGTAAATAGTTTTCTAATCAGCAATACATATAACAATTTCTGATCAACACATATCAATTGCATGCTTAAAATAACACACCGGTTAAAGTCCCGCCCATTTCAAGACAACCCGACCCACTTCCAGGTTAAATCTGGCCACTTCCGGGTTAGGCCCCGCCCAGTCCGAGTACGGATACGGATACAGATAATTCATGTGGTAAACAGATACAGATACAGAGACAGATAATGCTGTACTCGCTCATCCCTAATACACAATACATACATACTCTAAACGAAAACAATATAGAGGCATGAGTGCAATGAAGAGATCAATAAAAATTATTTAAATGTGGAGTGTAGTGCAAAGGGTACTGGGATAAATAGTATTATGTTATTGTATTACAATATGAACAGTATGAACAGTTATGTATTAGGAAATGAGAATGATGAATAAATAAAATAAGTGAGATGTGAGAATGGGAATGATGAATAATACTAAATAAGTGGAATAATAAGTGGAACCAGTGAACAGGTGCTGTGGAGACAGAACATGTGTTCTGTACAGAATAAGACTAAATCCCATTCCTTCCCCTTACCCCTACCCCTTGGCCCTTACCCCTACCCCTTGGCCCTTGAAACAAGGGGTAGGGGTAAGGGGTGAAAACATACCCCTATGAATTGGGACACCACTTGGTGACATCACCATACAGTATTGATCACAAACTTCCAAGATGCCGTCTAGGTCTGTTGATTGTGTGGGTTTGGACAACAGTGTGTGTTATATATTTTATAGTTATTTTAGGTTAACTTTGGTAGTGCAGAGTACTTATCTGTGTAGTACTTACGTCTGTTTGCAATACAAATGTGTATACACATGCATCATGTGTACATATACATACATATACACCCTGTATACATGTGTTGTATATCTGTTTCAGTTATCACCGTTTTGAATGTCATTGATGTTCACAAAAACATTTTGTTGACAAAAATCTGTCTTTATTGCTGATAAATTGAACATAACAGGCAAAAACGTTACATAAAATTATGTTACAGAACCATTGTCAACTATTAGAACCATAACTAACATGTCGCACACAATAAAAGGCACTCATATGTGTAAAACTAAAAAAATACACACAAGACCACAAAACAAACTACACACACACTACACTGTTGTAACTACAGCTGCTCTGATATTCCAGACCAGTCTGGAGCCTTTTGGCCAGTAACCCCCCCCCCCCTCACATATCATCAGTGTCCCATATCAAAACCAACAACAATATAACAAGTGCATGAACAATGAACAGGAATTAATTACAGATTATTACAATAATAGTAGGCTACCAATGCAATAATGAATGGGTACAACATGAACATATGAATTAGGAAACGTCTGCTCGTTTTCAGCCCCAACCTGGATCAGCTGCTGTGTCCTCCTGTGTCCTCCTGTGTGAGACAGGGCGGTATATGTTAAGCACGTAGCGATGTATCATAGACCGTTAATATATATCTAGCTATACAATCTATGCGATCTATACAGTCCATTCAAGGCAGAAATATGTGGGACTGTTCAACGTTAGCGTTAGCGATTAGCGTTAGCATTGCAAGCTAGCGATTTTTAAAAAGTTTCAGTTAGGAACATGGTTGCAAGTATACATGTACAGGACTGCATAGACCACAAAACAAGACTGTCGTAACTTTTTAATCAATTATTTAAGCCGAAAGTACTTACATTCATGTGTCTCTCTGGTCGATGCAGCAGCCACACACTGCCTGTGTGTTTTCTCGTGAGGTCGCGTCCACACTAGGTCCCAAGGGCTATACAGCCCTTGATCTATGCCCTACCCCTAGCTCGTAATACGTATTGGACCGGCACTAGGTGCCGCGTGAACGCGCAAAAGCTAGGGGAAGGGGTAAGGGGAAGGAATGGGATTCAGCCTAAGTCTTTAAAACAGAAAATAGCAATTAAAATCCCTCCGATTCAAAAACAATACAAAGTTTATACAAAACATTATCATGTTGCAAACCAATCAGGTGTTAAATCAGCTGAGAAGCCGGCGTTTCCCAGCATGCTCTGGGTCCGCCTGGCTCTTGCAGTCGGTGAAAAGCAACTGCGCCGCCTGCGTCTCAGAACTCGGGATCAAGTCGGACACAAACCTAACCGGCATGCAACGGGTGCCGATCGCCGGTGATTGATTCTGCGCAAACCTGGCTCATCTCGAACGAGCCTAATGTTAAAAACAGGCAGAGGTCAAAACATGGGAAAACTAGAAATACTGGGAACTGGGAATAATGCTCAAACACTGCCACAAAGGAGCAAGACAATCTCGCAATTAGGTTAGTAACAGGGAGGACGAGGATGATAACGAGACACAGGTGAAAAACATTGGGGCGGGGGAAGGTAATCACACACTGCAGAAAGGCAGACAAAGACCAGGAAGTACATAAAACAGGAAGTGGTAAAACCAAACTTAAAAAATTAAAGGAACATAAAACATTAACTTGACACTGGAGCAAGACATGACAAAACCAGCTGCAGCAAAAGTTGGAGATAGACACCAGCATAGCTGGGTGTTGCCGAGTGTTGTCTTGATGACAATGTCTAATTGTTTAAATCAAACAAGCTAGTTTGACCATATAGATGCAAGAACTATTCACTAGTCCAGAATCCTGATGCTGACGGCTGTTGCTAAGTGGGAGACAAGCGACCCATGTATTGTGTCATGGTTGGGGTCCAGCTGGCCGTGAGTATTATTTTTCCCTGCATTTTTCTCCTGTTCTGTTTTCTGTTTTGTTTCTCCCTTTTCCTCCCCCTTGCCTGTCTGAAGCCAGCTGATTGCCTACACCTGCCGCCAGTCTGCCAGCAGTAATCATCTCCTCCACACCTGCTCATCATCACCTACTCCCGCCGATCACACCTGCCTGCAATCTACATCAGCCACAGTACATCTACCCCGGTCCTGCTTTCATTCTTCACCTGATCGTTGCTTCCGCTACTCGGGTGAACTGCATCAGAGTGAATTCTGAACTTCTTCTTGTTTCCCCTGTGTTTAGTCCATGTGCTTACCTCCCTTGTGTTCTCCTTTCCAGTTATCCTCTCCTCCGGTCAGCTGGCTTCAGACCCCGGACCCTCTCCCTCGGCGTCCCCTCCTCTTCTCGACTCCCCGGATCAGCATCTGCTCTTCGGCCGCTCGTCACCAGCCTTCCCTCCTCTCCTCTGCTCCTCCGCGTGCCGGTGTCTCCTCCCCGCTCCCCAGCCAGGGCTCCCTCCTCGGTCCCCCGACGCTCCTCACAGCTTCTGACCCCTCCCCTGTCCTCCGGTCCTCCGCTCCAGTGCTCCATCGTCCGCCTCCTACCTCTCTCTCCCCCTCTCTCTCTCTCTCCCCGTATTATTGCAATAAACCTGTCTTTGTGAGCTGTGCTTCTGAGTCTGCCCTTCGGTCTTGTAACAGAACGATCAGGTCATCATGGACTCAGCCAGCTCATCTCCACCTTCCGATCCTTCGCCTTCTCACAGGGACCTGTCCTATGCCGTAGCCTGCCAGGGGGCGCTCCTCGGCCAGCACACCTCCGTGCTCGCCGCCGTCGCCGATTCTCTCCACGCCCTGACCGAGGAGGTCCAACGTTTGGGTAGGCTGCTCCCGCCTCCTGGCGACACTCTTTCCCCTAATAACCTCACTCCGTCGGCGCCTCTCGCTCACACACCATTAGTCAATCTGGCTCCGTCACCTCCCTTAGAAACTCCTGTTTCCACACCTGATAAATTATCCGGGGTTATGGTTACGTGCGAAGGGTTCCTTGTACAGCGCTCCCTTGTGTTTGGTTGACAGCCATTAACTTTCCACTCCGACGAGGCTAGGATGTGTTACGTGGCCGGGTTACTCCGCGACCGCGCTCTCTCCTGGTATACCGCCGTGAGACAGGGCAGGCCCGATCTCCTCTCCTCGTTTCCTGCTTTCGAGGAGGAAATACTTGATCACCCCGTGCGGGGCCTAGAGAGGAGTTCTCGCCTTTTGTCTCTCCGGCAGGGGGATCGCAGTGTCGCAGAGTTCTCGATCGATTGCCGCATCCTGGCCGACAACAACCAGGAACAACCAGGCCCTCCGCAGCGTGTTCCTGGCAGGCCTCAGTGACAGGCTTAAGGACCTGTCAGCCACCAGGGACGAGCCGGAGGACCTGGACGGTCTGGTCAGTGCGGCCATTGATTTGGACAACCGTATCCGGGAGAGGGAGAGAGCGCAATACGTGCGGCTCCACCTCTTCCCGGTCTGGTCTGCCTCCGTCCAGGGTCTCTGTTCCCTCGCCTTCCCAGCCCCGTTCCTTCATTCCTCCGCCCGTCCCTGTTGCCCTTCCGGCTGCTGAGCCCATGCAGCTTGGTAAAACCCGTTTGTCCATAGGGGAACGTGAGCGGCACCGCCTAGCTGGTCTTTGCTTATATTGCGGCGCCTCCGGTCACTTCCTTTCCGCCTGTCCCGTCCGGCCAAAAGAGTAGGCTCGCCAGTAGCAGTGGGAGCTCTGGCGAACCGAACCTCTCCCAAACCCCGCGTATTACTTGAGGTCTCCCTGTCCTGGGGGGACGTCACCGTCCCCCTGGGGGCGCTTGTTGACTCCGGGGCCGATGAGAGCTTTCTCGATATCGAGCTCGCTCGTCAGTTGAATATTCCTCACATCCCCCTTGACACTCCCCTCCGCGCCACTAGCCTTAACGGCCAACTCCTTGCCACCATTACCCACCGCAACCCTCCGCTCCAACTCCTCACCTCGGGTAACCATTACTAATCACTGTCCCTCCACCTGATTTCCTCCCCTCCTACTCCCGTTGTCCTCGGCCTCCCCTGGCTCGCCGCGCACAACCCCAATGTGGACTGGGCGCGGGGAAAGAGGAGGAATGACACGCTGTGCTCCAGTTCCTAATGTTTATTGTCTGCACCCGCCCACGGTAGTCTGTCTGTCGCTAGCAAGCACCCCGATCCTTCTGACCTGTCCCTGATCCCCGCTGAGTACCAAGACTTGGCCTTGGTGTTCAGCAGGGACCAGGCCATGTCTTTGCCACCCCACCGTCCCTATGACTGTTCCAAAGCCCTCCTCCCGGACGCTCCCCTGCCTTCGGGCCGCTTGTTTAAACTGTCTGGTCCGGAGAGAGAGGCTATGGAGCAGTACATTAAGGAGTCTCTCGCTGCAGGCATTATCCGGCCATCTTCGTCACCGCTGGGTGCGGGCTTCTTTTTCGTGGCCAAAAAAGAAGGTACCCTCCGTCCCTGCATAGACTACCGGGGCCTCAATGCCATTACAGTAAGAAATATATATCCAATACCCCTGATGGATTCCTTACATGAGTCCCTCTCAAGGTCCGCCATTTTTACCAAATTAGACCTCAGGAATGCCTATCATTTGGTAAGGAACCGGGAGGGGGACAAATGGAAAACGGCGTTTAACACCCCGCTAGGACATTATGAATATCTGGTTATGCCTTTTGGACTCACTAACGCCTCCGCGGTATTCCAAGCCCTAGTCAACGATGTGCTGCGCGATTTCCTACACCGCTTCGTCTTTGTATACCTAGACGATATACTAATCTTTTCCCGCGACCCAGTCCAACATTCCGAGCACGTCCGGTTGGTGCTGCAGCGGTTTCTGGAGAACAGACTGTTCGTTAAAGCTGAGAAGTGTGAGTTTAACGACCCTTCGGTCCAATTCCTGGGTTTTGTTATCGAAAGCGGTAGGTTAAGAGCTGACCCGCCAAGATTAAAGCAGTGATAGACTGGCCCGTTCCCACATCCGTTAAACAGCTACGTTTCCTGGGGTTCGCCAACTTCTATAGGAGGTTTATCCGTAACTACAGTGCTGTAGCTGCCCCCCTTACCCGCCTTACTTCACCTTCTGTCCCCTTCGTCTGGTCTCCAGAGGCCGCGGCAGCCTTTTCCCGTCTCAAATCTTTGTTTAACTCTGCTCCGATCCTCACCAATCCAGACCCATACCTGCAATTCGTGGTGGAGGTGGATGCCTTGGATGCTGGGGTGGGGGCCACCTTGTCACAACGCTCACCTACCGACCAGAAACTCCATCCCTGCGCCTTCTTCTCCAAACGCCTAACCCCCACCGAACGGAACTACTGCGTGGGGGACCGAGAGCTGCTGGCGATCAAGCTGGCACTGGAAGAATGGAGACACTGGTTGGAGGGAGCCCAACAGCCGTTCCTAGTATGGACAGACCACAAGAACCTTTCATACATACAAACCGCCCAAAGACTTAACTCCCGCCAGGCTAGGTGGGCCCTGTTTTTCAACCGTTTCCACTTCACTCTGTCCTACCGTCCAGGCTCCCGCAACACCAAACCCGACGCCCTGTCCCGCTGTCACTCCCCCGACGATCCGGAAAAGGCACCGGACTTCTCCTCCCTCGCTCCTGCCTAGTAGCCTCCTTGGCCTGGGAAGTGGAATCCGCCGTTCGTCGAGCCCAGTCCACCGACCCCGACCCCGGTACCGGCCCCACCGGTCGCCTCTACGTCGCCCCTAGTGCCCGTTCCCAGGTCCTGCAGTGGGCACACGGCTCCCGCTTCAGCTGTCATCCCGGCGCCGCGAGAACCCTGTTTCTTCTCCGCCAGCGGTTCTGGTGGGATTCGGTGGAGAGGGACTGCCGGGACTTCGTGGCTGCTTGTGAGGTGTGTGCCCGCGCCAAGCCGTCCCATCGCCCGCCCGCCGGTCTGCTCCGTCCACTCCCCGTCCCCGGTCGGCCCTGGTCCCACATCACCCTGGATTTCGTCACCGGACTGCCTGTCTCACAAGGTAACACTGTTATCCTGACCGTGGTGGACCGTTTCACTAAAGCTGCTCACTTTGTTCCCCTGCCCAAGCTGCCCTCAGCGTTGGAAACCGCCAACCTGCTGGTCCACCACGTGTTCCGGCTCCACGGCATCCCCCAGGATATTGTCTCCGACCGGGGACCCCAGTTCACGTCTCGGGTTTGGAGGGCCTTCTGTCGTGCTCTGGGAGCCACCGCCAGCCTGTCGTCCGGCTACCATCCCTAGACCAATGGGCAGACCGAGCGGGCCAACCAGGACTTGGGAGCGGCCCTCCGATGTGTGGCGTATCGTGTCCTATCCTCGTGGAGTCAACATCTTCCCGGGATTGAGTATGCACACAACTCTCTGCCCAGCGCTGCCACAGGGATGTCCCCCTTCATGTGTGCCCTCGGTTATCAACCCCCACTCTTCCCGGGCCTGGAGGAAGAGGTGGCTGTTCCTTCGGTGCAGGTCCATCTTCGCCGGTGCCAACGGGTATGGAGAGAAGCCAGAGCTGCCCTTCAACGGACTACATTGTGTAACAAGCGCCTGGCCGATCGCTACCGTCGACCTGCCCCTGCTTACCAGGTATAAAGGTATGGTTGTCCTCCCAAGACCTCCGTTTGCAAACCTCTTCCAGGAAACTCACGCCCCGGTTCGTGGGGCCCTACGAGGTGGAGACTGTCCTGAACCCTACGACATTGAAACTCAAGCTACCTCCTCACCTGAGGGTCCACCCCGTGTTCCATGTTTCCCGTATCAAGCCGGTGTCCACCGGCCCCTTCTCCATCCCTGTGGCAGCTCCACCTCCGCGACTCATCGACGGCCATCCGGCCTACACGGTACGCCGCCTGCAGGACGTGCAACGTAGGGGCCGGGGCTACCGCTATCTCGTGGACTGGGCCGGCTATGGTCCGGAGGAACGCTCCTGGGTCCCGACCAGCCAAATCCTGGATAAATCTCTTCTGCGGGACTTCTACAGGGCCCACCCAGACAAGCCTGGCGGTCCGCCTGGGGGCGTCCGTTGAGGAGGGGGTACTGTCATGGTTGGGGTCCAGCTGGCCGTGAGTATTATTTTCCCCTGCATTTTTCTCCTGTTCTGTTTTGTTTCTCCCTTTTCCTCCCCCCCGCCTGTCTGAAGCCAGCTGATTGCCTACACCTGCTGCCAGTCTGCCAGCAGTAATCATCTCCTCCACACCTGCTCATCATCACCTGCTCCCGCCGATCACACCTGCCTGCAATCTACATCAGCCACAATATATCTACCCCGGTCCTGCTTTCATTCTTCACCTGATTGTTGCTTCCACTACTCGGGTGAGCTGCATCAGAGTGAATTCTGAACTTCTTCGTGTTTTCCCTGTGTTTAGTCCATGTGCTTACCTCCCTTGTGTTCTCCTTTCCAGTTATCCTCTCCTCCGATCAGCTGGCTTCAGACCCCGGACCCTCTCCCTCGGCGCCCCCTCCTCTTCTCGACTCCCCGGATCAGCATCTGCTCTTCGGCCGCTCGTCACCAGCCTTCCCTCCTCTCCTCTGCTCCTCCGCGTGCCGGTGTCTCCTCCCCGCTCCCCAGCCAGGGCTCCTCGGTCCCCCGACGCTCCTCACAGCTCCTGACCCCTCGCCTGTCCTCCGGTCCTCCGCTCCAGTGCTCCATCGTCCGCCTCCTACCTCTCTCTCTCTCTCTCTCTCTCTCCCCGTATTATTGCAATAAACCTGTCTTTGTGAGCTGTGCTTCTGAGTCTGCCCTTCTGTCTCGTAACATATTGGGGCTTTATACCATCTGTAAACCTTTAGATGGCTTCGCACATACTCATAGAACTGGAGTTACATCCAGGTAATTCCTACTTCTTACGTATTTACTTTTAGTTTCACAAGAATTTATGGCATTGTAAGCATTATAAGAAAGCAAGTTGATGAAGATAAACAACCCTCAACTGTACTTCATCAGTCATCAAAACCCTTTCAACGCCTAGAACATCTTTTCAGCTGTCGCTGTCACTTCGTTAAGAGCCAAGCATGATGAGAAAGCACACAGTGTTAACACTGAAGACCCTTTTTAACTATTTGTCATTCCGATGACAAATTTGGCAATGTTTACCCTTGGCACTTTAAGGTTCCCTGAACTGCGCAGACTTATAGTCTGCTGTTCATTTGAAAACTTTCTTCAGTTAATGGTCCATGTTGACTGGTCAGTTTCTCCATTTATTCTAATAAACAAAGTTAGCAACTTTGCCTATCTGTTAATCGTCTGAGCCCAAAACATATTGTCTGTAGTTCCTGGATGAAAGCGATAAGAGAAATATGTTTGAGGATTCATCAATCAATCACTCCCCAATTAAACAGCACTTCATGATCAATTCATTAATGTGAAATAATGAGGAAGGCTCTCTGCCGCGTGTATAATGACAAATGTCAGGCTTGGGAGGGGCACTGCGGCTATCATGCACTAATCATAATGGACTAATCCATTAACAAGGATTCAACAGCAGGGGTTCATTAACGGAGGTAGACATGTGGAGTTCCAACTGAAGTGTCTTTGGAGAGATGCATTACTCGTGTTGTGCTGCAGTAATGCCAGCAGAGAATGTCTGTTTCTTTATGCACTCAAAGACGTGGGTTTGTGTTCAGTGTATTTAGTATACTCAAATGACAAGTTTTAAAGGCATTAGCAGATGGCTGTGTTCTTAGGGGGATATTGCCAAGGTTAATGATAATGAAGAATTAACAGGATTGATGTGTAATTAGACTGATGGATGGAGTCACAGCGAGCACAAATTTAGTTACATTCGCACATGCACGCACAGAGGCACAAACTTACGGCATTATGGAGCAAAATTCCCATTAGACATGCAACGTGAGTTTGATGTGGAAGACAGTTTTAAATGACAAACCATCATATGAAATAGATTGCCGCATAAGCATGCATGTGCGTGCACGCTCACGCTCACACACACATTTAAATATGTACATGTACAATATGTAACAATTGTGCATTAAAATATCAAATGGCTGTACCTATGTTCCATATTTTGTTTAGTTGTGTACTCACACCAATTGTTTCCAACATTTTTCAAACCCAGAAAAAAATCATTTAATTTCTTACACGGGACATTTCATTTAGTCGCCTGTTAGTAGCGTCTTCACCTTCAGTGTCTCTTTGCCAGACCTGGAAGTCTGGCTACTCCACACAGCATTCGAGGATGGGAGGAAAACGTCCTCTGGTTTACTGGCATTTCTTTAAACCAATCACAATTGCTTGATTATGAAAAAGTGGCTCGATAGCGCACCCTACAAAATCTTAAAGAAATAGCCCCTGCAGTGTGTTTTAACTAGTTGTATGAGATTTGGTATACATATGTATCATCAAACTTACAAAAAAGCCTCTTGGAGCCATACACTAAAACCAAGAGAATGTGAGCTACATTAATATTATTGTTCAAATTATGGATAATTTTGACCATTTCCAGGCTACTTAGACAAACTCCTCCTTCAGATTTAACTAAATTGACTTCAAAATTGGTCAGTACATAAAGACGTTGCCAAAGCTAAGATGCAAAGCTTTTGCACTTGTGTCAAGCTGTGTGGGGGTGACTAGGTGTCAAATTACAATATAACACCACAAAACAGGTAGTTGTTTGTAACTCCAGTCTACATTGTCTAGTCCGGTTCAAATTTGTTATGTTTAGTTAGAGACAAGGGGCCTGTTGCACGAAAGTAGAATAAAGATATCCAGGATAAGTGAAAAAGCGCAGCTTGACTTAGTGTGATCTGCTCATCGCGGCTTAATCGGTTGCACGTTTGCCGAGCCAGGATGAACAGGTGAAGCTAGGTCAAGCCAGGTGTAGATAGCTGGGATAAGTGCACGTTCACGGCTTTCTCAAATAGACCAAGTTATCGATCACAGATTTACTGATGCAGAGATGAGAAGACGCATGCGCCAAATGTTTCACCCAATGAACAGCAGCTTCTAATGGACAGTAACGAGGAGGGGAAGAATATGCAAAAAGGGAAATACGGCTCTTATCAAACGGAGAAAAAAAAAACCGACATAGCGGACCCAACTGAATGTGTGGGGGTTTAAAAATATCTACTTTGCCTCAAAAGAGAGCAGAGGGAACTAATGTTCCTCGGGAAATGGACCCCACGGACTTTAGGCTTAATTTCAAACCCTTATTCACAACGTGAGAACATGTTTTACAACCATGCCCAAATCTCTATAAGCTATATCTAATTCTTTGTACATTCTTTGTAATGTTCATACAGAACAATCAGAAAGGGACAACAACTAGAAAAAAAAGTAAATGACTTTAATACACGCTGTGAACATATATGTAAAACAATATTCATGTTTTTTATTCTTCTGACAAGTGACCGCACCAAAATAAAAAGATTAAGAAGCATTGTGGTGTTCCCAGTGTGATGAATGTAAACTACACTACATACGTGCTGTATATAGGCCACGTTATTGGTCCAGGGATGGGAGACTTATTGAGAAGGTTATGAAACCAATGTAAGCTATAACAAAAAACAATAGGCCCACTTATTAAGGAGTAACACAAACTACCCTTTATTAGAGAAGGACAAGCAACAAGAAAATGAAATCATGAATGTATTGGTCTCTGACCAGTCTGCCATTATTATCATCTGGGAATATCGCTACATTAATATCGTCACACTTAATCTCCGGAGCGCGTCCTTTATAAACCTGAAGCTGAGACCACGGACGCTGCGCTGCTCATCTCTACTTTTACAGAGAGAGTGGACACTGACGCGACTCGCAAGTCTGCTGGCAGGCAATAGCCACCGGCCACCGGGCACCGGCCACCGGGCAGCAGCCACCGGGCAGCGGCCGCACGCCAGGCAGCCTCGACATAGTACCGTCCCACCGGGAAAAGTCCCACTCAACATCAGGGTGCCAGTGCAACCATTCCTAACATCTAAACAAATGTAGTAGGGTTTAAATCAAACTCGCGAAAACAAAAGTGACAAGTAGGCTAATGCATGTTAATAAAAATAAAGCAGAACACATGCAGAAGACAATGAATAACTGTTAAACACGTTTATTTCGGATCAGAACCGCAGCTGATTTGACACGAGACTCCAGGATTAATCTTAGCCTGGCTGTTAGCCTGCTCTGGACCAGGCTAGCCGCAAAGAATAAATCTCCATGGTTACTTGGCTGGGCTTGATTCAATCTGGTTTCGTGCAACCGAGTCCAAGCTAAATTCATCCAGGATAACTTGAATATCCCGGCTTAATCCCTTATCCTAGTTTCGTGCAACAGGCCCCAGGCCTTAACAAATCTATAAGTATAAATATATGTAGTATAATATAAATAGTGTGTTCTCTAGCACCACATTGTGGACACAAGAAATGGTGTACAATTTGAAATGAGAAAATTCCAACAATATGGACTACATGAAGGGAATTTATTCTAAATATTGTGTGCAGTGTTTGATGGTCTTTGAAATACACAGCAAAATAGCCGGCACCACCGACGTGCAAAAAGTGCGAGGGCCCATTTATTGCTATAATTTGAGTAGAGCCCATACACCGACATTGCGAAGCCCCTATTGCTTTTCTAATCTTTTCTTCTTTTTTTCTTTCTTATTATTGGGCCAGAGCACAGACAGCGTCAGTACGCCCTATTGAAATTCAAATGTTTCTTCTTTTTCTTCTTTTTTCTATAATTAAATGCATTTGAGCTCCTTTTTGAGGTGATTGGGCACCTCAAATAGGGGTTGGACGTTGGGCTTGGACGTCACTGCAATGACACATTCTGTGGAATCTTTTAAAAAAACACCTCAAGACACATCTTTTTAGACAAGCTTTTAACTAGCAATATGGCTTAGTATTTTATGTGTTGCTGTTTTATTTTGTTTTTACTGTAAAGCACTTTGTGACCCTTCTTGTCTGTGAAAGGTGCTATATAAATAAAGTTTACTTACTTAATTACATCATTGGGTGCAAAGATTCTTTTAACGTTTTTCTTATTTCTTTCTTTCTTTCTTTCTTTCTTTCTTTCTTCTAATTAGGGCCCGAAAGCATTGGTAGGCGAAGGCCCTATTGAAATTCAAATGTTTCTTTTTCTTTCTATTATTATATGCATCTGAGCTCCTTTTTGAGGTGATTGGGCTACTCGAAAACTTTAAAAATTGGTATGCCTGTCAGATTTGGGGAACATTGTGAAACTTCACTAAATTCAAGTGTAAGTTAAAGCCCCCTCCTTTAACTTTTGTGTAAAGAGCCTCTGTTATTTACATTGCACAGAAACAGCGCGATAATGGTGAAAAAAGAAAGAGTTAAACAAAGCACCGTTAAAACTTATATTTAACTGTAAAATGGCACAAAAAAAGCTAGTATTAGTACTATTGTATTAACTTTGAGGTGATCATTCTTGAAGGGTCACAAATTTTTTTTTCAAAGAAATAAAAAATAGTGCAGCAGCATTTTACATGCAACCTACCTCAGCAACACAAGGCCCTGTTGTGAGGAGGAGACAGAAGCTATGGCAATTTAGGAGGTACAATAGAGGCGCAGTGCAGCAACGATTAATTAACGAATTAAACTCAAGATAAAATTCACAAATACCCAACAAATCACTAAATGCTAATTAAAAACATGATTAAAATTAAATTTAACAAATTGATGAATTAATAAAGTGCATTTTAACTCTATTACACCAGCTGTCAGAAAAACTTCCAAGAGAGCTGTTTCAGTCAGCAATAATGGAAGTTCACAGTTAGTTTTAAACTTAACTTTTCACTCTTATGCTGGTGGTGTGTGGTAGAGTGTGTACACTGGGGGCTACATGGTAATTTTAGCTCTGAACAAAGAGGACTCGCCTGATGAGGCGTGTTATTATAAAAGCCCTCAAGACACAGGACTGAGCAATTAATCCTCTTTACAAAGCATTCAGTGAACATGTGACGCAGTTTCTCTGTGGAATCAAATGTTTGTTGGGAATGACTAAACTTCGGTTACAGTACTTGATATGAGGAGTGCACCTTTTCTCTGACTCCATACAGGAATTCTTCTAACAATCAAGCCCAAAAGCAGTTGAGGCTTCAGTACATGTGTGCATGTTTTCCCATTGGCCATGATTGACATTAGTTTAGTTTTTGTGCTCTTTGCTGTACAGACATCACATCACCGTGACAGGACAAAATGCCCAACATCCTCTGCTGCACAGCTGTGGAGGTATGCAGATATACAGTATCCACAGCCCCTGGCAGGGTCTCCACTATAAATTATATCAGCATCACTATTGTGCTATTAGGAACTTTACTGTCTTTTTTCCGACATTGTGTTTATGTTAGCCAATTTCTTTTTGGAAGGCTTTGTTTTGCCCTAACCAGTATTGTTTGATGAATTAAATATTTGATTTAAAAGTTGTTGTTTCATGTTTTAGTAAGTAACAATCTTCAATTTTCAATTTCAATTTCAATTTTATTTATAGTATCAATTCATAACAAGAGTTATCTCAAGACACTTTACAGATAGACCACACTCCAGAATTTACAAGGACCCAACAGTTCTAGTAGTTTCCTCCAGAGCAAGCAACAGTGCGACAGTGGCGAGGAAAAACTGCCTTTTAGGCAGAAACCTCGGACAGACCCAGGCTCTTGGTAGGCGGTGTCTGACGGGCCGGTTGGGGTTAGAATGAAGAGTGGTAATAACAAAAATAGAAAAAATTAGTAGTTTGTAGCAGTTCTTTGTAGTATTTCATGGCATACCAGGACACTGTGCGGCATTACAAGGCACAGCAGGACGTAGCAGGACGTAGCAGGGCACTGCAGTGTAGCAGTTGAACATGGCATCACAGAACGTGTAGCGGGACCATGGCGACAGCTGCTACCCTGATTTCGGAGCCTCTCTGATCCAAGGGAACATGCTGGGGAAAAAGAACATAAGGACTCCGGGGAATGACTCCCCAGAGCTAGGTTAGTAACACGCATTTCTGGGACATGGATGCACATAAATGAAAAGATGGAAAGATAGAGGAGAGAGGAGCTCAGTGTATCAAAATAAGTCCCCAGCTGTCTAAAATTATTACAGCAAAACCAAGAGAGACAAGGTAAAGAGAGCTCCAGCCCGGCCGGGCCAGAACTCTCCCCAACCGGATCGGGCTGTATGCCAAGTCTCCCTTTAGTTCTATTATATTCTTAATCTTGTGTCCACAAATGTGTCAATTTAACTTAAACAAGCACTAACAATAAAACAAATGCATCCTTTTTGTTTTGTGGTTCTCAATATTATATGGATTTAAAAACATGGGAAATCTTATTAAGCACTGCAGCAAAGATCAGTTCAAACATCATAATAAAGATGAGACTAAATCATATATCAAAGTCACATGAATTATAATACAAAATATCACTGTCTAAAGGGAAGATTGCTGTTCACAGAGCACCTTCATCTGCTCCCCAAAGGATAAACCCTTTCCGTTTTGGAAAGAGGTTTTCTCTAGTACCACCCTTAGACCAATATAATGGAAAAAATCTCATAATCTAAGACAGATATGTATAATGTATTTTAATTAACAAAACCTCTAAACGTCATTAGTGGGGCTTTTTTTGCCTCTTGTTACAAAAAGACAAAAAGAGATAACTGGATGAAATAGTTAAATATGCTCCATAACAAGTGAATAAGAAAACGTACCATACTACTACTATATAGTAAGAAAAGCATTTTCTATCTTGATTTAAAACGGAACACTGCCAAGATTGTTCTTGTTGTGGTCTTAGGAGAAACCAATCTGTAAGCAGAATTTCCTGAAACACTATATAGCTCTGATGAAGACTTTTGTTCCATTTGTGACATTTACATACAGTTGAGACGTCTATTATAAGCCAGTGAAACTGCTGAGTAGAGAAACAGAGCGAGAAATAGCTGTTGGGCTGACTGTTAAAAAAATTAAGCCAAAATCAAAGGGCCTCATGATTGCATTAATTGCTACATCTTGGGGGAATTACTAGAATTGTTGGGGCTTTGTAAATTATAGTGTGGTCTAGACCTACACTACCTGTAAAGTGCCTCGAGATAACTTTTGTTATGATTTGATGCCATGAATAAAATTTAATTGAATTAAAATAAAATACACTTAGGAGAGAGATTTGCTTGATAGGGTAAATGCTAAATATATTATTTCTGACCATGGAGCTGAAAGGTTTGCCATTAATGTATAGTCTATGAACTGCAGAAGTCTCCAAAACAAAATTATATTTTAGAACACATTTTTTTGATGTTCAAACAATTAAAGTATGTACAATATTGTTATGCCCTAATCTAGGGTTGTCGGAGCGCAACATAAAAAAAGGAAAGGGGAGAGAGAAGTTAGATGACAACAAAGCAGTTTATCTGCTTCAACATGAAAATGTTATTATACATATATATATGTATCTTACAATTAGATAATTAAAGCTCCAAAAGTCAATTTTTGCCCGTAAATGTCCCCAGGCCTGGACCCTTGACAAATTTGAAGAAATTTCGGCCAAAGTGGACAATGTACACTAAAGTTATAACAACTTTCTTCATTCATTGATAAACGCTCAAAATGCCACAATTGATGAAAAGTTTTTTATTTAACACTTGGGAACCGAGACAATCGTATTTGAGCCAAAACGGAACCTCTGATTCATATTTCAATCATTTAATAACCACAAAAAGCAGAAACTTACCAATTCTTGCAGCTAAAAGCAAATGAGCCAGCGGTCACAGAGGTCTCCCCTGGGTCTTTCAGCCTCTACATGTGATTTTCTATCCAGTCTTGCCTTTTTCGAGGTCGTTAAGCATTAAATCCAAACTGTTACATCCAAGATTTATACACTTGATGTCCATAATTTATCACGTTTCCGCTCATTTCTGCTGCAAGCTCCGTGCTCCTGTATGTATTAAGTTTATTTCTTCACAGTGTGACTCCCAAGACATATGAGAAGTGTTTCAGAGGAGATTGGCTTAGCTTGTACTGCCCTTATGTAATATCAATTCATAGCTGTAAGATTCATGTTCCGTTTTATTTATTTATTTGTCTTTGAGGTCCTACAACCATTTTTAACAGTCAAGTGACCTCACTGCAGCACAAATATTCGAATAGCCCAGTTTATCCTGAAAGAAATGATGTTCATATCTTGACTGTAGACAAGAGGGTTGATGTTTTACAAGCTTTTTTAGCAAATAAAACCAGCCAGACATAAAATTGTAAAAATTACCTTAGGTCTCTGAGGGTTAATAACTTTTTATACTGTTTTGAGATGGTACAGACCAAATTTGAAGTCCGTCAGATGAAAACTCTAGGAGGTTCTATGTTATTGTGCTGTTCTCTTTAGTGAGCCCTCAAATGGTGATTAAAAACATTTTATCATCCTGCCTTTGTGGTGCTGGTGCGTTCATTGATGATGTGTGTTGGATTGATTGATATTATGTTAGATGGTGACAAGAGTGTACATTCGAGATGAGCATTTGATTACATTTTCTTAGTTGATCAGGAGAATCAACAATCAACTATCGATTAATCATTAATATTTTTATATTGAAATTGATTGTTTAACGTTTTATAAATTAAAAATGCAATGATAATACAAAACTACAGCTTGTTTTTACTCAATTAGATGTTTATTACAAGAAGATCAACTTGTGGCAGTTAAACTGGACATTTTTTAGGCTAAACTTGAAGACATATGCACTACGGTGCTCTAAAACAGCAGAACCTGCAGCTGCGAGCCAGCGTTCTTTTTTTTTTTTCCTTTATTAGATAGAAAGACAGTGGACAGACGTGAAAGGGGGAATGACATAAAGCAAAGGGCCGCAGGACGGCTTTGAACGCCGGCCGCTGCAGGACTCAGCCGACATGGGGCAAGCGCACTAACTGAGTGAGCCTCCCCAGAGCAAGCATTCTTAAACAGAGACCCTCACTTGTTCCAAAATAAGAAATTAAAAAAAGAATCATGTTAAACAATAGCTTAACCAAAAACATAATACTTAGATCTGAAGTATTTGACAGGTTTTGTCAAAATGCAACTCAAAACTATCCGAGGCACCAAGTCGAGGAAGAGAGTGAGAGAGATGGGCCTACCAAACAATTAATTAGGCTATATAACAAAGCCTCATAAAAATAACTAGCAACTCACATACAACTTCTGCACCGGTCTACTGGGTTTTGTTGAGAAAGATAGGCATGTTGACATGATCTGGGGTCAGACAAGGCCGCAACCTGGTGACCGTCAGTCCAGCCGGCGAAAACACCCGCTCTGAGGGGACTGACGTTGCTGGGATGCACAGGTACCCCCGCACTAACTTAGCCAGCCCGGGGAACCTTATTCCGTTCACTTTCCACCAGTTTGTAGGTGTGCAATCTAGGGGTGGGGAAGTCTCCCTCAGAAAGTTCTAAAGGTCTGCTTCGATTCCAGCCTCGCATTGAGTGGTATAGTGTTCCCCAAGAAGTTGTGCCATTGCAGAGGGCTGGGTGGGCGCAACTCCAATGTTTGCACTCCCCTCGTCCGTGGCAGACAACACAGCCTGTCTCCCCCGGCCTGTGGGATACCGGTCTCCACTGCCTCTCTCAGTTTAACCAGTTTCGCGTTAGCAGTCGGTCTCTGTGCTGGTGTAACCCAGGTGCTTGTGATGAGGGTCCAGCGTTAATGAGATCATGGGGGCAAATGACACAAACTCACTAGACTGAACCTGTAATTATATGAAGGGGAATCAATAACACAACGCAGACAACAGGAAAGTATGCATGTAATTCTCTCAACTCTCTCAGCTGTGCTCAATTCTCTTAACAGCTGCTGACTTACTTATTCGTTGTGAGGGAATGTAATATGCTGGTTCCAATAAATGTATCAGTTCTCAAAAACCTTTGCCTCAACAATACTTAAGGGCAGCATATCCATCCTAATGAACTTGCACATCCCTTGGTTAATTTTTCTGCTTGTTGTGCATTGCAGCTCCTCCGTGCTAACGCCAACATGATGCTAGGTTGAGACAGAGAGCAGGATGCACCGCCACCGACATTAACCAGGGTCGGATGCACTTTGATTAGGTGGTACTTCATTTGAGTCCTGGCCGTGTTGGCCTTATACACAGCATTGTGTTACGGTGGGGGGTGAGGTGAGGACCCAAATGCAATAGGCAGCAGGCAGGAGGAAGCTTAGCACGGCTTTATTGGTAACACAAAGAGGCAAAAAATCCAAAAGTTCCAAAAACCAAAACAGGCACAGGGGATGGCGATAACAAACAGGAAACTCCAGAAGGAACACTCCCGAGGGATAATAAGGAAAGGATCACAGGGAGGGCAGGACCACAGGCAGTAAAACACAGACTGGGAAAACTCAAAGGCAGGAGGTACTCGACATAGAACAGCTACAGCACAAAAGGATCAAGCACTAGACAAAGGGAACATAGAGGTTAAATACACAAGGTAACGAGGTAATGGGGAACAGGTGACACATCAGGTGAATCACATTAGGGCGGGGCAGGACAATCAGACAAACAAAGGGAATCTAGAAAAGACAAGACAAGACAAGACAGGAAGCTAATTATCAAAACAGGAAGCAGAACACACAGACACAGGGAAAATAAGACAGGATCTACAACACCAGACTAGGGAGAAAACCGAGACAAAAACACAGGGAATGCCAAACGGGAAAATAACCCTAAACCACAACAGTACCCCCCCCAAAGACAGATCCCAGATGTCAAAAAACAAAAAACCCCAAAAGGGAACAAAAAACAACCCACAAAGGGCGGAAGACACCGGGAAAGAGGGGCCGAGGGACGGGGAAACCAGGGGACAAAAAGGACACAAGGAGCAAGGGCACCGGGACACTAATGACAGAGGGAGCACTAGGGATAGAGACACAGGGGAGGACGGACCAAGGAAGCTAGAACAGGAAACAAGGGAGGTAACTACAAAAGGAGAGAAGGAGCGACGAGAGAGGGACTGGAGAGGAAGGAAAAAGCTAAACAGGGAGACACGGCGGAAAGAGGAGGCAAGACGAAGGAGGCGAGGAGACAGAGGAGGCTGGGGGACAAGACAAGACAAACGGGACAATACGAAAGGGACAAAGAGACAGGCAGGAAACTAAAGCGGAGAAAAGAAGGGAGACAAAAAGCCAAAAAGACAAGGGAAAGAGAAGACAGAAATGAGGCGAAACGCCAAGAAAAGGCGAGACAAAAGAGGGGACAAGATGACAGCGGACAGGATGAAAAGAGGGAAGGCAATGGGATAAAAAAAGGAGGCGAGTCGAGGAGAGGACGCGAGTAAACAAGGACAAGAGAGACCAGTCGAGGAAAGAGCACCGACAGAAGGCACAAGGAAGACCAGAACAAGGGCTGAGACCAGTAGCGAGCGAGGGACCAGAGGAGAGAAAACCGAGGGGAGGCAAAGGGCAGGGACACAGGGAGAGGGCAAGTGGGACACAGAGAGATAAGGACACAGAGAGTAAGACAGACAGAGGGGGAGAAGGAGACAGAGCGGCAGAGACACAGAGACCCAAATAGAAGGAGAGAGAGCGACAGAGAGAGACAGACAGCAAACCGAATGAGAGAGAGAGACACAGAGGACAAGACGGACAGGTACGGGAAACAAAAAAGACAGAGGGGAAAAGACACCAGGACGGAGAGCAAAACTGATAGGGACAGCGAAAGGGAGAGACTATGAGACAATGAACCGGAAGAGAGAGAGATAGAGACATAGAGACAACAAACAGAGCGAGAGGTGCACAGAGAAGACAGACAGAAGGAAGGGAGAGACAGAGGGACACAGAGAACACGACAGATGGACACAGAAAGCACGAGAGACAGAGCGATGGAGACGAGCACTCGGGATGGGGCGAGGGCGGAGACAAGAGGGGAATAGGAGGAGAGGAACGGAGAAAGGGAGCAGAGAAGCGACCAAGGGCAGGAAAAGCGCGGCACGGAGAGAAGGGCGAAGAACTCAGAGAGACTGAGATGGACTGAAGAAAAATGGAAAGGAACATGGAGAGTCACCCACAAAAACAAGCAAAAAAAAAGGGACTGGAACCCAGAGAGCAGGACAGACAGAAGGACAAAAGAGAGACATCCACACAAACAGAAAAAAAGGCGAAAGGGACAGAGTGAGAGGGACACACCGAGAGACTGAACAGACAGAGAAGGAGGCAAAGCGACCTAGACAGCGGGACAGAAAGAGAGCGAGACAGGCGAGGGATTGTGTGGGAGAGACAGAGCGACACAGACAGAGTGAGAGGGACGCGGGGAGCCAGACAGACAGACACATGGAGAGAGGAAAGCGCAGGGAGATAGGGGCAGAGAGGAAAACATGTCAAGAGATAACCAGAAGGGAGTGGGACCGAGCGTGGGGGACACACAGAGAGACTGGAC
This sequence comes from Etheostoma spectabile, assembly GCF_008692095.1. Taxonomy (NCBI): domain Eukaryota; kingdom Metazoa; phylum Chordata; class Actinopteri; order Perciformes; family Percidae; genus Etheostoma; species Etheostoma spectabile. Next base: position 70,251 of record NC_045754.1, read on the forward strand.
GAGTGGGTTGGAGAGACAACAAAGGGAGAAAACGAGACGCAAAAAGCCATACAGACAAAAGAGAGCGAGACAGACGGAGGACAGAAAGCAGAAAAGGGACTAGGACTAGGGACAGAGACAAAGACATTGTGAGCAAGAGGCAATGGGGGAGACAAACGAGGAGACAAAGCGACACAGAGTGGGTGAGAGGGACAAGGTGAGCTGGACAGACACATGGAGAGGCACACAGAGAGACAGCGGCAGTAAGGCAAGCAAAGAGACAAAGCAACAAGACGGGACAGAACGAGAGGTGACTAGACCAAAGAGAGAGACCAGACTAAGAGACAAAACGAGGGAGACTCTGACACAGGGACAGAAGAGAGACATACACAAACAAACGGAAAAAGGGAGAGAGAAGCAGAGACACAGAGAGTACGGGAGACTCACAAACATAGGACAAAGGGAAGGAATCAGGAGGCGCAAGAGAATGCACGCGGGTGCCCAGGAGAGGGCGCACTAGGGGCCCAAGAGCGGGCATACTACAAAACCCCACTCGAGGGCACAAAAGGGACGCGAAGAAGCACACGGGGGGGCGCACTGGGAATCTTGGAAAGCCCACAGGGGGGCGCACTAGGGACACTGGGAAGCCCACGGGGGGGCGCACTAGGCAATTCAAGAGGGGTCGGGCCAGACTCGGAACAAACAGGGGGGACAGACGTGGACATAGGCGGGACGGATAGCACGGAGACAGGCGGATCGGGTACAGGGACAACTTTGGGTGGGATGGACGGAGACGGTGAGACTATAAACGGATTGATTGTGGCGGCAAATTTGGATGGGGTGGACGCAGGGACAGGAAGGAAGACGAGGACAGGAATGGTGACAGGGACAGAGACAGTGACCGGGACAGGGACGAAAAATGGGACAGATACAAACACAGGGACTGAGACAAGCATGGGGACAGATGAAGGCACAGGAACAAGCACAGGGACAGGGATACGAACAGGCACAGGGACAGGAACAAAGACAGAGACAGGGACGGAAACAAGACCAGGGAGACTAAGGCTAGGAGAGGCTAAAACGTGGGGAACTGGGGTTCCTGAGGACCTGGGACTGAGGCCAGGACCAAAGGAAGACAGGGGACTGGGTCCCAGGGGACCCCTAGAACCGGGACCAGGGGGACCCCGGGAGCCAATGCCCAGGGAGGGCAGAGGCCCAGACACCGGCTGGGGGTCGGGACCACCAACCGAGGGCCAAAAACGTTGGCCGTTGGCTGGAGGGCAGGGCCCACGAGCGGTCAGGGTCAGGGTTGGTTGGTCAGGTCGGCTGGTCTGAGTCTGGGGGGTCATTCTGCCGGTCTGGGTCTGGGGGACCGGTCGGCCACGCTGGGTCTGGGGGGCCGGTCGGCCGGTCAGGGTTGGAGGGTTCGGTCTGCCTTTCATCACCAAACCACAACACATTGCAGTGTTTGCAGCAAACTAAGTTGTTTTTTAAATCAAAATGGTCCCACACCACACTTGCGACCGCTTCATGATTCTTCTTCTTTTGATTTCAAAACTGAAACTTGCGGGTAACTGAGTAGGCTTATGACATCAAATATTGCCCCCTGGTGATGAAATGTTTAATTGCTAATGATCAGTTATCGATCGTCCATTAGTCACGCCCCATACCTAGTGTACATGCTTGGTTGTCATCATAGAATGGATCTGTATGCATTGCCACATGACGCTTACTTTTTCTGGCTAAACTCCACGACAATTTCCCATGAAAGGATCGTCATCTGGCAGTGCCTGTAGCCAATTTGAAGTCACCTATTGGCGGCTAAACAACTGCCGCTGGTAGGCGCTGGTAGCAGCATCGCAGTGTTCACGTTACAGCAATTTACTTATTTACTTATCACATTTTAAGTAAAATATGGTCTATTGGTGAGGTAGCATTGGTCACTTCAAAGGGGGGGGGGGGTCACATTTAATCCCTATCAAGGATAAACATAATTCAGCAGAGGCAGGGATATGTAAACCAGAAATGGGGAAATCTCACGCATTCCCCCTTAAAAGTTGTCTATTATTGTTTGCGTATGGCCCTGTAGGCTAGGGTGACCAGACGTCCCCGGTTTCCAGGGACAGTCCCCGATTTTAGCGACCTGTCCCCGGCTGGATCTGTCCCCGGAAATGTCCCCGGTTTTCACTGTGACTGACAGACCCGAAATTGGAATGAAAGAAAGAAAAAACGGACAAAACGTAGCTGATAATCGCACACCCAACACACGCAGGCTCCAGGCAGCCAGAGCCAGCGGTGCTCAGAGAGGTTTTAGAAGCCGTGTTTTACGATGCTAAAATCACTGGTTATTTACATGGAGTCTGGTGGGTTTAGCGAACGGAATTTCGCGGACTTTTATGTTTTAAAAATGATCTTAATCTTTAACAGAAAGGTCGACCTCCTTAGAAATCCTTTCCATAATGTTGTCAGACACTTAGAATATTAATCAGAGAGAGTTAAGGATATACCTTTCGTCAAACTCATGCGTGAAATTGATTTGACAGCTGACCTTTGACCCTAATTAGCATATGAATGGCCCCTCCCCCCTTTTCCCACACGTGTGGGCCCCTCATTTGCATATGAATGGCCCCTCCCCCTTTCCCACACGTGTCAGGGGGGTCCTAATTAGCATATGAATGGAAAACTTTTCCTCAAACTTTTTTGACAGCTGACCTTTGACCTAAGTATATTCCCACACCCTCATTTGCATATGGGATCGGCCCCTTTGTTCTATGTCATACATGTTATATGGTTCAATGCTAAAAGTGACTGAGGATTGCTCAAAGTGTTGGAGGGGGTGGAGTGTGTGTGTGTGTGTGTGTGTGTGTGTGTGTGTGTTGGCGGATTACCTCATCGGACCCAGAGAGAGGATTACCTCATAGGGCCCCTCGTTTTAACTAATTTGCATATTGGGGTCCCCCTTTACCCCCTCCCTTTTCTTCTCATAAACACAAGGCGTGTGTAGCAGTCAAAATCAGATTCTTTCACTCACCATGTCGGGGGATGACGCAGCGTCCTGCATTAGTGAAACGAGGATAACCATTTTACAAGAGCCCGGCATAGATGGTCCCAGAAAAAGTATGCTTTTTTTGCGTAGGATCCAAAAGCCTCCGCCGCTCGACAAGCATCTGCATGATGAATGGTCTTTAGAACCCAATGGGGAGCGTGGTAGTTGGGGATATATGTTTAGGTATCAGACCGGGGAGCTGTGTCTCTATCAGCGAAGTGAAGGTAACACACTGAGGGATCTGGTGGATGTAGCCACATTATCTTCCAACGATTGGGGGGTGTTAAAGTCCATCAATCCGTGGAGCGTCGGGGAGGTCTTAGAAGAGGACAAAAGATCTCTGCAATCTGGGCATAAATCATTTTCAGCTATTTGGCTGTCAAGATCCTCATCCGAGGGTCATTGGTTCTTCCGTGTCAGTTACTGGCTCAAGAATAAAGAAGAGTTAAAGAAAGATGGAGCTGTAGTGAAGAAGCAAAATGGTATTTTGTCTTGGATCTGTTCAATTCAGAATCGGTTTTTTTCAGGATTTTGTTGGTTTTATACCGGCTAAAGTATGGAGGGAAAAGTGGATCAACGGTAAACAATATTCCCCTTTTCAATTTGATTTTGGGAAAATTTCCCTATGAAAAAAAGGCCCTCAAAACCCCCCCCCCATCCATACTCGACCAAACCACTCCTTCCCCCCCCCCCCTGGGGGATCCCAAACCCCCTTAAAACAGACAACCTCCCAAAGCAAAATAAAAAAGCACAGAGAGAAGAAAACATGTTCACCAACAGCCAACCCCAGACCCGCCCCGGCGACCCCATCTGACTCTGCCAAAAAATTTTAAACGCGATCCGGAGAAAAGGGAATTTTGTGGGGTTCCCCTGGGAGTTTGAGGCCCTCCCGGGTTTGACCCCCCTGATTTGCAGATCTGCTGAAAAATTACACGGTACCCGGAGAAGATAAATTGGAGTCTCCAATCGTCATACCCGAATCAGATTGGATTCCCCCTCACTCTGTTTTGTAATTAATATGTGGTAGAAGGGGCCATGACGACCCCTGAGGTTGGCTTAGGCATTTTTCTTTAAAGGTGTAAAAATAGCCGTGCCCATCTGTGAAAAAACCTGCCCCCTTTCCCCAATTTTGAGAAGGCGGGGGGTGTGCATTGACCATCCCAGTCAGAGACAACCCCAATGCTTGAATGTGTTAGGTGACTTCAAAAGGGAAAAACTTCTAGGGGTTGATGAAACGGCTTCCCCCCCAAAAGCTTGTTCCACCCATTCAAACTTTCTACCTTTAAAAAACTGGGGGAAGTAGTGGGATCAGACTCGGTGGAGAGCCTTTTTTAAAGAGCTGAAATCAACCCGCTTTATCTACAGGCCTTTGAGGAGTTTGGATCAGTGGACAATCAATAGTTCACCAACGAACTTTTAAAAACTGTGTGACATGTGGTAGGGGGGTTTAATGGGGGAAATGGGAATTTCTGTGTGAAAAAAGTGGACTCTATCAAAATCGCCTTTCTCACTCAGTTGATTGGGGATTTTGAGAATAGCTGTTGAGAAAAAGAGTTTTTTGGTCTAAAAAAAAACATTGTTCCAAATGAAAACGTTGAGAGATGGAGAGCTTTATGGAAAAAGCCGGATTTTCTCCCTTTATACAGGGGAACCCTTGGGGGGTAGGGGGCTCAGGGGCATTTGGGCGAAACTCTTTGCAGAGAGTTTGAGAAAATTTTTTAAAAAAACAACGGTGACAACGTTAAACCCCCGGAGTATGGTTTTTTACACCCGATGTGTTTTTTCCCCAACTAGCAAAACAAACCCCTCTTCAACGTTTTGGAGAACTCAAAAAACGCACGTTGAATGCAGCGTACTCAGATCATTCTTGCTAGCAAAACTCTATATATAAACACATGTTATAGTAAAATTGTTTTTTTAAGTTTTGTTAAAAATTTTTAACAGTGATTGGTCTTGGTAGTATTTAAAACAAATTTTTTTTTTGTTTTGGTGTTAGAATTCTATAAAAAAATTTAAATAACAATGCATAGCTTTTTCCCCTATTTTCAAATGCAGAGACCTATCATGAAAAATATTTATTTTCAACCCGCCACCCCGTAGGTTTGGTGTGAAAGCCCCTGAAGGAGGCATGCTGAAAGGGTGAGACGGTTGGCGTGAAAAAGTCAAAGACTTTTTTTAGGAGAGGACGCATACAGCTCCCAAAACAGCAGTAATTTTTTCCCCGAAAAAAAGTTTTTTTTACCCCGTCCTTTAAAAACCCAATTTTCAAGCCCTATGCACAGCAGGGGATTGAAAGATTTTAAGCGGAATAATTTTTTAACGGTCTAGCGTGTTTTCCCCAAAAAGGGCCCCTTGTAGGCTCTTTAAAGAGGAAAATGGATCCGTTGGTTTAAGGGCCTTTTTAGACAATTTTTTAGGGAGTCAGACGCCCTTAAAAATACAAAACGACGCAGGAAAAGATTTTAAAAAACAAGCGGTTTTGGGCTCTGATGGCAAAAAACGGCATCACACAATTGTTCCACAGCCAGTGATCTCAAAGCCTCTGTGGTCAAACGATTTAATCGCACTTTAAAAAGCCGAATGTGGGGTTGGTGTGAGCAAAAGATTGCGGGTGGAAAGCATTTCTCAGAGCTCCTGCCAAAAATCAGACTTATTACAAAGAAAAAGGGAAAAAACAGCTTAACCACGCTGATATATGTGGATACATGAGAGGAAAAACCCTTAGGGAACATAAATAAGCTAGGAGCCGGGAAAAATTATCCGAAATGGCCGAAAAATACAAAAAAATTCAGACACGGAGGACGAAGCGGACCATGTACAAGGCATGCTATGGACCTCGAGGCATGAGAAAAACGAAGACGCCGACCATTGTTAACCATGGCTCTGGTGAGCCACATCGAACAGGAAGAAATGAAAGCAGAATTTTGCGGTCAGTGAGAGGAGATATGCTAAGGTCATAAGAGACGAAACTTAAGAGGTGTGCATTGCGGGGATCAAGCTATAAAATCGAACTGCAAGCAGGTCCGCTCTGAAATGCTAGCCACTCAAAGGCATACAAGTGAAGTGGATATCATAAAACCGGAGGTTCTGGACTTAAAAGGGGTTTATCAACGGGGTCAGACGAAGTCACTCACTACAGTCTACTGTACAGTTTTGCAGAAGGACTGTCACCGCTCAAAGGATAAATGTTCTGAGGAGCTAGGAGGGAAAGAATGCGAAGATCCAATTCCGATTCCGGGCATTTGAAGGAACAACCGGGTCAGCTCCCCACAGGCGGGTGGCAAAAACTCCATCAAAGAAAGGTGCTACAGATGGACGAGATATAAAGGTAGACCGCTCAAATCGTACAACCATCGGGAGAGGCCTAGAGATCGGGAGTACCAAGAGTCATCATCGCCAAATTACAGGCACGACGGAGAAGCGGGCGGAGATCCTGAGGAGAGCTCGTAGCAGAGCTCGCTTCTCTTACAATGGGCACCGTGTGTCTCCTTCCCCGATAACGACAAGGTAGGCCAAAGCCAGAAGCTACTTACGGGAGGTGCAAAGGCGCTAGTGGGAATCAAGGAGGCCCGCACGGCTCCTCTACCCAGCCCGATTCTTTTTTTTTGGATTACATACCATAATGAAGAAAAAGGAATTCCTCGACCCCAATTTGGCCATGGATTTTGTCGGGAACAATATTATTTCAACAGAGACAAACCGATAACAGGTACCGGTACCTGTAGTTACAAGTTATAAGGAAAAATCCCACTGCTAGGGCTATCGGTCATATAGCTTCCCCATAAGGTTTATATTGATAATTCATAGTTTTTTTTTAAGGTAAGGAGCATTCAGCTGTTTATTTAGATCCCTGTTTCCGGTAAGTTTTGCAGGAGCTGGCATAGTATATGTGGAGTTTCTGTTGGATACCTTATCTCCCCCATTAGGAATTGGCCACTCCCCAAATAAGACTACACTTCAAGCACATCCCTGCACACATATCAATCTTGTGCATTTTGCGGCTTCTATTAGCGTAGGGACTAGGTCCAAGTACTCCTCTTCTACAATAGGTATCTGTTCTCTGTTTGCCCAGTTCTGGTTCCTCTGTTCCCGGGTCCTGCACAATTTCTTTTTGCAATTATTTTGTTTTGGTTGTATTGTTTCGCTCCATCACACGCCCAGTCTACCCTGGCGAACCCGAAAGGGTGGGCATGGTGTCAAAAACATATGTTTTATGCTCCCTGTTGTTATTGTGGTCAAGTTGTCCCATTCCTTAATTCTCACATTAGTAAGGTGATGTTATCACATAAGGTCTGGGTTACCACTTCGGTTATTACTCCGATTAAGTCGATGTATAGGCCATGTGAGTTAAGGGGGGGACCACTTAAAATCGATCTATAATGTAAAAGGATGACATAACCCAGCAAGAGAGGAAAATATTGACTCAACTAAAAAACTTAATTGCCAATTGCCTTTTGCAAGAAACCACTATCGGATACAGAGCATGAGAATTAAAAAAAAGCCGGGGAAGATTAAAGCTTATAACTCTCCACGATATGGGAATAAAAGGGTGTTGTCATTCTTCATACAGCGGCAGGTCAACTTTACACACGCTAGTACATAAGGACACAGCGGGGAGATATATGTTAGTTAATGGTACAATTGAGGCTAAAGTATCCATACTTATGTATATGCCACCCAATACGGCGCGCCTGACTTCATAAAGTCACTGTTTTAGATATATTACAACACAGATCTGGGATGCTGTTATGGGTGGAGACTTCAACTGCACTTTAGTCACAAATATTAGACAGATTACACACCCCAAAACTCCCCTCTCAAAATGGAGCAGGATGCTCAAACATCAGATTACAGAGAACGGGTATTTGCTGCGTCTGAGAAGTAAGTTCCACCAGAACTTAAAGACTTTAACTTTCTATTCAAGTAGCCATGCACATACCTAGGACGATTATTTCTTTACGCCAAACGTTCAGAACTAAATAGAATTTGTAGCATATTGAAATACATCCCATTACTATTTCTGGATCATGCACCTATCTTACTAAAATTGGACTATAGGACATGAGACTAACATCCAAACATGGAGGCTTAAACATCCTCCTTAACGACAAAGTATTCACGGCAGTTATTACAGAGGAACTTAGCGAATGACCTAGAAATCAATAAACTCGGACACGACTCCTTAATATTAGGGATTGTGCAAAGCAGTCCTTCGAGGCCGCATAATAGCATTCACGGCTGCGAGGAAAAAACAGAGAGGCTAAACAAAAAGACCTAGAGAAAATAAAAGTAACGAACTAGAACTTGAACATAAAAAAATACACCTCAATTAACAATCCTGAAGGAGCTAATGCATCCGCAGAAATAAATAGCCTATTATCGGATAAAGTAGAGGGGAATCGGAGGTGTACTAATCAAAAATACTATGAATATGGCCAGACGGCGAGCAGCTGATTACTGTTATAGGAATGAGGACAGCAGTCCCCAACATGGTTCATAAAATAAAATCTCAAGCTTCTCTGGTGACAAAACTGACGAAATTGCCAGAAACCTTCGCAAATTTACAAATCATTATATACCAACAATGATACGTGTAACAATGGACCATGAGCTCATCGATTTTTTAAAAGCTATAAAGTTAAACACCTAACGGATGAGGCGGTGCGTCAAATAGAGCAACGATTTGTGGAATGGGATTAAGCAGCGATTAAATCACTAAAGATAACAAAAGCCCAGGCCCAGATGGATTTACAAAAGACTTTCTAAAAACCTTTCTAGCTGCCTTTGACCCTCTACTATTAACCGCATACCATACGGCTTTAAACTCCAAACCTATGCACACTCTTGGACGTGAAGCAACTATTGTAGTGATCCATAAAGAGGGGTAAAGACCCTTACAGACGCCAATCCTATCGCGACTAGATCGCGATGGAATACCGACTCACGTATACTCACCTCAAGTCTAGCAACACCGACTTAATAATTTATACCCAAAATCATACACACCGAATCAGACCGGATTTAAAGGTCGCCTTAGCTAATAATGTGAGGCGGCCTATTGAATCTATCAAGCTGCCCAAAAAGAAAGAAGATTGAAGCAGCAATCATCTCCTTAGATGCTCAAAAAGCGTTTGACCAGAGTATCCCTTGGCAATATTAATTAATACATTGACCGTTTCGATTTGGCCCCCATTCATTGATAGGTGCAAACCAACTTCTCACCCTCATCCCCCAAGCAGCAGTCAAAGTTAATGGCTTTCAGATCGGATAGTTCTATTAGGAAGGGGATGTAGACGGGGGCCCACTCTCACCCCTCCTATCGCCATTCAGCATTGAGCCGCTAGCCCCAATCATTAGGAATGATTATCACTATCAAAGAAACTAAAGAAATCAATTAACGGAAATGCACAAATTTCACTATTGCTGAGATGTGCTAGGTATTTTGACGGACCCTAACTCAACAATTCTCACTGAAAAAGCTTAGCTACCATACGGGTTCTCTCAGGTTACAAAACCAACATTGACAAAACGTAGCTATGGATGTAAACGACACAATCCCGCGATATCCATAAAGATCCAGAGTGGTTTAAGTGCATAAGATAGGCTCAAAATACTGAGAATTCAAAACCTCCATGGCGATGACCTCTATGCAGGGCGAATTTCTGGCAACCTCCTACGAATCAAAATTCAACGGACTTCGAGGCGGCTGGGATACATCCCTATCTCGCTGTTAGGCGAGTGTGAAACGTGTCGTAATGAATGTACTCCGAGATTTTATATCTAGCCAGCTGATACCGGTAGAGTCACCACAAATCTACCTCGAACTTTAGATAAAATGTAACGGGATATTTGGCAAAAAAAAAGAGAATGAATCAGATGAAAAAACCCTGCAAATTCCCCAACACATAAAGTTGGTCTCAAACTTCCAAACTTTAAAGTTCTACTATTGGGCGGCAAACCTCAGACCCCCTTATTGGCATGGATACGGATATGCAGACATCGTTGGCTGGAAATAGAGAAGGCAAGAGCTTCAAAACCTATACAAACATTAACCTGTTTAGCTGTCCCGCAAAGGACATCTGTCAATCTGGACAAGAAACCCCCTCAAAGTAGGGTACAATATACAATCAGTCTTTAAATTACAAAACAGATTTCACTTTATAATATAGGACATATGAACACATGGTATACCGAATAATTAGATCTGGATTTAAAAATGGTCTCTTACGATGAAACTATCTCATATCACAACTAATTGATAAAGGAAATCTCAAAACCTTGAACAGTGAAAATGAATTTGGGGCTCCCTATAAATAGGATTATACAGATTATTTACAACTTAGACATTCTGATGGCACATGATGATTGGAGCTAAACTTCTTGAACCCCAAAATAGAAAATTTCATAATAGATATCAAAGGGAAAAGGGAACAATAAGTAATAGTTAAAATCTATGAACTGGTTCTCTCCATGACCATACACGACTCTACGAACATAAAAAAACGTAAATGAGAGCTAGAGTGATTACAGCCTCAATAAACTGGGGAGATTTGGGGACGAAAATATGCACAGAAGAAGAACATTGAAAAAACAAAACTCTATACATGGCGAGAATGCAAGTGGAAAATAATAATCCGGTTTTTAGACACCAGCGATAACCAGTTAAAAATGACAGCACAACCCAACCTATGCTGGGAGGAATGCGGGACGGGAACGCCAACCATACAGTCATATTCTGTGGTGTTGCCCTAAAATTAAGTGAATTTTGGACGGACACTTGGTTGCCCGAGATAATTTCAGGAAAAAATATTCAAAAACCCCTTGGTGCAATCTAGGAGTAATACCGATGGAATAGACGAATGGCTGATAGATATTCTGAGAATTTTGTTGACGGAGCATTAGAAGTGTATAAACTATCAGATGGCTGAAGCATCAACCTCCAACATATAACATAAGGGGTTCAGAAGGTTTGGGACATTTATTTGATGGAAAAAAATCACATATTCCTTTAAGGCTCCAAGAAGCTACTGTCAAACGAGATGGAAGTCTGTTACACCGCTACTAATCCCAATGGATGTAATTGGTGAATCACCCTCCTGCAGTGTTTGCCTGCTGGACAAACTAAAATGCCGTGGCACCTAAGGCTATGTGGACCACTTTACTATAGGAGGATCTAATGTAAGATGATTATTTTTTAAATTGCGACCTTTGTGTGTGGCTTTTGTTTTAGTTGTTGGTATTCATTCTCGCACCTGATAGAATACTTATATCTCCACCTCCCGATGCAAGATTAATGTAAACTGTAAAGGCCAAAACATGAGGTCGAAGTTTGTATATTCATGTTGTATGGGGTTATCGAAAAAATAAATAAAAATAAAGTTCAAAAAAAAAAAAAAAAAAAAAAAAAAAAAAAGCAGATCGAATGTGGAGATATTTCACCAGCTAACAACACCATGAGATATCTCAATGGTCTTACAAGATTTGGTGAAAGGTTATAATCAGAGGTAGCACAGCAGCATAAAAATGGCAACTACGGATGTAACTACGGAACGTGGATAAGTGTTTCAAACCTGATCGGTAAATCTATTGCAACACAGAGGACCGAAATAAATGACATTTAAGAGTGGGGACATCGTCACAGGATTCAAAATTGAGCGGTGGTTTGATATAAAAGGATGAACAGCGTTTACGGGACGAAGTGTGTACAGTTTCAGAGGCATCCTCGCAAACCACTGTGTACAAACTGAAGCTTATTGACGGGAAGCATCCAAGGTCATTTCTGAGGATAGAGTTGCAGAAAGTAAAAAAGGATAAAGACAGAGTCTTTCCACGTCGAGGAGATTCTGAAAGACGTACAGTGAGAGGCGAGAAACACAAGTCTTTTGTCCGTTGGAAAAACTGGCCAGAGGGAAATTCAAACAGCTGGATCAAGGCGGATGAAATAATAAATGTATAAGAATTTCGCTTGTGCTTATGTCTTCGGGTATCATGCACATGTACGGTGCAAAGGGACGATGGGTTTTACGTTACCCTGCCCTCTAACGCTGCTAATGTCTTCAAAGATAACACGAGTTCCAGTTACGCGTAGATTCTAGTCGCAAACATACGATTTAGATGGACGACCAATGGGAGTGCCTAATGAAATATTCATTACCCTCACACTGGTATCATTACCATGAGACTGCCTTCTTTGAATGGCGAAAGAAACGCGGTGGGTGAACCTGGGGGAAAGCGAGAGATCCAAAATCAGCAGGTTCAGAGGAGGTTATTATAACGGGACAAGTCAGCGCAAGACCGAGTGATGGGTTTCTTAGGAAAAAATGGTTCAGATATTAGTGCTTGTTTAGTTACATTCCAAAGAGATATGAATATTTCGCGGAAGGTCGGTACCATCTACGATTTTATCCATTCCGTTAGCCTACATGCTTGGATTTGAGCCAGGAACATGGATCGAGTTTAAGGGAAAGCTGGCTCCCTACCCCTCTGATATGAAGGCGGGGTTTTATCATCTGTACTGTTACAGCGACGTAGTACAACCGCAAATAGTCGGCGACGCTTATGCCCCGCTCTTGAGAACCGTGGAAATTAAAGGATCATACGGTGACATAATCACACAGCAATTCAATCCCTGTCATTATCTACCGGTAACCAAGCAACACATTGAAAACATTAAGATTGAGATTAAATCGGATCAAAACAAACCGGTAGATTTCCCCTTTGGGAAGACTATCGTGAAACTCCATTTTAGACCAAAAGTTTGATAACGGGGGTATAGATGAATCATCGGATTTTACATCATTCAGTATCATCTAATCCTGTGACAGTGACCCTGAAGGGTGCGCGATGTGACAGTTAGCATATTACAAATTAATCGTACTTTCGGTCAAAGTGCCGCGTGTTAGACTTGTGCGAGAAGGACCTCACAGATTGTACATATTATGAAAGTCAGGTGGGAGGAATTTCGCAGGATTTATGGCGACCCCGTCATGTACGGTCGTGGTATAGTTCTATATTTTCAAGATAGTTTCTTTGTACCCCCTGGGGAAGAAAGGTTTTGCAATAGCAAAACCTTATCTTAAAACAGCCGCTAGCAACATTGATTCGGAGTGTTTCAGTGGTTGGAAAATTGTCAGTGGCGACATAAACACAAGAGGGGCTCGGGGAGGTATTATGGTCTTGGCACGTAGACAAAGGAGACGCCCCCTGGGGACACGCTATCAAACTCTAAAAAACCACGCTGCATAAAAAGAAGATAAGAGTCGCAGAGAAGGGAGGCAGGACAAGAGGAAGTCACCCTGAAGCTCTGACATATTCTAATCAGATTTGTGAGTTGAAAAAGAAAAAATCATGGCTCTGCTTACAAAATATAAAATCCTCAGAGTGCCCATGCGGAATTGGACTATTCAACAGACCGAGCCAGCAGTCCATCGAAGTAAAATATACCGAATTTCCCTTTGTCAGCTATCACGGAAGGGGGTCCTAATAGAAATTTTTGTCCCTCGGGACGGTGAAAAGATCTGGATCTGGAACGTATATTACTACATTACGTTGGAAAATCCACCAAACGGAGGGACCGACTTGGCCACGATGCGCGTGGGGCTTAGCATTACCCTCTGAATAAAATCTTGATCATGCGACGGTTATTTTGGGGGATAGATTGTCTCGCCACTCGAAGCGCCACGCAACCTTATCGTTTCAGATGGAGACGCTACTCAACTTTCAGGAGATACGGCTAGCGAGTCAGTTCTCAGCGGTATTTTTTAAAAGACACAGCTGGGCCATAGACTCCAGGGAGTGATTGACAATGGTTCCCAATCGTGGATTAAAACAAGAGGAGCCTCTTTCATGCTAATTCACGGGAACTGCACCTGACGGGTTCTCTCCCGGGGATAATATTTTTACTGTGCGAGACTTTGCGAACTCTGTGCTCTGAGAATTAAAATAACCGTGCCAGGACGCGTTCGTCTAATGCGGTAATAATGACTACACGTTTCGCTTGGCAAAATACTGGGGCGTCTCTATTGCTAAAAAAAGCTTGTCCAGGGTTTTTTTCCCCCCCCCCAGGCCGTACGTTTGGGTCATGCAGCAGCCTTAATGAAAGGTAATGCTCTCTACCCTGTCTCACGAGTCAACGTAAAAACATACTCAATACCTGCAAACTCAAGAATATGCAGCCAGGAGAATCTTTTTCTTGGGGCTATGCCTAAATATATAGTTTTGGGTATGGTGAACCACGAAGCTTTCACAGGTAGACGAGACCTGTCACCCTTCAATTTTATGCACAATGATGTAGAGTATCTAGCTCTCTGTCAGGACGGTAAACAGATACCCGCTAAGGCCTTTCAACCACAGTTTAACAACGGACAGTCTGTTAGAGAGTTTTACAACATGTTCCTGGCTACGGGGAGGCATCTGAAGGATTTACAGTTGAGTATAGACCGAAAGGATTTTAACGACGGTTATTCTCTGTTGTGTTAAAAACATCTATCACCGCTATGACAACGATGTATGTCAACAAATCCAAGCGGTAATTAATTTAAGATGGAAGAGTTCAGAGTAGCCTTACCACAGACCACTACACTTATCGTCTATGCCTGTTTTGATTCAATTCTGGAGATTGATTCAAAAGACAGGTGCTTGTGGATTATTACTAATTTGAAGAAAAATGGATAATCTTCAGATTGAGAGTATTTTGAATCGTTTGCTGGGAGATGCATTTTGTGGCGTGTGGGCCTGTGACCTATTACCCTCGCTGAATCCATCCTTTAGAACACCCGGCTACTTTATAGTCAACACACACCCTGCTCACATGCCTGGGGAACATGGGTTAGCTTTAACCCTAGAAAAGGGAGGTGTAGCCACCTTTTTTGACTCTTATGGATTTCCGCCAGACTTTGTTCACTACCCCTCAAGCATCTTACAGTTTTTGGTGAACCGTTCTCAAAACATCAACTACCACACCCGTCAGCTACAACACCCCTTGTCAACCGTTTGCGGGCAACACTGCATCTATTATCTCTGTCAACGGGCCTGTGGATTATCTTACCAACAAACGCTGTCTTTGTACAGCGATGATGTCATAAAAAATGATCAAATGGTATACGACTTTGTGAGAAAACACCGTCTCAAAAATAAAATCAACGTCGTCCCGAAACAGAACAACTGCTCTCTACAGATATTTAAAGACTGTTGCGGATAATGAAAACTTTTTTTTAAATTTGTAAACTGTATTTCATTGCTGATAAAAAAAAGACTGTACGCTAAAATATGTTCAATAAAAACACTTTTATTATTGAATGACAAAGTTGTACGCTACATTTATTTAAGGTGAAATACCGATCCAAGTCGGTGACAGAATAGTTTTTCTCTTTGTCTTTCTACGACTCGTGCGGGCTGTTTCTTTTCCAAACATGAAATTTTGGTCATGGTCCGTAGCCGTCTTGAGAGAGCTGTACTGGTCACGAGATTGTACGTTTTTCACAGCTGAAGAAGGGATGTTCAAATCAGCTAGGGTTTTCAGAAATTTTGACCACCCCGTTGGCGCGCGCCGGTTACGGGTGATTTGAAGAACGGATAACATTTCAATAAATTCGTCATATGGACCCTTTCACAACGTGGACCGTTAAACAAAGTCCCCATTGGCTTCCAAACTTTGGTCCACTCTCGGATATTTTTTTTAAGATATATTCGTGTTGTTGCGATTCGTGGAGAAGCGTTTTAAAACTCAGCACTCACAAGGTCTGCATCATCCAATGTCTGAGTTGAAACGGAGCGCTTTGTGCGCAATCAGTCTAATCATCCATTCGTCCGGAGTCCCCTCTGAAGACTTAAAGTTTTACATGTCGAATGGTTCTTGACCATGCGTATCAAGTTAATATCTTTGCATAAAGCGTTGTACTTTTTAATTTTTTCATCCGGGGTCAAACCCTGCTCATCTAATACGGCTCTCATTTTGACATCCAATTCATCCTCTACAGTTTCTCTGATGGTGGCAGGCGGTTGAGTCATGCGATTTAGCTGATGGTGCGGAACCAGAAACATTTTCTGCGCCTTCCTCAAAGACATCTTTTCACATATTATCTTCTAACGAGCCCTCCAATAAGTTCTCCGATCATAGGGATAGCGGCGGCTAGCAGCGGCAAAAGAAACCCTCCCGTCTGTTTCTTTAACACCTGATGTTTGCGTTTTAAAGTGGTTTTCTTATCAGATAACAATCTGATAATTTTTTTCTGCCTCTTCAGTTTTTTGAATTGAGAAGGTGATAAAGGGATGTTTCCCTTCAAAAGGTGTAAAGCAATCTCACACAATGCCTGGATAAAGTCTGGAGAGCTGTGAATCAGAATATCTTTACGTTTCTTGGGTGTGGCGTGGTATAAAGCCGAAAGTAAAGAAGCGTTTCTTTTTAAACGCGCCGACATGATGATCTAGCTCGTTTTATTTTGGTACATAGACGGTGGGTCGTTGGTGACGAAGTACACAGCTCCTCAGTCGGAATCTCTCTGGGCAGACGGGTGTAAGATCTACTATTAAATACCCGTGCGGGTCTCTGGTGGCGTCTTCAAAGCTCTCTAAAAAGAATGCCTTTTGAGATGGGTAGATCTGACGGGCCAATATATTTATTTGTAGTTTGTCTCGAGGATTTTTAAACAGAACCAAATAATTGCTGTTCAAACTAATTGTGCGACTGTGTTTACCCTGATGAAACACATTTTGAGTCAACATTATAACACTCATGTTCTTGTGATGACGGTACTCTGTAAAGATTTTAACTACATCAGGATGGTCAGAGGCTTGGAAAATAACATCGTCCAAAATAATCAAATGTTTTTGATGAGGTGGAAACAAGATTTCATCGTCAAAAGAATCTGGCAATCCTTCGACAAATTGAATCTTGTTATTCAAACTCTGCAACTCGCTGTAAATAGGTTGAAAAGTAGAATAAATCCAGACAATATTTTCAGGTACAATATTCATGACATGTTCACAGTTTTCAAGTACATTTTTTACAAAATAGGTTTTCCCACAACCACTAGGTCCTACAATCAAACATGAGAAGGGACATATAAATCTATGTTCAAAATCAACTTCTTCCATTCCACTCTGATGTGACATTTTAAAACAACACAAATCAAAACTTAATATCCGAAGGGCAAAGTTGTACCATCGGCAAAGAGACGTCTCTTGTCATACACCACTTTAAACTTTTTTCGTAATGATGTGTTTTTCCAGACAAAGTCCTTTTTATTGCGACTAATGGTAAGTTGAGGGATCTCAATCACCCTCTCCCCCGAATCGCTGAGGTAACCTTCTACCAGATCTTTGATGCTATCAAAGTTTTTCAGCTCACAGCACTCCTGAGTCAGTGTGATGCCTTTGATGCGCATTGCTACTTTCTTTTTGTTTTTTGTCTGGTAAGAGTAGCTTTTTGGACCCGTGGCTGCAAACTCCTGGATGGTATCAACTCCCGTTCATCAGTCAAATCCCCTAGATAATTACCCATCTCTAAAGGCGTCTCGCCCTTCTTTACCACATAGATTAAACTATCGGTGTCGATGTAGAGGATCTTTTCATTCAACCGCTCTAAATAGCTGTAGAGTTTTAGACGCGCGTGTGCCGTGGTGAATGCAGCAACAAATACATTGCTCTGTTTACCAGGCGGGCGAATGCATTGATCTGTGTATCTCCATCTAATTAAAGCCCTTTCGTTGTCTAGAACGTTAAAGTATTCGACCTTGTGTGTACCCGAAAAAAGGTAGGAGAAGAACTCTTCAGATTCTGAGATGATGCTGGTGTGTAGTAAGTTGTCTCTCTGTGCAAACTTTCCCCAAAGACTGTTGAGACATAATTTAGCCACTTGTCTCTTGGCTGAATTTGTTTGAATTTTCCCAGCGTCCAACAGAATGCCTTGATTCGTATGATAATCCCTGATGTATTTTTCTCGGCTTTCCTGATCCGTTGCATCTGGAGGGTACCCCGATGCTTCCTGTTTACCTTTGAGAAAGCTGTGGATGTAGTTGACAAACACAGAGTTGCTAGTTTTATCAAAGTGCCACACTTCTGTGATTTTTGCCACTCTGTACACTAGCTCGATGGCCTTGTTAAATAAATAGGACCCACACCATGTGAGGGCTCTGTTATTCATAACCGTGACTACCGGACCCGCTGGTTGTTGGGCTTACGGCGCCAGGTACGAAAGAGAGGGAGTTAATTACGGTTGAGCCATTGGTACGCAGGCTAAAACAGGGAAAAAGAGCCCTCGTGGTGGGTAAACGGTGGCTCTGATTAACCCAAAGTAGTCACGAGGATCCCCAAAATCTTTGTAGATGATGGTAGGATGTCCTAGGGGAAACTTTTGCGTACTCATGACATAGGGATACAGTGAGCAAACGTCAACGTAATACACACTCTCATCATCCGCTGCCGTATGTCTCAGTTTTAAAGCACTCGTCCGACCCCCATACAGAGCGTTTCGCGGTACGAGCGGTTCTGGGAAGTTGAAATGTTGGAGAAAGTTCACTACGTCGGCGGATTTTTTCAATTTACGCCAGGTGTGTTCTCTCATCACAATGACGCGAAGGTTGTGTTCAGACTGTAACGCCCTCTCTCTCTCATCACTTTTTGCATGCAACTCCCCAAAGGACACCCCTCAGTGGACACCTCTCTGTAGGATTAAAACATTCTGGACAACCGTGATAAAAACACCCGTGAAACTCCCACGCATATTTTATACCATCAATCTCTGCATAGCCGTCTACAAAATAACGGCCAAACTTTGCTTCCCCGCCATTGAGAGCATGTTGAGAAAGATTCCTGCTTCATCATCGCCATTAACCATTCCATCCATTTGATGGATTCGTATAGCGCAATCTTACCTAACCATGCCGTCCATGTGTAGTCCTGCCTCAGCCGGACTTGGGAGGCTAGAAGTTTTAGGTGCAGAAAATTGGTTAGAAAAACACCTTCATGCAGATGATGCAATGGTTAATGGTGCTGAAAGGGTACACGCTGTCTCGCTGAGAAAACTGCTCCCATTGAATTTAGCACATCAGTCTGTGTATGACACGTGTTTCTACACGTTAAATACAGGTTTCCTTTTAAATTCAACCAGACACATGACTGGGGGCTTCGCATGTACCAATCTGTAAAATCCTCCTGTGCTCCTCTTTGTCATGCGTTCTACACCGTAATCAGACGGCGGGGGGTAAGGGCATACGTATGTGAGGTGTTTTCCTGAGCTGAATCTGTGTGGGAAATGCCCTTTGGCCTGATCGGGAAAACCCAGAGCTTTGGGCATGTTGCTCAGACGCATCGGTAGAAAAGAAAGAGAATCGATGAACCTGAGTTGATAATCAGGTTCCTCAAAACTGAGGATTTTACAACCCGTCATGAGAATGTTCTGTGGGGCTGCTTTCTCTTTCAGTAAACCTTTTAAAACTAGGTAGCGCAAATCTGCGAGGTTTTATGCGATTATAAACCACATTTCTCCGGTTAGAGATTCTTCATGAAAGCAGAGGAAGAAAAGTTAAGCAGTCTAGCCGGTAATAACAACCTGTTATTTCACCTTCAATGTTTTGGCAGTGCATAGAAGGGATGTGTTCGTTCTTCCATGAACAAACTGTGTCAACAATCGTAAAAACCAAAACAATGTCTTGGTTCGACGACAATGGGTTGGATGTAAACACAGGTGGCTGTCATCAATTTCGAACAAGGACGGTTCCCCGCACATTACATTTCCGTTTTGCGGCAAAACTATGTGTGTCTTTTGCGATAGTCATATAACGTAGTAGAATAGCGAAATATTGCATTGTTTATGATCACATAAACTAAAGCCCGTTTGTTCTAGCACACGGCGAAATCGTGGTCTAGCAAAAAGGATTGTGACTGCCCCACAACTTGACAATCTGAGCATTTCACGGGTTGAACACTTGTGTGGGCAATATGGGTCAATAAAGATGGACAGTAACCTTTACGCATGCACATAGGGTTTACTTAAACCATTGAACGTGATAACAGGAACAAACGCGGCATATACGGCTTTGAGATTTTTAATCCTAGTAGTAGTGATTTGGCAATAGAATAAAAACAGAGGTTTCGAGCATCGGCAAAGTCTGTTGCAATGTGCGAGGGGTTAGTTATGAGATTGTTCTGTAAAACACTACAATTTTACGTTCAAAATTTCCTCACATCTGTGTATGTCACCAAAAAGGCGGGGGTCGTATCTCTAAACCAGCGGAGCTGAAATCTCTCCCCATGCTGTCACATGAACATCTGTGAAAGGGGATGGATAAACGTTGTTGAAGGCTGACGGCGAAGCAAAGCTGATCCTCTCTGTCATCTACAAAATAGAGATGCTGCCTTTTCTTTTTGAGAATTTCACAATCTAATGTTTTCTCCAGCTTACGTTTGGCACCACCCGTAGGGTTCCGGACAATGTGAGCGATTAATTCTACACCTTCGTCAGCGGCTATGCTATTGTTTGACTGTACTATACGATCAAGCAAGCCTTCAAAAGCAGGAAGAATGTTTGAACCTTGAGCATCGTTGGTGACTGAAACACAATCACGCACATTCTGACCTATCACTCCCACGTGCAATGCATCCCCGAACTAGCTTGTGATTCCACTGAGGGTAATCCTTCTATTACCCCAATCACGTTGTGATAAATGTTGCATATTGCAACTTACCCGTTTGAGGAACTGTAGCGCCAACGTCTCATGACTAGAGTGTTCAACGCTCATAAGAGGCTGATTCACTGACCGTCAGAGCGGCAGACCATGCTCTGCCTCCAAACCCCACCCTACTGGTGAGATTGCGACGATGATATGTGCTCGTTTTGGGGTTGTGTTGATGAGTTGGGGGGTGATCTGGCTGGTTGATTTAGAGTTTGTGCTGGTTAAGGTTGTCGAAAGGCGTGCGCTGTTGTTTTTGATTTAAACTTTGGAAAGCGTTTTGGGGTTCTGAAGGCGATTCAATTTGTACATCTTCATTTCCGAATATTGGTAAATTCCTTAATTCCTCTACGGCTATCTGCAAGTCGAGAGGGATTTGGGGGGCAGAAGGTGACTGTGATATACGTTGCTCATTTTGAGATTCGTTTGATGAGTTAGGAGTTGATATGTCTGGTTGATTTAGAGTTTGTAGCATGGATTCTATGTTGTCAAATGCGTCGCTGTAGTTTTGATTTAAACTTTGTAAAGCGTTTTCTATGTCCTAAAAATGATTTTGTGGTTCTGAAGGCGACTCGATTTGTACAATGTCATTCTGGATGTTGGTTAAATTCTTACTTGCTATACGGCTATTTGTAAACTCGAGAGGGACTGGGATAAGAGCGAAGGAATGAAAGTATATATCATAAATTTAGTAGTAAACAATTGATTTTGTTAAGTTTTTTAAAAGTTTTAAACAATGATGTTATTTGTGTCTGGTATGATTAACATCAAATGTTTTTTTTGTTTTGGTGTTAGAATCTAATAAAAAAATTCAAATAACTGAATGCATAGTCTTTACCTCATTCGTTCTCAACATGGCAGGAGACAGTATCATGAAAAATATTATTACAAACCCTGCACACCCCAGGTAGCTTTGGTGGGTAGAACGACTCTGTAAGAGGCGTGCATTGCTGAAACGGGTGAGACGGTTGAGCGTGAAAAAGTCAAAGACTTTTTTATCAGGAGCGAGGCATACAAGCCTACACCAGAACAGTCAGAATTACATTTTACAGAAAACAGAGTTTTATGTACACGTCCTTTAAAACCCATTTCAACCGACCATGCGACATGCAGGCAATTAGCAGATTATAATGACGGCGATAATTATTTCTTACGGTCATAGGGACGTGTTTTCCAAAAAGGTTTACTTACGCGCTCTAAAGAGGAAAACTGGATCCGATGTGGTTGGGCCTTGAGACATTTTTGAGGAGAGTCAGACGCCCTTAAAACTACAAACCGACGCAGGAAAAGATTTTAAAAAACAAGCGGTTTTGGGCTCTGATGGCAAAAAACGGCATCACACAATTGTTCCACAGCCAGTGATCTCAAAGCCTCTGTGGTCAAACGATTTAATCGCACTTTAAAAAGCCGAATGTGGGGTTGGTGTGAGCAAAAGATTGCGGGTGGAAAGCATTTCTCAGAGCTCCTGCCAAAAATCAGACTTATTACAAAGAAAAAGGGAAAAAACAGCTTAACCACGCTGATATATGTGGATACATGAGAGGAAAAACCCTTAGGGAACATAAATAAGCTAGGAGCCGGGAAAAATTATCCGAAATGGCCGAAAAATACAAAAAAATTCAGACACGGAGGACGAAGCGGACCATGTACAAGGCATGCTATGGACCTCGAGGCATGAGAAAAACGAAGACGCCGACCATTGTTAACCATGGCTCTGGTGAGCCACATCGAACAGGAAGAAATGAAAGCAGAATTTTGCGGTCAGTGAGAGGAGATATGCTAAGGTCATAAGAGACGAAACTTAAGAGGTGTGCATTGCGGGGATCAAGCTATAAAATCGAACTGCAAGCAGGTCCGCTCTGAAATGCTAGCCACTCAAAGGCATACAAGTGAAGTGGATATCATAAAACCGGAGGTTCTGGACTTAAAAGGGGTTTATCAACGGGGTCAGACGAAGTCACTCACTACAGTCTACTGTACAGTTTTGCAGAAGGACTGTCACCGCTCAAAGGATAAATGTTCTGAGGAGCTAGGAGGGAAAGAATGCGAAGATCCAATTCCGATTCCGGGCATTTGAAGGAACAACCGGGTCAGCTCCCCACAGGCGGGTGGCAAAAACTCCATCAAAGAAAGGTGCTACAGATGGACGAGATATAAAGGTAGACCGCTCAAATCGTACAACCATCGGGAGAGGCCTAGAGATCGGGAGTACCAAGAGTCATCATCGCCAAATTACAGGCACGACGGAGAAGCGGGCGGAGATCCTGAGGAGAGCTCGTAGCAGAGCTCGCTTCTCTTACAATGGGCACCGTGTGTCTCCTTCCCCGATAACGACAAGGTAGGCCAAAGCCAGAAGCTACTTACGGGAGGTGCAAAGGCGCTAGTGGGAATCAAGGAGGCCCGCACGGCTCCTCTACCCAGCCCGATTCTTTTTTTTTGGATTACATACCATAATGAAGAAAAAGGAATTCCTCGACCCCAATTTGGCCATGGATTTTGTCGGGAACAATATTATTTCAACAGAGACAAACCGATAACAGGTACCGGTACCTGTAGTTACAAGTTATAAGGAAAAATCCCACTGCTAGGGCTATCGGTCATATAGCTTCCCCATAAGGTTTATATTGATAATTCATAGTTTTTTTTTAAGGTAAGGAGCATTCAGCTGTTTATTTAGATCCCTGTTTCCGGTAAGTTTTGCAGGAGCTGGCATAGTATATGTGGAGTTTCTGTTGGATACCTTATCTCCCCCATTAGGAATTGGCCACTCCCCAAATAAGACTACACTTCAAGCACATCCCTGCACACATATCAATCTTGTGCATTTTGCGGCTTCTATTAGCGTAGGGACTAGGTCCAAGTACTCCTCTTCTACAATAGGTATCTGTTCTCTGTTTGCCCAGTTCTGGTTCCTCTGTTCCCGGGTCCTGCACAATTTCTTTTTGCAATTATTTTGTTTTGGTTGTATTGTTTCGCTCCATCACACGCCCAGTCTACCCTGGCGAACCCGAAAGGGTGGGCATGGTGTCAAAAACATATGTTTTATGCTCCCTGTTGTTATTGTGGTCAAGTTGTCCCATTCCTTAATTCTCACATTAGTAAGGTGATGTTATCACATAAGGTCTGGGTTACCACTTCGGTTATTACTCCGATTAAGTCGATGTATAGGCCATGTGAGTTAAGGGGGGGACCACTTAAAATCGATCTATAATGTAAAAGGATGACATAACCCAGCAAGAGAGGAAAATATTGACTCAACTAAAAAACTTAATTGCCAATTGCCTTTTGCAAGAAACCACTATCGGATACAGAGCATGAGAATTAAAAAAAAGCCGGGGAAGATTAAAGCTTATAACTCTCCACGATATGGGAATAAAAGGGTGTTGTCATTCTTCATACAGCGGCAGGTCAACTTTACACACGCTAGTACATAAGGACACAGCGGGGAGATATATGTTAGTTAATGGTACAATTGAGGCTAAAGTATCCATACTTATGTATATGCCACCCAATACGGCGCGCCTGACTTCATAAAGTCACTGTTTTAGATATATTACAACACAGATCTGGGATGCTGTTATGGGTGGAGACTTCAACTGCACTTTAGTCACAAATATTAGACAGATTACACACCCCAAAACTCCCCTCTCAAAATGGAGCAGGATGCTCAAACATCAGATTACAGAGAACGGGTATTTGCTGCGTCTGAGAAGTAAGTTCCACCAGAACTTAAAGACTTTAACTTTAAATGAGAAAAAACAAAGGAGGGGGTAAAGGGGGTTCAAATTATTTAAAACGAGGGGGCCCTTGAGGTAATCCCCCTCTGGGTCCGATGAGAACCGCCAACAACCACACAACACACACACACACTCCACCCCCTCCAACACTTTGAGCAATCCTCAGTCACTTTTAGCATTGAACCATATAACATGTATGACATAGAACAAAGGGGCCGATCACATATGCAAATGAGGGTGTGGGAATATACTTAGGTCAAAGGTCAGCTGTCAAAAAAGTTTGAGGAAAAGTTTTCCATTCATATGCTAATTAGGACCCCCCTGACACGCGTGGGAAAGGGGGAGGGGCCATTCATATGCAAATGAGGGGCCCACACGTGTGGGAAAAGGGGGGAGGGGCCATTCATATGCTAATTAGGGTCAAAGGTCAGCTGTCAAATCAATTTCACGCATGAGTTTGACGAAAGGTATATCCTTAACTCTCTCTTTAATCTGAGACTGTTAGCAGCTAAACAAGCACTTTTATGAACGTAAATACAACCTGGACAATTATCCTGTTAACTTACATTGCAGAGACCTCGTTTAATACTGCATCAATGTCAAAGGAAAATATGTCCTCAGTAGTTTTTAATGTATCTGATCTCAATGAGCTGTTGCAGAAACAAGCCTTGAGCAATAATGCAAAAGCTGTCAGATAAATGTAGTTCAGTAAACATTACAACATTATGAAATATTGAGACTTTCCATCTTGAAATATTAAGACTTTCTATCTTGAAATATTAGGACTTTCTATCTTGAAACATTCCCCTCTGAGGTGTAGTGGAGTGGAGTATGAAGTAGCAGCAGGGGTGGGTCTAGGATCAGACCTTGGGGGGGGGCTCAGCCCATAATGAGAACAGCTCTAGGTCTAGTGTCCCCGTTTTAAGTTTTACAAAAGTAAAAACATTACTTGTTTTGGAGGTAAAAACGCTTCTGAGGTGAAAATGTCCCCGGATTTTGTCTGAGAAATCTGGTCACCTTACTGTAGGCGCATTGGTTGTGTCGCCTTAAATATTTAATTCTTAATTAGGGGTCCAAATCTGAGGGGGCCGGGAACTAGATCTAGCTGAGCTGTGGAACCCTACTGTCTTTATAAGGATAATCCTTCTTATTTTTCCCTCTCTGAAACATTTTCTACTAGGGGTGGAATAGTACATGTACTCGTTTTTTTGTGATCAAATATTTATATATTTTTTATATATATTCAGAACAATTAAACAATACAGTGGGACATAGGAACGCATCCCAGGACCAAATAAACAATAAAAAAGATACACAGAGAGGAAAGATGGTGGGGGGGGAGGTACTAACAAAAACACAACAGCAGGAAAGGAGCGCAGCTTACCAACAAGTCACAAAAACAGATACACAAACGCACAAACAAACAAAAGACATTGACAGAGAGACGGACACAAGACACACAAGGTCCAAACAGATGCACAGACAGCAGAAAAGGGGCAAAAACAAAGGTCTACAACATGGACTTCAAGGACTCAGCCAGGCTGAGTCAAAAGTCCAAAGTCCATGAACACAATGGCCAGAAAGGAAAGGGTCCATGTTTGGGTAGACAGATCGTGAGGTGGCTTCCAACGTGTTGCTATCTGTACTGTTCTCCCTGTGTGTTGTGCACTTCCAGTACGTTGACACAGATCAACAGCAACCCAAAAACTCGATTCACGAGCCAGGACGACAAGCCCCTTTGCTCCTTTTATTGTCTTCAGGCGGGTGACATTAACGAGTGAAAACTAAACAGAAAGAAAAGGACAGAATTTAGTCTCCTGACAACAAATAGCTATAGCCTATTAAGCTAAACTGAATATACTACACATGAACAAAGTGCTAACTACCCATTCACACACATGGCGCTAGCATCACAACAAAGTAAGCTTATAGTGTTACGTTCACACACAACCATGCGCTGCATAAACATCGGGGAGAGCATCGCTAGCAGAGAAGCGCGACCAAACATGGGCATTGAATGATGAATGAAAGAAAGGTTTACAAATTTCAGCTACATGAAAATGCAAGTAGTAACGATAGAAAAAAATACTAAACTTACAGCCAAGCTTTCATGGAAAAAAATCAATACAGTGTCCAACTTGAGTACCATGTTTTCTCCGGCATAACTCTTCTTCTACTGTTTAAAACACGTAGCGTGTCATGTTTTCCAAAATAAAGGTCAATGAAAACTATTCCTGCGTGTGCTTTACTACATATTACAGAACACCTAATTAACTTACATAGAACACTTTAGAATAAAAATTACTCTTAACTCTGAGGGCAGAACACTCCCCGTCTGGCATAACTAATGCCACTGAATTCAACCCTTGTTTAAGTCCTTTTACAGTTCATTTCTTTTTAATCCCCTTCTAGGAGAAAGACAACGTCTGAGATGGGGCGCAGGTAAGTCCGAGAGGTGCCCTGGGATGATGTCTTCACTTCAATTTTGCGGACCTTTCCATCACTGCTCGGAAAGGTCGATGTGACCAAAGCCATTGGCCACTCATTCCTTGGTGCTTGGCTTTGCTTTAACAGCACAATGTCGCCAGGTTGCAGGTTGCGGTGCGTTCTGTGCCACTTGCGTCTTGGATGGAGAGTGCTCAAGTACTCGTTTCTCCAACGACCCCAGAATTCATTCGCCAGCGCTTGTACTTGTCTCCACTGGCTTTTTAGGAGATCTTTCCCGGTGAAGTCACCTGGTGGAGCAGGTAGGCCAGGCTTTTGTGTCAGGAGCATGGCAGGGGACAGCAGAACTGGAGAAGAATGATCTGATGAGATAGGGACCAGCGGCCTTGCGTTGATTATTGCTGTTATCTCCGCCATCAGAGTACACAAAATCTCATGTGTCAGGTGAGTGTGTTTGTTTTGCAAAAGCATAGATTCCAATATTCTGCGTGTCACCCCAATCATTCTCTCCCACACTCCTCCCATGTGGGATGCGTGTGGTGGATTAAACTCTCATGTGCAGCCGTTGCTATGGAGATAGTTCAGGATGCTGTTCTGCTTTCCATTAGGAGGAGCCATACCCAGTTCTGCACTGGCAGCAATGAAGTTGGTCCCCCGGTCTGACCTGAGCTGCTTTGCTGGACCTCTGACTGCAATGAATCTTCGTAAAGCATTGATACAGCTGGTGACGTCCATAGACTCTATAACTTCGATGTGTACTCCCCTGGTACCAATACATGTGAATAGAATGGCCCACCTTTTGCTTTGCGCTGCACCTCCTCGAGTGCGTCGGGTCACCACCGTCCAAGGTCCAAATACATCTAGTCCCACGTAAGAGAAGGGGGGAGACGTGTCAAGCCGCTCTGGAGGAAGGTCTGCCATCTTTTGAACTGCAAGCTTCCCTCTGAGTTTACGACATATCACACAGTGATGAAGAATAGAACTAACCAGCCTTTTCCCAGCAACAATCCACAGCCCAGCAGCTCTGATGGCCCCCTCTGTGAACTGCCGCCCCTGGTGTTTCACTTCTGTGTGATAGTGTTGCACAAGCAGCTTGGTGACATGGCTATTCTTTGGCAGGATGATTGGGTTTTTCATCTTGCTTGGCAATCCTTGGCAAGGTGATTTGGGGAGCAGCACTTAAAACAACGTTTGTGTTCTTTTAGGATATTCTTTCGTTCCTGCAGTGCTTTCATTCTGAATGACCTACATTTATCCAAGGGATGAGTTTTCCTGAGTACAGGGCTGTATCGTGCTGGATCACTGTCTTTTCTCTCGTGATCTGTGGAGCTTGTGGAGCCTGTGTCAACACCAACAGATAGATCTGTCTTGTGTACGGATATAGCAGTGTTAAATCCGTTATGCTTTGATGGGGTTCTCTCACCTTTGCTGAATGGCAGACTGCTGCTTGAGAAGACAAAGCTCGGGTCGTTTCGGGCCTTTGCTTGGCCACACACAAAGTCAACAAAGAATGAAAAAGGTGGGAATGTTATTCTGTGCTGTTCTTTGTATTTTGAGCCAGTATGGAGCCATTTGTCCTGCAGACCTGGAGGTAACTTCTCCCCTATGGGCTTTACCCCCACGAGGGGTGTCGGGGGGGGCCGGGCCCGGGAAATACCACTTTTTTTGGGGGCCGCAGCCCTGAAAGATCACTGGTTTCCTCATTTTCGTTTTTGTCTTTAGCAGACAGACGGGGAAGCTATCTAGTCGTTTAAACAGGGCTTTTTTCCCTTTTTCGGGTGTGCCATGCATTCCAAGTCTACCCAAAGACGATAGGGCGTCGGGGGTTGGCAAATGGACACAGGGATCCCCCTTTCACTCCCCGTAAATTTTTGCCCAGCCTTTTCACCGGGAAAATCAAACCTTCGCTAAAATGGCCCCAACCCTGATTTTGCTTGAAAAACGAGCCACGCTCTAAAGTTCTCTGGTTTGCCCAGTTTTTGTGAGGCCTTTGCACTAATTTTGCGGCTGGGAACTTGCAAAGTTTTCATGGGGGATTTTTTATTGGGGGGGGACAAACTATTTTGCCCGGGGGATTTCTGGGGGGTTTTGGGTGGGATGTGTTCTGAGGCATGTGCGGATTCACGGGGGATTTGGGTTTGAGGCTTTCCTGCGAAAAAGGTGCGCTGCCAGGGGGTTTTTCATTGTACAACTTGTTTTTGGGAAAAAAAAGGGGGGAGCTGAAAACTGGCTGGAAGGCATTGCACATACTTTCTGTGCGCTGTTAATTTTTGGGGGGGACACACTTTTTTACACTTCGATGGGCTTCATTTTCTATGCCACTGCTTCAAAACTTCGCTTTTCCCTCGCCGCCTCTGCTTCCCCTCTTTTCCAAAGCCCCAAAACTGCTTTAATGAGCCCTTTTTTAAAACTATCCCCTCTTTCCCTTTTTTATTTCCCCTGTTTTTTTTGCTAGGCTACCTTGGTGCGCGTGCTTCAGCTGACTCACTCTGGCGGGAGCCTCCTGACGACTTGAAGTAGGGTGCTTGGGGCTAGCAAGGCGAGATTAGGAGAAGAGGTGAGGAATTTTCTTCAGGGCTTTACCCTTTATTTCTAACACTGGGATTGCAGTTTGGGTCCTGTTGATCTTGTATTTTCTTGCACCCCCTGCTAGTATGGCTTTTTCACTGTACTTTTCCCCGTTGTTGTGCCTTCCCTACGTTGACACAGATCAACAGCAAGCAAACCGAATTCACGGCCGGACCGAGCGCCTTTTCTCCTTTTTTTGTCTTAGGCGGGGAATTAAAAGAGTGAAACTAAAAAAAAAAAAAAAGGAAGAAGTTTTTCCTGTACAAAAAATAGCTTAGCCTATTAAGATTCTATATTTCAATAACAATTTTCTCTACCCCCTTCACACACATGGCGCTAGCATCACATCAAAATAAACTAAAAGCATTACGTTCACACACACATAGCGCTAGCATAACACATCGAGAGAGCATCGCTAGCAGAGAAGCGCGACAAACATAGTGCATTGAATGATTGAATGAATGAAAGGTTTACTTACTTACAGCTACAGGAATAATCCAAGTAGTAACAATAGAAATAAATACTAAACTTACAGCCAATGCTTTCGTGGAAAAAATCAATACAGTGTCCAACTCGAGTACCATGTTTTCTCCGGCATAACTCTTCTTCTACTGTTTAAAACACGTAGCGTGTCATGTTTTCCCAAATAAAGGTCAATGAAAACTATTCCTGCGTGTGCTTTACTACATATTACAGAACACCTAATTAACTTACATAGAACACTTTAGAATAAAAATTACTCTTAACTCTGAGGGCAGAACACTATCATTTTCGTAGCCGCTGTAAGTCCGGCAAACACAGCACGTTTGTGAATTTTGAGAGTTGAAGGGCTGCCAAATCATTTAGAATCAAAACACAGTTAGTAACAGGTACAGTATCATTAATTAGGGCAGATACTTTGGATGCAATATTGTTCAACAACTGATCAACAGGAGAGCAATGCCAGATCATAGAAAATATGTACCTTGTTTGCTTTTGCTTTTAGTGGGCAGAAAGTGCAAAAATGGCTGTTAATGACCTTCATGTGGTGGATTTCCACATGGGTGAGATATGTCCTATGAATGAAATTGTAGTGAATCTGCTAATGGTCTGGATTGCGTGATACTTCTGGAATTTTACACCAACCATCATGCCAGTAAAAATGCCTGCTCAGGTCTGGGCAATCACGCTCACAGAACCTCTCAATAGGGACGCCAAAGCGGCCAGATATTGCCATAAAATTAAAGAGCCTTGATACCATACCACAGGTTTTTGGCTGTTCAGAAATAGTTTCCTGGTAGTATGATGGGAAAATATCTCTGCCAGGGGACAGCGTATGCCCTGAGGGTCTTAATTGAAGGTGAAAGAAAAATTAGAAACTTGGTAGACTGAATGCGCTTTGTAAATTGTGCTTATTAATCTGACGTAAGCAAGGGAAAACCTCAATGCCTAAATATTTAAATAATGGGGATGTTAGCAGAGATCGTTGGATTGCGAGCAGGATCATTTCAATGAAGCAGTGCAGATTTTAACCAGTTATTTTAAAGCCTGATAAGCTTCCATACTCCATGCATAATGCTAGAAGGTGGGGAAGAGACTGAGAAGGATTCTCTAAGAAAATCATAACATCATCTGCAAATAGTGAGAGATGATGCTGCATATTGTAAATGCATATCAGTGACACCATAATCAATTGGTGAATGGCTTGAGCCAGAGGCTCTAGGGACAGGACAAATAATGCAGGACTCGCGGGGCCGGTACATGTATTCGTACTGAAGTGAAACGATACTGGCATCTCGGTTCGGTGCATGAATTTACATGGAGAATATAAAAAAAAATATATTATTATTATTATATATTATATTATATTATTTATTTATAAAAATAAATAACACTTGTGTGCAAATTAACGCTACGCAAAATAACGTAATACAAATAACGTAATGCCGACTACTGAAAGATAAGCAGGTTCTAGGGATACATAATCTGTAGCCCCGCCCTAGCTCTGAGGCTAGCCGAGTTTGCCTACATGCAGTTTTTTGTCAGTTAGACGGTCTAGAAAGAGACTGAGTCTGAGCAGTCTGAGGCACCGCCACCTTCATTCAAAAAGAGAAGGTGTGGGTACAAGAAAGACTGGGAAAATGGATATTTGTGGCTGAAAGGTGTTGAGGGGGATACCGAGAGGGCTTTTTGTGACCTTTGCAAAACGTCCTTCTCAATCGGACATGGACGGGAATACGATGTCAAACAACACAGACTCACGGGGACTCCATTTCCAACAGAAAGAGACATACAAATCTATATGTGCTTTCCTCCAACCTAAAAACAACTTTCTAGCTGACAAAGTGACTGCAGCAGAGGTGACGAGTGTGTATCACACTGTCCAACACGCTACATCATATCGAGGAGGAGATTGTGGCACAAAGCTAGCCCCAACGATTTATCCGGACTCGGACATTGCCAAGAGAATGGCCTGTGGTCGGACGAAGGCAGAAGCCATTGTCACGGATGTGCTGGTCCCTGCCTCCGTCGAAGATTGCTTGAAGGTCCTCAATAGACCACTGAATGAGCAACAAGAGGCAACAACCAAAGGTAAAGTTAAAGTTATGTTCATGGATGTAACATTGTTGTGTGTTAACTATTTGTCTAACATTAGCTACCTAATGTTAGCTAATCATCTTCTTCTACTGGTATTTTTTCAGAAACACTGAAAATATATGCTTTCTCGCCTAAATTTTTACCCCCAAAAAAGTGATGCAGTTTCCACATACTTTTGCCCTCTGGGATGACCTTGAGGTCATTGGGAAGTTAACACTCTCAATTTGTTGTTTCTAGTGGCATTGTGACACTAGGCTTTACTGACACAGAGCTAAACAGGTTAGAACAGAGAATTTCTATTTCCGTCCAAGTAAATCATCTGTAAAATTAATAAAAAACACTGCTGTAAGCATATTACATGGGCTGCATACAAAAATGGTACCCTAGCCACATGTCTCAACTTAAAACAGAAAAAATCCAGTTTTTCCAGTTTTTAATGACTTAGAAAATGGATTTTTATGATTTTATTTCTACAGATTTGCTTTGCGTATTTCTTATTTCTAAAAAAGCCCAAAAAGTGCAAAATACAATACTTCTGATATACAAAAACACATCCACATCACTCACACACATATCTGAAAGACCTACATGCATAGATTTATAGAAATAAGCAATCATAATTTGATGAAATAGTGAAATGCCATAAGAAGGCCATATTTTTGCTTTGAGACAGCTGGAGCCATCACAGGGTTAAATATTTCTGGTCATGTTTGGTATCAATCAACTCGTCTTCTTATTGGCTACACAGGGAGGCTGGTTTCATAATGTTTGGTTGTAATTGGACGAACTAGCTGTCAATATTAAACCAGGACCCTCCTCTGTAAACACTGCGACTTCATTGGCTTCCATAAAGGATAACTGAGCTTACAGAAGAGGGATTGGCTTATATCAGCTGTCACTCAACTCCTTAGGCTTCAAGCTATTCGGCTGTGTGCAAAGATCCAATGCGGCTGCTTCAGGACAGACGGCAGGAGCGATCAAAGTCCAAAAACAATGGACTGTTCAGCTTTGTTTACGAGGAAACTCGGCCAGAATTTACAATATTGTGAGGGGACCAGCTCGTTTTGGATTAAAAGGATTGGATGTACTTATTCTTTGAACTACTACTACTGGCAATGTAGGAAAAAAAAGTTTATGACGATCTTTCACCGCTGTGAAGAAAGACACGAGGACAAAGGTAGGGATGCACGCTCGACTTTAGACAGAAACGATGCAGAATCTGTCTGTGTTTCTTTACTTCATAACCTGATTATGACCGCTGTAAGTCACCTTATGCTTTGTGTGTGGGCTTTATGGAATCATGAGACTTTAAGCTTTCTAATGACGTGCTGCATGAGTGTCTTTATGACGATTTAATGCTTGTAATTCATGAAGGAAGAAACGTTTTCTCCTAAAGTGGAGAAAACAAACCTGTCAGCGCAATCTTGCTGGCAAAGAGGTTAAAAGTCAACTTTTCCTTCAATTCACTGAAATTGCATCAGTAGCTAACGTTAGCTAACACAATGCTGCTCATCCATGCCTTCGTGAAACAAGGCTCTGTGTATCCTTACATTATCGTGAGAAACATTTCACTCCATTTAGCTCCCAAACTAAACAAACAAAAGCAACTATAATTTTTGAAAAGGTATACATATTTTATAGATGTAAAATATGTTAAATATGTAAAATAAATAATGATCAAAACAGTAAAGCAGTTTTTTTATAATATATTATATTATATTTTTTATAATAATCTATTTTTAGCCGATATTTAGCTGGCTTTTTCTAAAGATAGTATTTATATAAAATCAATAATGATCAAAAGAGTAAAGGAGTATCTTGTATTTTTTATAATCTGTTTTTAGAGAATCTTTTAAGTTCATCCCATCTGTGTGTGTGTCTCCACAGACCCCACGCCATTCTTCTCAGTGGCTTCATATGCCTCCAATCATGGGACCACCAAGCTCTTCCCATTGTCAGTGCGTTACTGGATGCCAGACTTGGGTGAACAGACGAAGGTCCTTGATTTCTATGATGACAGTGATGAAACAGCTGTCGCGATCCACAACCAGATAGTCACCAAGCTGGAGGAAAACGGACTGGGACTAGACATGATATGTGTGTATTCCGCTGACAATGCTAGTGTGAATTACGGGAGATTCAACTCTGTCTTCCAGAAACTAAAGGAGAACAATAATTGCATTTTGAAGGCAAACTGTGTGGCCCACATCATTGCACAACAGTGCAAAACATGCAGGAGATCAGCTAAATATCGACATTGAAAATGTTATCAACAAGACCTTTAGCCACTTCTCCTCATCTGCCAAACCCACTGAGGAACTTAAGTCAAGTCACACCTTTGTGGAGATAAGGGATGAGCCGAGTACTCGGCTGAAACGAGTATCCGGTACGGAGAAAGCACTTTTGCCGAGTACAAGTATTATACGAGTAATGCGAGTCAATATCTGTATTCGGATTGAATAAAAATCTCCATTGACTATGTCTGCGTTCTGTGATAGGCTAGTCACAGTGCTAGTCACAGCACCTCAGCCTTACACTATTTTGTGATAGGCTAGACCCAGCGCCCCTCCCCTACACTATTCTGTGATAGGCTAGTCCCAGCGCCCCTCCCTACACACACACATTCCTTGTGTTGTTCTGTGCCGCTCTGCTCACACACACTCAGGACACCGTTTCCGTTAACATTTAGGGTTTCTTCAAGCTTAAGGTTTCTTTTATACTTCGATTTGAACTAGAAGGCCTACTTAGTTACCAGGAGACTTCCGGTAATGTGGGGTTTGTTCAGACATAGTGCTTGGTAGAATGCGACTCGGGTTGCATCCCTGCCGTCGGAGTTTTTTTTTTTTTTTTAACTCCCTGCTGGTTCTAACCAGTTTTTTTAGTGTTTGAAACTTTCTTGCTGTGTTTTATAAAAAAAAATAAAAGGCAGTTGCGGTATAAATAAATAATATTACAAATTAAGATACACACAAAAACACATTCCAACCCCCCGCCCCCCTCTCTCTCTTTGTTTCTTTCTTTCTCTCTCTGTATCTCTTACTCACTCACAGACACACACACTCACACATACCTGGTATGAAAATAAAAAAGAACCACAAAAAAAATGATCACACTGATCATAGAAAAATTTAAAGTTAAAAAAAGAAAGTTGTATTATAGAGTATGAATACTCTTGTTCATTACATTTTACTTAATAATTGCAACCACATTGTTGTATTTATTGTTGCAAAACTTGTTATACTGTAGGCCTATATAGTTTGTTTGTTACCATGACAACACCACTGATCTGAAGCTCAATGCTGATGCTTTCATGGAAAAAGTTTTCTAATCAGCAATACATATAACAATTTCTGATCAACCCATATCAATTGCATGCTTAAAATAACATACCGGTTAAAGCCCCAGACCCACTTCCGGGGTTAAATCTGACCACTTTGGGTTAGGCCCCGCCCAGTCCGAGTACAGATACGGATACAGATAATTCATGTGGTAAACAGATAGAGATAATGCTGAACTCGCTCATCCCTAGTTCAGACCTCTGAACTCCCACAACCACCCGTGCTATCATTCCAGAATGAAACTTCTGCTATACACTCAAAAGCAGATGTCTGTTTACAGTACCAAAGGCCTTAGAGAGGTCAACAAAAGCGATGAATAGGTTTTGGCATCACTGATTTGAGTAATATTTGTTTAAATATAGTATGCAAACCATGACTTATTACCCTAAAAAACACTACTGGTGAAAGTGTTTAGTTTAAGGTCACCAGATTTCTCAGACAAAATCCGGGGACATTTTCAGCTCAGAAGCGTATTTACCTCCAAAACAAGTAATGTTTTTATTTTTGTAAAACTTATAACGGGGACACTAGACCTAGAGCTGTTCTTATTAGGGGCTGAGCCCCCCCCCCCCCCCCCCACTCCACCTCAAGATAGAAAGTCCTAATATTTCAAGACAAAAAATCCATCCTTATACTTCAAGATAGAAAGTCCTAATATTTCAAGATAAAAAATCCATCCTTATACTTCAAGATAAAAAGTCCTAATATTTCAAGATAGAAAGTCTTAATATTTCAAAATATAAAGTCCTAATAATCCTAATATTTCAAGATAGAAAGTCCTAATATTTCAAGATAGAAAGTCCTTATAGTCCTACTATTTCAAGATAGAAAGTCTTAATATTTTAAGATAGAAAGTCTCAATATTTCATAATGTTGTAATGTTTACTGAACTACTGACAGCTTTTGCTTTACTGCTCAAGGCTTGTTTCTGCAACAGCTCCTTGAGAATCAGATACAACAAAAACTACTGAGGACATATTTCCTTTGACAGTGATGCAGTATTAAACGAGATCGCTGCAATGTAAGTTAACAGGATAATTGTCCAGCTTGTATTTACGTTCATAAAAGTGCTTGTTTAGCTGCTAACAGACTCAGATTAATATTCTAAGTGTCTGACAACATTATGGGAAGGATTTCTAAGGAGGTCGACCTTACTGTTAAAGATTAAAATCCATTTTAAAACATAAAAGTCCGCGAAATTGCGTTCGCTAAACGCACCAGACTCCATGTAAATAACCAGTGATTTTAGCATCGTAAAACACGGCTTCTAAAACCTCTCTGAGCACCGCTGGCTCTGGCGGTCTGGAGCTTGCGTGTGTTGGGTGTGCTATTATCGGCTACGTTTTGTCAGTTTTTTCTTTCTTTCATTCCAATTTTGGGTCTTTCAGTCACAGTGAAAACCGGGGACATTTCCGGGGACAGATCCAGCCGGGGACAGGTAGCCAAAATCGGGGACTGTCCCCGGAAACCGGGGACGTCTGGTCACCCTAGTTTAGTTGTTGTATTTTTCCATGTATTATGTAAAAAGACTTTCATTCCAGCATTGCACGCTAGTGGGCTCGCCACCAGTTTCTCTTCAATGACCACTGACAAACAAAGAAAATAGTCACGCTCCGACAACCGCGATAGCTGTAGCTGATTGGATGAACATGTCACGTGGGACTGCCTGCTCCGGGATTTTCCGACCATAGTGGCGGCTCATTTGAAATACAATCTTGTATCTTGTATTTTACAAGAATAGTTCACCAAAACAATGTTTCTGGAAACATTTTAAGCCAGAAATAGGCTAGGCAGGCTCTGAATCTGTCTTCAATTCAGATCGACAAGGCTGAGTTTAAGTTTTTTTTTTTATCAGCTTTTGTGAGGTGGCAAGCCGAGTCGCCGCTCCTCATTTGCATTAAGTTGGCTGTATTCAACTTTATGTAAATGCAGAACAGGCTACTTCACGCTACCAGAATGCATTGCATGGCTGCTCCCATAGAGATGAGTGGGGAAATGACACACACCATAAGTAGGATGGGGTTAGCAAGGGGGTTCCTTGAGACTGCAAATGCACATTTTTTTCACTACACCTCTGTTCCAGAACACTGAACTCATCAGTGATTGTTCAAACATGCTGTGGAGATGTTTTTTTACCATCTCAACCAGCTTCATACATAAAGACAAATACAATTATGTAAATTATGCACAGAGCATGTCCTCTAGGGAAGAAGTCTTTTCAATTTTCTGAAATTCAGAAAACAGTGATCTCCTGCTATCACTTGAGGCAGATTTAGCTAAATTGTCCTTTTTAGATCTTTTGTTCTGTGCTGCCACTGTCTGCTACCTCAGGTCTTTGTGCATTGTGCCTCCACAGCACGGATGTCATGTTAAGAAACACATGTCCATCAGAAACATATGTGGATGCTCCTTAACAGGGAACAGGCAGACTGTAATTCCTTTTTTTTTTAAACAGACAAGGTTTTTGTGAGCTTTTAATCAAAATAACCCATATCAAATTGTTTTATTTTAGTCAGTGGTTTCAAACAGGAAACTTACTTACTGGCACATTGAATAGTTAACTGCATCCAGTATGCATTTATTGAAACAGAGCTGACAGGACAGATGCAAATGCAGCTATGGAAAAAGGAACTTTAAGGAAGAGGCTGTCGACATTCATAAGTCACAATCCATGAAGTGCAATTTTGGTGCAAGACCATATATTGATTAATATATTGATTTTTCTATGTTTTTGTTCATGAAGATACAACCACCAACCAAGTCAGAACAGAATATTTCCATAGTTATGTAAACAAGTGCAGCAAAAGTAACCTAGGAGTTGACCAACAGACAAACAGAAAAGATTGTCTTCTAACAAATTGGTCAGTTGATGCATTTTTTATTTATAATAGAAGGCTCACTGTGTGTAGTGTGGGAAGGTCATTCATCAATCTACATTGTAGTGAATCAGAAAAAGAAAACCATTATTTATTTATAGTAACATTTAATGAGGAAAAAAGAATGAGCTGTAATCAATTGAGTTTGTGTAAGGATTAATGTAAGTAATTACAATAAAGCACGATGACATGCTTCTTTCTTAATGTATGTTTCAAAAGCCCACATATACAGCACAATTGCAGTACAGGGAGAGTGTTATCATTAATTTTAAAGGATATTGCTGGTATTTTATTTGTATTTTACTTATTGTCATCCAAACCCTTGAATAGATGAGAAGACGATGTGTTAATCCACCTATCAATACTTTCTGCCCTCCCTGTGCCTTTCAACTCCAAGCCTATTGGTTTCTACTAAAGAAGTAAATCTTTAAGAACTGGCCACATAGTTACATTTAAAGAGGCTTGCTGGTCAGCTGGTCACTGTAGTTTTTAGCAAACAGTAGGAAATAGTGCATTTGTGGGGGTCTATTTTCTGTAGCAAATGTATCCACATTTGGTGCACTGGTGAGTATTTATAGCAGACAAAAGTGTGATGTAGTTAAAAAAAAAAAAAAAAAAAAACCCTAACCCCAGGCTGGGTTGCCAGATGTACCTGTAAAAACATAAACCCAGCACACTACAGCTGTAGTACAGCCATGGAAGCAGCAAACCAACGAATAGGATCAACAGAGATAGATTCTACCCAACACCAAAAGAACTTCTAGTATTTTGAATTTGGACTGCAGTAACTATTTTAAACGCTACCTGCCAATATTTCATATTGGACCTTTAACAAAAATATTTTCCCCCATTGTCACAACTGCAAATTGGGGCTTCAACAAAGTCTCACTCATATCCTTTCACTTCTCCCATTCTGAGGAAATGGGCTGCTAGTATTAAACCTTTCACAAATTTTTGTTAGAGAAACTGTCATCTTTTAACAGGATTAACGTTACTTGCTGCTCTCCTGTTCTGCCTCTCTGCTGTCCATGTTATGTGGGAGAAAAATCCCACACTATAAATAATGGCTGTGAAATCTAGTTATCTACTTTTTATTTCACAGTAACATTATACGATTTATAATGTTACTGTGAAATAAAAAGTAGATAACTAGATTTCACAGCCATTATTTATGGTGTGGGATTTTTCTCCCACATAACATGGATACGATATATACGATTTCCTCTCCGGGAACCATCACCTTATCGTGGTGGAGAGGTGGTGGAGAGGCCCGGTCGGGCAAAGCCCGAAAAAGCTACGTGGCACCTCTCTCTCCATCTCATGGGCCCACCACCTGTGGGAGGAACCAGTGGGGTTGGGTGCGCTTCCACATGGGTGGCGGCGAAGGTCAGGTGCTTTGACGAACCAGACCCGGGCGGCAGAGGCTGGCTCTGGGGACGTGGA
Source organism: Etheostoma spectabile (assembly GCF_008692095.1). Taxonomy (NCBI): domain Eukaryota; kingdom Metazoa; phylum Chordata; class Actinopteri; order Perciformes; family Percidae; genus Etheostoma; species Etheostoma spectabile. Next base: position 109,929 of record NC_045754.1, read on the forward strand.
ATGTCACCTCTCTGTGGGGGAAGGAGCTGGAACTTGTGCGGGAGGTGGAGCGCTACCAGTTAGATCTGGTGGGCTTACCTCTACGCACAGTCTCGGTTCTGGAACCGTACTCCTGGATAGGGGTTGGACTCTGTCCTACTCCGGAGTTGCCCAGGGTGTGAGGCGCCGGGCGGGTGTGGGGATACTCACAAGCCCCCGGCTGAGCGCCGCTGCGTTGGAGTTTACCCCCGGGACGAGAGGGTCGCCTCCCTACGCCTGCGGGTGTGGGGGGAAACTCTGACTGTTGTTTGTGCATATGCACCAAACAAGAGTTCGGAGTATTCGGCCTTCTTGGAGACCCTGAATGGAGTCCTGTATGGGGCTCCAGTAGGGGACTCCATAGTTCTGCTGGGGGACTTCAACGCCCACGTGGGTGATGACGGAGATACTTGGAGAGGCGTGATTGGGAGGAACGGCCTCCTGATCTGAACCAGAGTGGTTGTCTGTTGTTGGACTTCTGTGCTAGTCATGGATTGTCCATAACAACACCATGTTCGAACATAGGGATGCTCATAAGTGTACGTGGTACCGAGCACCCTAGGCCAAAGGTCAATGATCGATTTTATAATCGTTTCATCTGATCTGAGGCCGTATGTTTTGGACACTCGGGTGAAGAGAGGGGCAGAGCTGTCAACTGATCACCATCTGGTGGTGAGTTGGGTCAGGGGATGGGGGAGGCTGGGGGCATTGAGCCTGAGTGGACAATGTTCAAAGTTTCCATTGCTGAAGCTGCGGCGGCGAGCTGTGGTCTTAGGGTCTTAGGTGCCTCAAGGGGCGGTAACCCACGAACACCCTGGTGGACACCGAGGGTCAGGGACGCCGTCCGACTGAAGAAGGAGTCTTTCCGGGATATGTTATCTCGGAGGACTCCGGAGGCAGTTGCAAGGTACCGACGGGCCCGAAGGGCGGCAGCCTCTGCCGTGACAGAGGCAAAGCAGCGGGTGTGGGAGAAGTTCGGAGAAGACATGGAGAAGGACTTTTGGTCGGCACCAAGGTGCTTCTGGAAAACCTTTCGCCACCTCAGGAGGGGGAAGCGAGGAATCATCCAAGCTGTTTACAGTAAGGGTGGGACTTTGTTGACCTCAATGGGGAGGTAATAGAACGGTGGAAGGAGCACTTTGAGGAACTCCTAATCCAGCTGACACACCCTCTGTGGTAGAGGCAGAGCTAGAGGATGATGGGGGATTGTCGTCAATTTCCCTGGTGGAAGTCGCTGAGGTAGTCAAACAACTCCACAGCGGCAAAGCCCAGGGATTGATGAGATCCGCCCAGAAATGCTGAAAGCTCTGGTGTGGAGGGGCTGTCTTGGTTGACACGCCTCTTCAACATTGCGTGGAAGTCTGGACGGTGCCTAAGGAGTGGCAGACCGGGGGTGGTGGTTCCCCTCTTCAAAAAGGGGGACCATAGGGTGTGCCAATTACAGAGGTATCACACTTCTCAGCCTCCCTGGTAAGTCTACTCCAAGGTGCTGGAAAGGAAGGTTCGGCCGATAGTCGAACCTCGGATTGAAGAGAAACAATGCGGATTCCGTCCTGGCCGTGGAACAACGGACCAGATCTTCACTCTCGCAAGGATCTTGGAGGGGGCCTGGGAGTATGCCCAACCAGTCTACATGTGTTTTGTGGATCTGGAGAAGGCGTATGACCGGGTCCCCCGGGAGAAATTGTGGGAGGTGCTGCGGGAATATGGGGTGAGGGGGTTCCTTCTCAGGGCCATCCAATCTCTGTATGACCAAAGCGAGAGCTGTGTCCGGGTTCTCGACAGTAAGTCGGACTCGTTCCAGGTGAGGGTTGGCCTCCGCCAGGGCTGCGCTTTGTCACCAATCCTGTTTATAATATTTATGGACAGGATATCGAGGCGTAGTCGGGGCGGGGAGGGGTTGCAGTTCGGTGGGCTCAGGATCTCATCGCTGCTTTTTGCAGATGATGTGGTCCTGATGGCGTCATCGGTCTGTGACCTTCAGCACTCACTGGATCGGTTCGCAGCCGAGTGCGAAGCGGCTGGGATGAGGATCAGCACCTCTAAATCTGAGGCCATGGTTCTCAGCAGGAAACCGATGGAGTGCTTTCTTCAGGTAGGGAGTGAGTCCTTACCCCAAGTGAAGGAGTTTAAGTACCTTGGGGTTTGTTTGCGAGTGAGGGGACTATGAGCGTGAGATTGGTCGGAGAATCGGAGCAGCGGGTGCGGTATTACATTCATTTATGCACCGTTGTGACGAAAAGAGAGCTGAGCCAGAAGGCAAAGCTCTCGATCTACGGGCAATTTTCGTTCCTACCCTCACCTATTGTCATGAAGGCTGGGTCATGACCGAAAGAACGAGATCCAGGGTACAAGCGGCCGAAATGGGTTTCCTCAGGAGGGTGGCTGGCGTCTCCCTTAGAGATAGGGTGAGAAGCTCAGTCATCCGAGAGGAGCTCGAAGTAGAGCCGCTGCTCCTTCGCGTCGAAAGGAGCCAGTTGAGGTGGTTCGGGCATCTGGTAAGGATGCCTCCAGGGCGCCTCCCTAGGGAGGTGTTCCAGGCACGTCCAGCTGGGAGGAGGCCTCGGGGAAGACCCAGGACTAGGTGGAGAGATTATATCTCCAACCTGGCCTGGGAACGCCTCGGGATCCCCCAGTCGGAGCTGGTTGATGTGGCTTGGGAAAGGGAAGTTTGGGGTCCCCTACTGGAGCTGCTGCCCCCGCGACCCAATACCGGATGAAGATGGATGGATGGATTATACGATTTTTACAGTAGAATGCTGTAAAGTTTACATTACAACCTTGTCAACATGACAAAATCACAGCAGTCTAAGTATTATGGTTGAAATCAAAGTAAGTCAAAGCATAACTTTAAAAATATCACAATATAGCCACTATAGTACTGTAAATGGTCAAGTAAACTAGTAAATGTCCCTTTTTATGTTATCTTAGCTTATCTTTCTTTTAACTCATACTCTGGCCATTTTGAGCGTTTAATTGACCCCACAAATGTGATGCTCCAGAAACTCAATCTGCTCAAAGGAAGGTCAGTTTTGTAGCTTCTGTAACGACCTAAACTGTTTTCAGATGTGTGAACATGATTGCACAAGGGTTTTCTAATCATCAATTAGCCTTCTGAGCCAATGAGCAAACACATTGTACCATTAGAACACTGGAGTGATAGTTGCTGGAAATGGGCCTCTATACACCTATGTAGATATTGCACCAAAAACCAGACATTTGCATCTAGAATAGTTATTTACCACATTAGCAATGTATAGAGTGTATTTCTTCAAAGTTAAGACTAGTTTAAAGTTATCTTCATTGAGCGCCTGGACATCTTATTATGATGGAAATCAATACATCGCAGTAAATTATTAACTATGTCAGTTAGATGTATTACAAGTTCCTCAGTTGTTCGCGGTTCATCTGGAGGCATCGTTTATTAAGCGTGTGGATGTCTTTACGTTACAAACACTGTTGATGTGATGGACAGTAAATCTGATGGTTTGGTAAGCACTCTTTCATTTTAATGTTAACGTTAAATAATTTGACGTTTTCGCATGTGGAAGTTGATGTTCATCTGACAAATAACAAGATGTATTAGCCAGATAATGATGTGGGCTTTGTGGATCACTGGCAGTCCTTCTGGGGAAGACCTGGTCTGATTTGGAGAGACGGCATTCATCCCACTTAGTCTCATGAAATGATCCTTTGTGGAAAAGCTATGTTTGAAATGCATTGCCAGTCTCTCCAGGAAAACCTACCAATGAATTAAGTGTAGATCCTTTTTTTAAACCATAAAGTGAATTCAATTAAGTATTTTCTTTTTGACAAGAGCAGATAGATGAGTTGCTGGTGGGTCTGAAGAAACAGCAGTCCGTTTTCACTCGGAGCCGAGAGGTCAGTGAAGCAGCGGTAAAATAGGGTGACCAGACGTCCCCGGCTGGATCTGTCCCTGGACCTGTCCCCGGTTTTCACTGTGACTGACAGACCCAAAATTGGAATGAGAGAAAGAAAACTGACCAAACGGAGCCGATCTAGCAGCGCTGCTCAGGTCTCAAGGAGTGGTTTTAGAAAGCCGTGTTTTACGATGCTAAAGTGACTGATTATTTACATGGAGTCTGGTGGGTTTAGCAAACGCAATTTCGCGGACTTTTATGTTTAAAAAAAGGATCTTAATCTTTAACAGAAAGGTCGACCTCCTTAGAAATCCTTTCCATAATGTTATCAGACACTTAGAATATTAATCTGAGTCTGTCAGAAGCAAAACAAGCACTTTTATGAACGTAAATACAAGCTGGACAATCCTATTACCTTCCATTGTAGCTTGCTTCTGCCGACTGCAGCGATCTTGTTTAATACTGGATCAATGTCAAAGGAAAATATTTCCTCAATAGTTTATCTTGTATCCAATACTCAGCTGGCCCCCGTTTTAAGTTTTACAAAAATTAAAAACATGTGTTTTGGAGATATATACGCTTCTGAGCTGAAAATGTCCCCGGATTTTGTCTGAGAAATCTGGTCACCTTACGGTAAAAGCCAGCTACATAATTAATAACGAAATAGCATTAGCATTTACTTCTTTCCACTAAAACAAAGGGAAACACATGGATTTATTGTTTTTTATAGCTATGATGAGCTGTGCTATGATTTTAATGGTCCGGCCCACTTGGCATCAAATTAGGCTGTGTGCGGCCCCTGAACTAAAATGAGTTTGACACCCCTGGTGTAGAGTATAAAGCTGGACTAGTTATTTGCAGTGCAATGGAAGAAGACATGCCAGTCTTTTGTCAAATAGGTGATGTACTTCTGGTTGAAGATAAAATTTTCTTTTTGACAAACAAGCTATTTACAGAGAATTTTGATGACCATCATCATGCATTCAGAGTATTACAAAGTGCGGAAAGATGTCTACTTAAAATGTCTGAGCTTAAATTTCATAAACCGTTTGATATTCAAAAATCATACAGTGTTTCAGATGAAAGTATGTACATTATACCTTCATTCACAATGTTTTAATTCAGTCAACTGCAAGGGACAAAAGGCACAATTAAATGTTTATGAAAATGATTGTTTATTGTGATTAAGTCTTATTAATATAGTATTTATTGAATAAATTTACAATAAATTTAAAAAAAAATTCTGAGTAGATAATTGACACTTTGGGGCGTGAAATTAACCCTACCCAAATGGTTAAAAAAAATTTACTCAGAGCAGTGTTACTTGTCTAATCCCTCAGTCTTACTATAACTCTGTTTTGTGAGTTAAAAAAAAGAACTCTGGCAGAAAATAACAGAAACATTTTGTCACATTTAGCTTTAAATAATGTTTAAAAAACTGGTATGAAATTTTGAGGGTCACTTTCTTGCACATTTACAACAATATTTGTCAACTTGGAGATATTTTAAATAGTTAAATCCAAATATTAAATGTTACACCTAAATGGTAAATGGTAAATCTAAATGCTAAATCTAAATGTTAAATGTAAATCTAAATATTAAATGTAAATCTAAATGTTAAATGTAAATATTAAATCTAAACAATAAATCTAAATCTAAATGTTAAATCTAAATGTTAAATCTAAATCTAACTGTTAAATCTAAATGTTTCGGGTGAAACTAAATATTTAGCTAATATGCAAATGAAATGCAGGTAACCGGAAGTAACAAAATAAAACCTCGAGGACAGTGTGTGTTTATAGTGTCAACTAACGAATAAAAATCATCTCATCCGGGGATATGGACTCTTGAACTTGGATAAACGTGATAGTAACTACCTAAAATAATAAACACAGTTGGAGAAACTGTATTTGAAGAGTACTTTGAGTTTTTAGTGTCACTTTTATGAATGGTGCCGGACTTATGACCTGTAGCCACTATAGCCAGCCACGGGGGGGGCTAACTTTGACTGGTCCGTCATGTTTGCTTGCATTAAGGTCAGCAAGAGCCTATCCCCGCCCGCCCCCGACAAGGCACGGTACTGTCGGCCATGGTTACTCTGCAAAATGTCCAATGAATCAGCGTTAGCCGAGAACATCGGCAGAGCCGTCCCGGTGGCTATACAAACTTAGTCAACAGCGACAGCAACAGCCTCAGGGCCACCGCAGGCCACCTCGATAAGTATGTTTTCCAAATCACGTAGCTAGCATTGTATTGTTGTCAAGGTAGTAGCAAATCTCTACTGTTTAGCTAGTTTAGTTAAGTTGGCCCTGATCATTAAAAAATTAAAAGTTAAAAAAAGAAAAGTTATATTATTGAGTATGAAAACTCTAGTTCATTACATTTTACTTCTACTTATTGTTTCAAAACTTGTTATATACTGTACATAGTTTGTTTGTTACCATGACAACACCACTGATCTGAAGCTTATGCTGAAGCTGTCATGGAAATAGTTTTCTAATCAGCAATAAATATAACAATTTCTGATCAAGCCATATCAATTGCATGCTTAAAATAACATACCGGTTAAAGCCCCGCCCATTTCAAGACAACCATACCCACTTCCTGGTTAAATCTGCCCACTTCCGGGTTAGGCCCCGCCCAGTCCGAGTACAGCTACGGATACAGATAATTCATGTGGTAAACAGATACAGATAATGCTGTACTCGCTCATCCCTAATGGTTTCCTGTCTTGCCTAGTTTTGCTTTTTGCCTGTCTGATTGTCCTGCCCAGCCCTAATGTGATTCACCTGATGTATCACCTGTTCCTCGTTACCTCTTGTATTTAACCTCTGTGTTCCCTTTGTCTCTTGTCATATAATTTTGTCAGTCTTGTGTCTTCGTTCCAGGCCGTGCCTCTTTCTGACTGCGGTTTCCTACGTTTTTTCCTGTTCTTGTTACCAGTTTTTCCCATGAGTTTTCACTGCCTTTGTTTTTGCATCGCATGGTTTTGCTCCCTGTGTTTTCCTTGGACTTTTTGTTGAATAAATCCCTGTGCTCCTGCCTGCTATGGGTCGCCGTTTGTAAAGCGGCTCACGCTGAAAATAACAGCAACATTTTGTCACATTTTGCTTTGAATATTGTTTAAAAAACTGGTATGAAATTTTGAGGGTCACTTTCTAGCACATTTAAAACAATATTTGTAAACTTGGAGATATTTTAAATAGTTAAATCCAAATATTAAATTTTACACCTAAATGTTAAATCTAAATGTTAAATCTAAATTTTAAATTCAAATTCTTTACCCACTTATTGAAGAGTATACTGTACATTCCAATGATCTTTTGAATCTAAGAGTTAAAAAAGTCAAATAAAGTTAGAAGTATCAGAGCTAATGAAAATCCTGTTATCAATAAGCTGTGAAATCCCTAACCCCCTAACCTCAACTTTAGAAAAACGGCTGAATATGGAGAAAGGAGACAGAGGAGTACAGAAATTGGATTAGCCAGTTGGATGTGATGATAAGCTTGGGAGGATGGCCGGTGCAGCGCCTCCATGGCCTTTCTGATAACAAAACTAATCCATCTATCTTACCCTCCTGGCCTCTTCTTTGATTCCCCTCATCAAACAACCCACCGCACTATTGTTAGCCATGTTTGCTGCCTGTCCTGCTGCGGCGCTCCAGCCATAACTCTTCACTCGGCATTGTGGCAAGCAGGTCAACTATTAATTTAGGTGAAGTGCCAATGTGTCTGTACCTGCTGTTCAGCTCAGCAAGGCGAGCCGAGCTGCTCGGCTGAATGAAAGAGACATGCTGCCTGTCATCTTTCACCTGCCTGGCACCTCGCTCCTCAGGGCCTTCTTCACATGCACTTGTCTTCCAAATGTGCCCACCGTGAGCAGCAAGACAAATTGCGATAATATGGCAAAACTATCAGCAGGATATTTACTGTGGCAAAGAGTTAAGCTGGAGTCATAAGTCACTTCTAACAGAGAGCCAGTCGTTGATGATGGGAGGCAGACTGAGAGGGAGGAAGGGGAAAGTTCCAGGGCAGGAAATGGAAAGATGAGGGCTGTGTTTTACACCAGAGGTTAATTCCCAAAGTGAGATTAAGCAGACAGACCTGTATCAGTGAATTCTGTTCTAGTAAATTTTGCCTATACATCTTAAACTCCACTCATCATGCCAAAAATATACTTAAACAAAAAATAAAAAAAATACATTTACATTTTTACCCAGCAAAAACTCTTCCTAATTATTAAGATACCTGATAAAAATGGGATTTGTATAAATCTCAATTAAATAGAAAGTTTTTGTCTCCTAACCTGGTGTCTTCTTTCCTTCTACAGTATCTATATACTAAAATATTAACTGCAATTTGGTAGCTGTAATCTTAAAGGTCGTGTTGCAGGTTAACCCCACTGTTGATTATTGGGTACAAAAAGCATCGAAGATGTGTATATAATTTTTAAAAATGTCTCCAATTTGTGTTAAATGCCAGTTTTTTTGTCATTTTTGGTTTTCACAGGTTTTTTAACTCAATTCGGTGATGACATGACGTTGGGGAGAGTAGCCTCAGCCTGGTACAAGAACTATGGCGACGGACTTGGATGAGGAAGAGGTGGAAAGGCCAGCATCCGAATAATTTTGAACCTGCCAGATGTGAGAGGGCAAATGAGGAATTGCAGAGAGTTGGGGAAGTCTCCTGGTGAGTTGCTATCATTTAGCAATGCAGCAGTCCCAGCGCAGCTGTGCATACAATAATGAGTTTTCTTTTTACTGTCAGTGAACAGCACAGAGTAAACGTCAACATTTTCTTTACATCTAGTGACAGTGATCATGTCGTTAGTTCAGGTAAGTACCAGTAAACTTATCTAGCTAGATCTAGGAATAGAAGGAATCATGCCCCTCCTCCAAGATAATCCCTATTTAAATATTTCCCCCTGACGTTAACACATTTCTGATTAGATAGTCCACGTTTTGATGGTAGTCTACTACCTGTAGTAACACCATATTTGCCTAGTGTTATTTCTAAGCGTTTACCTCTTCCTCCGGTTAAAACGTGTCGCTGTTTGGCAGGTGTTTGTGTGTGGTTCCGATACTGCGGTGGGGAGCTTGTGCTGTAGTGGAGTGAGTGCGTTTTGGCCGCTGGTCGAAGAGCTCGCCCCACAATCAGCAGATGGGACGTACCTCACTCAGCATCCAGGATTTGAGGCATGCTGCCTGAATCAGTTTGTGCTGAAGATAGTATGCACACATTTCAGACAGGATCATTGTCCCCTCAAAACCAGCACTGTGTCACAGACTGTGTCTCCGTTCTGTGAAAGGCTAGTCACAGTGCTTGTCACAGCGCCCTCCCCTACACTATTCTGTGATAGGCTAGTCAAAGGGCCAACCCCTACGTTATTCTGTGATAGGCTAGTCCCAGCGCCCCTCCGTACACACAAAGATTCCTTCTGTTGTTGTGTCCGACCGGCTGTGCTCACTCTCACACGGAGAAGTGAACAGCTCTCTCTTTCAGGTCCGCGGAGCTTTTCCATTAACATTTAGGGTTTCTTCAGCTTCAGGTTTGTTTTATACTACTTAGTTGTTGTTGTTTTTAAACTGCCTGCTGGTTCTAACCAGTTTTTGTGAGTGTCTGAAACGTTCTTGCTGTGTTTTATAAAAATAAAATAAAAGGCAGTTGCGGTATAAATGAATAATATTACAAATTAAGATACACACACAAACACATTCCAACCCCCCACCCCCCTGTCTCTCTTTGTTTCTCTCTCTGTATCTCTTACTCACTCACAGACACACAGACACACACACTCACACATACCTGGTGTGAAAATAAAAAAAGAACCCAAAAAAAAAAATCATAGAAAAATTAAAAGTTAAAAAAAGAGTTATATTATTGAGTATGAAAACTCTTGTTCATTACATTTTACTTAATAATTGCAACCGCATTGTGTTATTTATTGTTGCGAAACTGTATATAGTTTGTTTATTACCATGAAAACACCATTGATCTGAAGCTCAATGCTGATGCTGTCATGGAAATAGTTTTCTAATCAGCAATAAATATAACAATTTCTGATCACCTCATATCAATAAAATAACTTACCGGTTAAAGCCCCGCCCATTTCAAAACAACCCGACCCACTTCCGGGTTAAATTCTGTCCACTTCCGGGTTAGGCCCCGCCCAGTCCAAGTACAGATACAGATACAGATAATGCTGTACTCGCTTATCCCTAATCAAGACAATCATTTTGGGCCATTATACCCATTCCCCTTGATATCATATAATCTAAAGAAAACAGAATGACATATGATGATAGCTCATAATAGCAGTGTGATAACTGATACTGCTACAATAGGTATTAGAACTTTTTTAACTATAAGAAAATTTTCTTTTAAAGATGAACTGAACTGGAATTTGAAAAATTGTGATATAACAGATGTATTTTATTTATTCTCATTGGTACAATTATTAAAATGGATGAATTTCCTAAAAGTGATAAAAGGATCAGTTGAAAGTGTTGTTTTTGTTACACGGACGCTGCCATGTTGGAATTCCACAATGTACTACGTCACTGGCATGGTAAGCTACTCCGTGGCTAACTAGCACTAGCAGCGCAGCCATAGGAACACCATACAGAGTCAGAGGCTAGCAGACATGGCTGAGGAAACGGGAACCAAGAGGTCTAAGGGGGGGTCATACTGTATTGCCCCTGGCTGCAGTAATGAACTGTATAGGCCTAAGGCAGCTGGGGTTACGATACATTTCCACAGGCTACCTTTGACAAGGAAACCGGACCTCAACTCATGGCTAGCTGCCTTAAAACTGGCTAGCCCCCCGACAGCCCCGGGATTTCGAGTCTGTAGCGAGCATTTTTTAGCAACAGACTACCTAGAGAGCTGTACCTTTGATACAACAGGATCACTTGTGAGGGTTAAGACAGGCTGAAACCTGAGGCCATTCCTCAGTGAAAAATAGCTACTGGCTTGAGTAGAGGGAATGGAGAAATGCCTGGCCAAGCTTGCAGCCCCATGGTTCTCCATCTCTGTGTTGGCCACTGACTGCCACCCTCTGGGGCAGAAGGTACTAAGAGAAAAACACCAGGAAATCAAACATGATACGATCTGTGGCACATTGTGAAGAAGTAAAAAGAAATTTTAAGATGCAAATCCTGACCTGAGTGAGTGGATCCGGATGATAACTAACCACTTGTGGTATTCTGTTTCGTCCTGTGGGGGAGATAGAATAAGATTCAAGGAAAGGTGGATATCTCTGATACAACATATAACAAATGTTCATGAGTGGGTGACCAGGGAGGCAATAACAAAATGTGAGCACCCTCCTTACACCCCAGATTAGGAGAGCAGGCGCCCGTGGCTCCGTCCTGATTCTGCAGGCTTTAATAGCCTCTAAAAGGTTGTCCTGAACAGGCAGCTCCTCCAAAATCTCGACAGGGTGACAGAGGGCATCCACACAGGTGAATTAGAAAGTGTTCATGCTCTTTATAATAAATATGCAATAAAAGAGAAAGGCCTTCAGCTACGAAAACTTTGAAGCGGGTCTTCGCCTGGCTGCACTGGACAACAACAACATAGAGAGAGAAAGGGCCAAAACCAAGACAGGTGGACACAGATTCAGGCAACAATTTTCAAAGGCTGCCGGTCACTACGTGGTGGCACCAATAAAAGAGCAGAAAGCCTACAGTTTCCGAAAGGATATTGTCAATGGAACTATCTTAAGACGGAGGGAGTCTAGCACCATACGTGCTACCTTACAGGTACAGAAACGGGAAGCTCACCCTACCTTGGGTCAACACAGAGGGCTTACCAAACCGGACAAAGAGCATTCTGTGGCAAAACACCTTGGCCGGTTCACCTAGTAGGAAAAATAAAACCATCAAATCAAAATCCAATCAAATTCACATTTAATCAATTCTGTATAATTCCTACATTTATTATTATTATTATTATTATTATTAATTTTATATAAATATACTTTTATCTATACCAACTCATATTCCTACATACAATATTTCTGTTTATCCATAATACACCTATTATACACCCATAACCATATTCTTTTACGCAATCAGTTCACATTTTTTTTTCTATGTTTAGTAAAGGTACCTTTCAATTATTTGATGTTCTCCAAGAAAATAGTGAGTAAATGCCAACTTTAACACCAAAAACCCCCTGTGTTACTGTGTCATTGCTGAAATAGTATGCTGCCTCTTTAAATAAATAGATGTGTCTATCATCAAATAAAAAAAAGTGTCTATGTCTTACACTTTAAATCAACATTCTTATAGCCATTACAGTATGGCCCTATTGTACACCATGCTAATCTAGTTGGTTAGTTAACAACAATGGTGGTACTTTGAAAATGTTCTGTATCTCAATATTAAAATGTAGCATTCTCAGTTCTGCATTTCTGCTGCTTTCAATATTTTACTAAAATCCAACAAATTGCTCGTTAAACTTTAATTAAATGACAAAAAAAGTATAGCCATTGTGTGCATTGTCAATTAAATCCGTAATTGTTAGCTAGCTTGCTGTTTCTTGCATTTAGCTAGCTAATTGTTAACCTGTGTATTAAGCTAGCTGTTTCTTGTATATTACCTAGCTGACTAAATAGCTTCAAGTAGGCTATTCCTCTTATCAAACTTATTGCTATTTGATGACCAAATCATGACGTGATTTCTAGTGTTTAATTCTAGGTAAGTCAAGTATTACAGAGCTTATCGTAGCACGGCGGCATTACGAGACAGATGCGTTAATGAGTCAATGAGTACATGACGCGTCTGAGATGTTGTGTCGAATGTTTTATTTAGCTACAAGTCCAACGCATACTCGAATCCTTGATATTTGGCAGAGGGGAACATATCTCTGATGTATTTCGCAGCACAGGATGGGATCGGAATCCTATTCCTCCTTCCCAAAGGGCCCCTCGCCCAAAGTGTAAACTGCCGGTAGGCTGTCAACCTAAACAGTCTGAGAAAATGATTTAACAAGTTAGCCTAGCCTAGTTGCCAATTTGTAAAATAGTGTTACATACCTGCTACTTACAGGGCGCTCCAGCGCATCAGCTCGGCCATCCCTTAAAGAAAGCAAGGCCACTTCCAACACATATCTCTCACTGCACAGCATCCGAAATGACCGATGCATAGTTATGCAATTTACATCGTCTATCAATAAATGGTCCAGGTTGACTTCCCTACAACAGATGGATTCCAGCACTGTTTCCATACTACGGCAGCGCCCACACATACACCAGTCACTCCCCCCCAAAACGATCCTGTACTGAAGGTGGAGCTTGAACCTGATCCTCCTCCCTGTGGTGGTAGTCAGACATTACAGGCCTGTCCCTCACAGGCTAAAAAGCGTAACTCGAGCCATTAAAATTACTCATTTTCGTCTGTATATAATATGCTGCAGCCGATGCCTATATACTAGGGGTGATCCGAGTATCCAGCTGAAACGAGTATCCGTACGGATAAAGCACTTCTGCCGAGTACAAGTATTATCCGAGTAATAGGAGTCAATATCCGTGCTCGGATTGAATAAAACTCCTCAACTGGCCGCGCAGCGCTCTGTCATAATCACAGTGCCCCCCGCCTACAAACACGCTCGGATCAATCACACACACACAAAACAAGGAGAAATGCGCTCTCACTCTCTCTCGTTCGCTCTCTCTCTCTCTCTCCTCTCTCGCTCGCTCGCTCGCTCCCGCTACTTCAGTCAATTCGGTCTGCGGATCTGTACCGTTAACGTTTAGGGTTTCTTCAGGTTTGTTTTTAACTTCGGTTTATAGTACTTACAGACATAGTAACCAGTAGATTTCTGGTGAACGTGGGTTTCAGACATCCTTCTTGTTTTAAATGCAACTCCCGTTGCGTCTCTGCCATCGGAGATTTTTTTTTTTTTTACTGTCAGCTGCCCCCCGCCCCCTCTCTCTCTGTGTCTCTCCCTTACACACACACCACACACACACACACACACACACACCCCTTGTGTGGAAATAAAAAAATAAAAAAGAACCAAAAACAAAAAAAATCACACTGATCATACAAAAATAAAAAGTTAAAAAAGAAAGTTATATTGAGTATGAAAACTCTTGTTCATTACATTTTACTTCATAATTGCAACTGCATGTGTTGTATTCATTGTTGCAAAACGTTCTGTATATAGTTTGTTTGTTACCATGACAATACCATTAATCTGAAGCTTGATGCTGTCATGTAAATAGTTTTCAAATCAGCAATAAATATAACTATTTTTTATCAACTCATATCAATTGCATGCTTAAATAACATACCGGTTAAAGCCCCGCACATTTCAAGAGAACCTGACCCACTTATTGGTTAAATCGGACCACTTCCGGTCTAGGCCCCGCCCACTCCGAGTACGGATCCGGATACAGATAATTCATGTGGTAAACAGATACAGATACAAATAAGGCTGTACTCGCTCATCCCTACTATATACCTTCACGGGTCCTACCATGCCAGTGACGTCATCGATATTATCAGCGTTCTAATACTAACAAATGCAATTTTTTGTGTTTCTTAAAAAAAAGCTATATTGATTTTTTTAATAATTTTTTTTAGTGTAATTCATTTGTAATTATCATAACCAACAAGTTATCAAAAGTTAGTTTTTAAGTTCAGTTCATCTTTAAGGCTTATCCGAATCCGTTTTCTGTGAAGCTGAAACATCCAGTCCAGGCTTTTGATGTGTGGCATCCCTTGAATCATGTAGCTCAGACTTTGTCTTAAACTGAGAATCTGAACTTTATTCCCCTGGTCTACAGACTGTGGAACAAGACGGGTTTGCTCGCCACAGATGTTGCTTGGCTTCCACAGGCAGCTGGCTGGCTGCGCAACATTAGCTAAATTTAGCCAGTTAGCTTTGTGTGTAACGTAACAAAAACCCACCCATCTCGTAGGAGTGGAGTGAAGCTTACTATTTCATTCAATACAATAATGGTACACAGGGTGCACTAACGCCACAGGTATTATGTTGACAACTTGGATGCAAATATAGGAAAAACCAAAGGCAGTCGTAATATTTACCTAGCAGGCTAGGTTAACTGTGCGCTAACGTTAGCAAACGTCCGTTGGCATAGCGTTAGCTAGCCGTGTCTAAGCTGTGTTTCACTTTCCCTCCATTATTATTATAAACATAATAAAGACACCTGGACTCTTTTAATATCCAAAGACCAAAAGCTGTATGAGGCAGCCATATAAGGCAAGAACAGTGGCAAAGACAAGGCGAGCTGCTCTGTTTTTTACCCATTGTGGCGCCATGCAATGCATTGTGGGGGAAAGGAGAATCATTGCCGACTGCTATAAAATAGTGCCTTCTTTTTGTATATTCCATTTTGTGATATCCAACACCATCAAATACAATGGCTAACAGTTAAAATGTTTATTACCAACAAGCAAATTGCACAAGTTTGTTGGAAAATTAAACCTGCAACATGGGCTTTAAGCATTACTAATCAATTACATGAACCCATACAGCAGGATGTAATATTTCATGACAAAAATATTGGTGCTAATATTTGGAACTAAATTTGCCCACTTCAGTTTGAGAAACAGCGCAAATAAAGCTGTGGAGTGGGAAGTCTTCTTAATTAAAGTAAATCTAGTCTGATCAGAGAAATTGGTGTGATCAGCATTCCACTGCCAGATTGCATCCCCTGACTTTCTTAATCAGGCTGCAGTGCTTTTGCCTTTCCTTGGTCATTAGAAGGTTGTAATCATCAGGCTGCGGACTGTCTCTAAACAACTAAACAAATTCTTTTGACATTTGACTACTGCATTGCACTGCTTGGGCTTCTTAACATAGCACGCACAACATCCAACACCCTGTCATGACTTCATTAAACCTAATTGGAGGAGTCACTAGTTGGTTTAGTGAAATTGAACTAAAGCAGAGGACAAAGTCACGCTTAATGAAGTGGGACTTTCATTAATAGAAGTACTGTTTCCCCTCTTAGAAAAACCCTCTAGGTAGCTGCTCCTGACAGCTGCTCCCTTGTTCGAACATCAATTTCATTTTCAGTGCTCCTTTGCCCCTGCCTCACCAAATCCAACAACAATTACGACACAGATGAAGCGTTCAGAAGGGGAATGTTTCTATTGAAATGTGGCCTTCAGGGCCACTTGTGTACAGTTTTGTGTCAATGCAGTAGAATTGCTTCAAGCTAATAGTCTGTCACCAGCTTACCGCCAACTGCCGCAGGACTTTGTATTAACATTCATGCGAAAAACCGTTCAGCAGTCCTTGTTGATTTTTGTTTTTTGTTATGATTGTGATAAACATTCATCTCTCAAAGGGGAAACTTCTTTTCACCCCTGAAAGCTGTTAGGATTTGTCAATGACACACACACGCACACACACACACACTCAACGCAGTTGGCCTGGGTTTGACTCTGACCTGTGGCCCTTTACTGCATGTCATTCCCCTTTTTTCTCCCCTTTCATTTCTTCAGCTGTCCTGTCAATAAAGGCCTAAAAATGGTCAAAGAAATCTTGAAATTAAAAATATAATAATAATTTAATAGCAGGCCTCAAGGTCTCCTAATACTCCTCAGAGATACTGAATATTTATGTTCATAAATATACACATCACTAAAAATTACATCTATTATGTAATTAAACTTAACTTGGACTTGAGACTGTCTACTGATCCCATGTCAGTTTTGGTGTTTAAAGATGCTCTTAGCAATGTTGGGTGACGATACTCCTTGTTGACGTTCTCATCCCATCCCCTCCCTTCTGTGCTTCCGCACACTAACCCCACACCCCCAAGTCCTTCTATTTGGTTATTGGTTGGAACGCTGGAAAACTGTTTTTGGATTGTTTGTGGTGCAGGTGGGCACAGATTATTTTTGTTGCCGTTTGTAGACCCTGGGCTGTCTACAGAGACTGTGTTTCTTTACAGTGTGTTCTGGGGATAGGCACCACGCGGATGGTGAGGAGATGTTTGCTTTATGTGACAACAAATGTTGCAGCCTAAAACACGCATGATATTGCTTAGAGCACCTTTATTACAAAGATAATATCCTTGTTTCTATAAACAGATTATATAATAATGTATTTATTATAAGATGATAGGTACATATAAATAGGGATGCACCAATACCAACGCCAGTTCCAGGTATCAGTTAGATGCCGTGCGCATGTACTCTTATTTGTAATCATAAAATTAATCCGATACTACCGCACCCGATACCCTCTCTTAGAAACGTGATGTTAACTTCTCCGTCAAGCAGGTAGGCGGCAAAAGAGGAGCAATAAATGCTAGCCATTTGGAGATTTTTACATTATCAGCCCAATGACTCTCATCAGCTTAACAGGCATAAATATGAATACTGATATATTTCAATCTGATCCGTCTACATGCGGTCTGTACACAGCGCTGTTTAAACAATGACAGCGTTACTCTGCAAATAGCGTTTTTTTTTTAAAACTGTCTAGTCAGTCTAGTCTAACTGTTAAATAGCCATAGGTCTTTCTATTTGGACAAAATCTTGTGACAAAATCTAGCTGCTGGGTAAACAAACCATCTTCTCCACGTGGCAACCTGATATGCACGTGAATGACGTCATCTGACTTTGCTCAGTATCGGCGAGTACCTAAATTTAAGTACTTGGTCTTAAATAGGATCGGTGCATCCCTAATAGGGATGGAGCGAAACATGTATTCGTATTGAAGCAAAACAGTATGGGCGTCTCGGTTCGGTTCGACAAAAAAACCCGTCCAACTTCTCCCCACAGTGCTTAACTAGCCTTTAGATACAAATAGGGCTTTAAGCATTTGTTGCATGTAATCGAACCTTGTTACAACATTCCATCCGTCCACATATTTTGTGGTTATTATTTTATGTAATTTGCACTTTTGTTTGTACTACCATAAATAAGAGATGCTGTATTTTCAGTTTATAGCTGATTGTCTTACTTTGATTACAAGTTCCAGATGGAGTCTAGAGATCATGAGAGGTACTTATTGTTTACGGTTTACATACACACATCAGGCTGTAGCTCAGGGGAGAGACTACATGACACTAGGTGGTACAGCCGGAAATATGCACCATTAAAAAAAAAAAATTGCCTTCTGCATTTTTGTTTTGCTTTTCCCTCCATTGTACCAAACTCATACCGAACTGTGATGTCTGAACCAAACCGTGACTTTTGTGCACCGTTCCACCCCTAATCCCAGATGTTAACGTGTTGATGACTGTTGACTTTAAAAGACGTTGTGTGATTGACATAGGTGTCTAATAAGCTCATTTGGCCTCATTCATCAACATCTTGAGTTGTTTTTGTTGAAAAAGGTCTTAAGAAAAGTCTGTCAGATTCATGTGTTCTTAAACTACAGAATTGTCACGATTTGTAAATAACAATTTGGACCCAAAATGTAAGAGAAAGAGGCAGAAGATCTTGACCACATGAATTTGAAAAGAATGCCCAAATGGTTGTGATTGGCGAAAGTGGAAAACAGAAGAGGGTGGAGCACCAGACTCCTTTAATAGTTCTGAAGTGAGGTTCTTCTGCAGGAAGTGAACACCAATTGAGCTGTCACATTTAGTAGCGTCTCACTCTGCAATTAGATGTACGTGGTCCTGGAAGATGTTATTTCCTCAGGGCATGATCTGCAACATCTGGCAGCAGCAGTAAATTTGCCATCACTTCTTCACAAATGCAGTAGTACTCCAAACACACCAAACACATGAAACACGCTTCGATGTGTAAGACCCATGCAGGTTTTGACCCTGGTAGTTATGCAGATTGTACAGGTCTGATGCCTTGTAACAAAATCAATAAGGTTCATATGCGTTTTTTGTCTTTTACATAAACTTAACTAGTTCCGCTGTTTTTATTAGCCCGAGCATTTTGGTGAAAGGACACCACGATGTCCTAGCACAAAGTGAAAGGAACCTATTATTTTTGTAAGGATTATTATATTAATAATAATTGTGCACCCTGAATAAAAAAAGTATAATTCATCATACTAACTTTTGAGGAATGTGTAACATCTGGAACTCTATCAAGCTATTTTTTAGAAAAAACTCTATTAAACTCTTCCATCTGAATTCATATTTGGGCTGGGGAGTGTAATGGTTGCTCTATAGCGCCCCCTAATTTGTTTAGAAATTGGGCACATTTTTGGCGCCTCACAAAATTGGTGCCCACATAAACCTGGGAGCTTTGCCAGAATGTTCAGTGATTTGGCCAATACCTGAATGGGGTCCTAGCGCCATCTTCGTTAGCTGTGCTCAACTAGAAGGCGGCCATTTCGAATTTATGAATTTTCATGTGTTTTACATTCTTCCAAACTCCTCCGAGGCTGTGATTGCAATGTTCTTGAATCTTTGCAGGTAGTATCTACTAGGGATGAGCGAGTACAACATTATCTGTATCTGTTTACCACATGAATTATCCGTATCCGTATCCGTACTCGGACTGGGCGGGGCCTAACCCGGAAGTGGTCAGATTTAACCCGGAAGTGGGTCGTGTTGTCTTGAAATGGGCGGGGCTTTAACCGGTATGTTATTTTAAGCATGCAATTGATATGGGTTGATCAGAAATTGTTATATTTATTGCTGATTAGAAAACTATTTACATGACAGCATCGAGCTTCAGATCAATGGTGTTGTCATGGTAACAAACAAACTATATACAGAACGTTTTTTCAACGATGAATACAACACATGCGGTTGCAATTATGAAGTAAAATGTAATGAACAAGAGTTTTCATACTCAGTAAAACTTTCTTTTTTTACTTAACTTAATTTTTTTTATGATCAGTGTGATCTTTGTGTGATTTTTTGTTTCTTTTTTTGATTCCACACCAGGTGTGTGTGTACGCTTTGATTATCACAGAGCGCTGCGCGGCCAGTTGAGGAGTTTTATTCAATCAGAGCACGGATATTGACTCTATCACTCGTATAAAACTGTACTCGGCAAAAGTGCTTTTATCCGTACCGGATACTCGTTTCAGCCAGGTACTCTGATCATCCCTAGTATCTACTGACACTCATGAAAAAAAAAGTTATCCAAAGAATTTTGAGAGTGCAAAAAAATGTTTAAGTTACAGAGTCTGGGGCTGTTGAAAGAGAAGTTGCATATCATGCCGAGATTTATTCCAATTGCCACCAAACCAAATTACACAAGTTTTTCCGCATAGGGGCTTTAGCATCCATGCCAAAACTTGAGTGAATCGAACATTAGATGGCGCTGTTAGAATTTAGAACTTGCGTTAAGACTCGGTGTATCCTCCTGACAGAGAAATCCTCAAAATTATTTGATAGCTAAAATGTGTCCAAGTAATGGAGGACCACTACTTGTAGTGGGTGTCGCAACAGGAATGGCTGTATCTTGGCACAGCTATTGCAATGGCCACAAATGCTTAACACAGTGTTCCCGTGAGCCAAAAGGCTGTAGGCCACATTTGCTGTTTAATCAGCCTTCAAATGGCACTGTTTGATTTTTTTTTTTTTTTTTGTTTTTTTTTTTAAACTTAAGTTCCCTATATGCCAAGCATACTTTTTTAACGTCTCCCCAAAGGTGACTGCCATTTGCACACAACTTTGCATTTAGACTCGCTGGACGTCATGACAAAAAGTTATCAAAATAATTTTGATAATGCAAAAAGTTACAGAGAATCAACTCCTGGCGGGGGCTGTTGAAAGAGGAAGTATCTGGCCAGGATTTATTCTAATTGCCACCAAACATGACTGTTGTTCCGCATAGCGGCTTGAGCATCCGCCAAATTTTAAGTGAATCAGCCATTAATGGCGCTGTTAGAAGTTTTTTTATATTAATTAGCCACATTGCAATATCTTTTTTTTTTTTTTTACTTTTCCTAGAGCATTATCCCATCTGCATGAAATGTTGAATAAAATGCTTGAAATTGTATCCGTTTTTCTTTCACAAACAAATAACTGTCTGACTGAATAATTGTTTATTACTGCAATTTGTCAGTCATGTGTGACTCACCCGGCTCCGCCCCCCATGAAATAAAAAAACTGTAAACATAACATTCACGAACAGTTACAAACAACACACTGGGACATAGAAATGCATCCCAGGAGACAAAATCACAGAGAAAAAAATATGGGAGGGAGGGAGACAAAATAACACATGCAGAAACAGACACGTATGCAAACAGGCACACTATTCAAGTCTACGGGAAATGTCACGGTCGGAAAGATAACGTTATTTGCTCTATGAAAGACATTTACAAAAATGAAAACTAAGGACATTTTAACTAATCATTGATTAGTTTTGGCACCTATTGCACATTACGCATCACCACAAGCCTGTAAACATAGAGGCCTCAATGAAGAGAAGGGAGAGCATTGCAACGCTTAGAAGCGCTTTAAAACTTATTTTTATACAGTCTATGTTTAAAACTCACTGGAGAAAGTAGTAGCATTTGATGCATTGGCTCGTAAAATTAATTGAGAATCAAAGTCATTTATTTAATTCATTTAAAAATTAAATCGTGAACAGGGTGAATTAAGATCGCGATTTTATAACTCACAGGCCTACTTCACTCTCCTGCTCGGTCTCCAGGGGATCTGCCTTCGCCAACCTGTTCGCCCACCAGAAGGGTTTCCCCTTTGTCTCCTGGCGCAGCAGGGGGTCCGAAGCGCCGGCGGCGGCTGGGGGTCTGGGGCGCTGGGGCCTGGTTGGGTTGGTTGTGCTGCACGCCAGTCCGGGGTAAAGCAGTAGGGCCGCTAGCCGCCCCGACCGGCCCGGGCTCGAGGGGTTTGGGGTGTGGCGCGGCACCCTGTGGGAAAACTGGTCGGTGCCCCCCCCACTGGTAGGTTTGGGGGGGCCCCGCTAGTCCCCACTGGGAGATCTCCCCGGCCACCGCGCCCAAACGGCTTTGGGATGGCGTTTTCCCTCATGAGCAATGCCCCGCGGGCCCCCCGTCGGGGTCTTTCCCCCTCCGCAGAACTAGGGAGGCGTTTCCCCCCCTTTCGAGGTTTTCAGGCGTCTCGATTCAGCTGGCCACCTGGGTCCTTTTGGGGTCAAAAAAGCCTCCGGGGTCCTTCTGGTAAAAAAACCTTTTGTTTTCGTGGAGAAAAGGGGGACCCCAAAAACGGGTAGTAGGGATTTCAAAAAATTTATTTTTAAAACAGTCCGCAAAAGAAATCCAAAAAAAAAAAACACCTCCCAAAAACAAGACAGGGATGGTGAAGCCCAAAAGGGAAAATACCAGAGGAAACTCCGGGGATGGCTGGAGAAAGGCAGGGGAAACAACGAGGGAAAAAGACAGGGCAATGCAGGACAAAAAGGATCTGAAAGGCACAAGGGAACCCCAGAATTAAATAACAAGAATGGCAACTAGAGGGGACAAGAGAGGGGGAAAACCAAAGGAATCACACAAGCGGGAAACACAAAGAAAATCTAAAGCAGGACGGAAAAAAAAACCCCAATTCAAAAAAAAAAAAAAGGGGAACTACAAAAATGGGGGAAACAGGACAGGCCAAACAAAAGACGGGGAAAAAAGGGGACACAAAAAAAGGGAGGGCCCAAAAAGGGAAAAATTAATCCCCAAAAAAAACCCCAAATACAACAAAAAATTTGGGGTTTTTGATGACTTTACTGAACCTTCAAAAAACTGTATTGACTTTGACTGGAAAATTATTGCGGGTGTTTTTACATCATGCCGACAACCCCAGGACAGAGGGCCCAAAAAGAACTGTGTGGTTTTTGAAACTATGGACAAATCAGATTTGACGGACCACCACAATAGGGGCACACGCTGAATTTGGGTTTATCCCAAGGGTCTGAACCATTTCCAAGGTTGTGAAACTTTCATCGTTTTTCCTCCCCCCCCCCCTTTTTGGATGCAGTCCGGTTGTAAAAATTTCAATTATAAAACTAAAAAAGGTTAAATTTCAAAGTTTTCTCTGGTAAGAAAAGCTGAATTTGGCAAATCTCCAAGTCCTTGGATTTTATAAAGGGTTCACATTTATGATCTTTGACTTTTTCGCCAAAAAATAAAATTGTGCTTTTTTTGTTACTGAAAAGGGGTTAACAACTCTCCACCCAGAACATCTAAACTTTTATTCCCAGGCCCTGCATGAATTTGCATCTTCTCAGAGAAAAAATCTGAAAATTAGTAAGCGTCGTGCCTATTAAATACGGGTTGTTTGTCACAGTGTTCTTAAACAAATTCCAAGAGAATTCATACCCCCCCTCATAAAGACCTGGAGGACATTTAAAACATCAAAAACCTTCTCCTTTTTATTGTTTTTTTTACCTTTCCTAAAGCCCTTGAATTGAAATCTTTTTCCCAGGGGGGGCCGGCCCAAGACAGACACCAGTTACAATTTTTAAAGAAATACGATATCAAAACACAAAAAGGGGGGGAAAAGGTACATGGGGCATTGCTTTTTGAATTACATGGGAATTTAACATGGGCCCTTAAATGAAAATTTAAGCAATGATCATTTAGATGTTTTTTAAATTTTTCCAAACCAGGAGCAAAGTAAGAGAAGGGGTTTTTTTCCCCCCGTCGTAAAAACCCCTTTGGGAACCCGGGAAGGAGGCCACCCGGTGGGAAAGGAGATGAAAAAGGGGGAATTCTGTTAGGAGTTACAAAAAATGGCAGTTTCCCCCAAAAGGGGCCCTTTTAAGAAAAATACAAAATTGTCTGCATGTAAAAAGTTTTTTAACGTTTAAAAGTTTATTTTTTAAAAAAACCCCCGCCCTTGTTTCAGCTTTTTTACAAATTTTAACATTTAAATTGAAAGAAAGTTTTTCCAAAAAACCCAAATACTTATGATATGAGAGCTTTTCCATTAAACCATTTATTTGTTAATGTTGGGAATTGGGAACGACCCCTTGAAAACATAAAAATTTTTTTTCTTAGTATTTTCATACTTGAGGGGATGTAGTGAGACGGAAAGGTTTAATGAAGGTCTATATGGGTTTGGGGCAGGAAGAGGCAACGAATAATCACGTATAAAGGGAAAAGGAGCAGTTTACAGTTTTCCTTTCCTTTTCCAAAAATTTTTATGAAAAAGAGAAAAAATAGGGGGGGAAAATTTTAATTGGGAACAACCCTTTGGAAAAACCTAAAAAATCTGATTTTGACCTCTGTAAAAACACATTTCCTTGTTCTGTAAAATAGTTTTTGAACCAATTAATAGTTGGTTTCCCCACTCCAAGTTCTTAATTTCTATAAAGCCATGGGAAAAAAATGCTTTTGGCAGATCACAAAAAGCGCCATGTTTTGTCAAAAATTTTTTAATGTAATTAATTGTAAAAAGTTTCTGTAACAGGGGTGGTCCGCTCTAAAAACCCGAGTACGTGTTTGAATGTTTGTGCTTACCAAATATTTTAAATTGACATTACTGAGCTTCCACATTTTTGAAAGAAGAGAGTTTGGAAATTGGCCTTAATTGTGAAAATTTAAGGGTAGCCCCTTTAGCACAAAAGGAAGCTATAGGGGGCTCTAATTTGGGAAATTTAAATTTTTCTTCAATACAATTAAAATGTTGTTTTTGGCTTAAATATATTTCAATGCTTTAAGAGCAATACAGAATCCTCTTTTTAAAAGGGGCTAAAAAAAAAGGGTTCCGGTGGGGTTTCAGCACTGGACTCATTGAAAATACAGCCACTGATACAAAGTGATTGTTAAAATGTCCAATTATGTCAATTTTGTTTTTAATTTAAACTGAATTAACAAAAAATATGTTGTGGGAGACCTGAAGAAGAATTGGAATCAGGCAGAGACTTATTTGCTTCCAGAATTTAGAGGAATTTTTGAGATTTTCAGACTCATTTTTTCAATATTAATCTGATTTTGCTTTTCTGGTCATGCTTGAGCATTTATTTCTTAAAGTTCTGACAGCAGTCCAGTCGTCAATAAAATTTGTGGCTTGAGCTTTGCCCCATGTCCATCCATCCATCCATCTTCGACCGCTTATCCGGTGTCGGGTCGCGGTGGGCAGCAGCTCCATTAGTGGGCCCCAAACTTCCCTTTCCCGAGCCACATCAACCAGCTCCGACTGGGGGATCCCGAGGCGTTCCCAGGCCAGGTTGGAGATATAATCTCTCCACCTAGTCCTAGGTCTTCCCCGGGGCCTCCAAATTTTGAAACTGCCGCTGAAAACGGGCGAATCCCAACAAAGCTAAAAGATGAGGTCAGGATCTCAGAACCTGTAGCTTTGTCACGCCCATGGACGTATTAGGAGAACGGTCCAGCCCCAACATTTACACACAGGCCACTGACCTGAGACCAGCTCCTAATGTTGCTGGCGTTAGGTCAATTAGATGTCCGACTGAGAACGCTGCTCCTGTACTCTGACGGGAGTTACTAAGAAGAAAGTTTGGAATATTTTCCATGATATTGACAATGAACCAGGATCGTAAATGCAGAGTTCCAGGCTGCACAGGGAACGGAGACACTTCTCATAGTCTTCCCAAGGAAGCAACCACTCGACGGGCATGGCTGCTGTTTAAGGAGATCCCTGTGAACTTTTTCCCCAAAGACAGTTTTCAAAACTTTGGACAATTTAAAGCAGGATTTGCTAAGCTGCGGTTGCTGTTCCGACTGTCTGGTCATCCCAACCACAAGCTGTAAGCATGATTTCGTTGCTAACAGTAACATTAGCAATGCTAACGTATCCTGTAGCTAGCATAGGCTGAATGTGTGTTGATCAACTGTAATGGCAAAGGGGCTAACGTTTCATTTTCCTAACTGTTCCATTCGAATAAATACCCCGTGTTGTCATGTAGTTACATCTATAGTTCACGATGCATCCTGATAGTTTGGTTGCTAGCTAGCGTTAAGCTGTAACGTTACTTAGCTAGCTAGCTAGCAGAGTAACGTTACAGCTTACATCCCGTTTGCTTTGACAACAGAACTGGAAACGTTATCATTTCATATGATATCTAGTCAATCTTGTGAAAACAGTGTGTATATAGACTGCAATGTATTGATTTGCTTTTTTTTTTATTTCAGAGTACATCACAAGAACGACAAGACACGAAAGATGCAGCTCGCCAAACAGATGCTACGAGTGTGGCATCTCAGGGGAAACAACTGTCTCATATGACATCAAGACCTTACATACGAAGCAAAGGTAACCTTTCTAATTATTCTAACAAACCAGACGTCTTATGGTGTTTGTGTAGCATTGTGACTGGGTAGCATTTAGCAGAGCAGTGTTATCTAATGTTATCATGATGAGTGAGTGACTTTTATCAAATATGGGAGCCATTCCCAACACATTAGTGAACAATTTATACTAGGAATAGAACTATTCATCTGGATTATCGCTGATTGGTCTGATCTCAATCAATTGCATTTCCTTTTGTGGGGGAGGCTGGTGAAAATAATTTGGACAATAGGCAGGAATGTGTTTGTATACAAAAGGTATGACTGACTGCTAGATTGTGTGTTGAAGATGCCTTTTGCAGGTATGTACACGCTAGGGATGAGCGAGTACAGCATTATCTGTATCTGTATCTGTTTACCACATGAATTATCTGGATCCGGATCCGTACTCGGACTGGGCGGAACCTAAACCGGAAGTGGTCAGATTTAACCCGGAAGTGGGTCAGGTTCTCTTGAAATGTTCGGGGCTTTAACCAGTATGTTATTTAAGCATGCAATTGATATGAGTTGATCAAAAATTGTTATATTTATTGCTGATTTGAAAACTATTTACATGACAGCATCGAGTTTCATATCAATGGTGTTGTCATGGTAACAAACAAACTATACACAGAACGCTTTGCAACAATGAATACAACACATGCAGTTGCAATTATGAAGTAAAATGTAATGAACAAGAGTTCACCGTATACTCAGTAAAAAAATAAAAAAAATCTCCGATGGCAGAGACGCAACGGGAGTTGCATTTAAACCAAGCAGCACGTCTGAAACCCAGAAATCTACTGGTTACTATGTAAGGACTACAAACCCCACGTTCACCAGAAATCTACTGGTTACTATGTAAGGACTACAAACCCCACGTTCACCAGAAATCTACTGGTTACTATGTAAGGACTACAAACTGAAGTTAAAAACCAACCTGAAGCTGAAGAAACCCTAAACGTTAACGGAACAGATCCGCAGACCCGACTGCCTCCCCGCGGGAGCGGGAGCGAGAGAGGAGAGAGAGAGAGAGAGAAAGAGGCCGAGGGAGCGCATTTCTCCATGTTCTGTGTGTGTGTGATTGATCCGAGTGTGTTTGTAGGCGGGGGGCGCTGTGATTATCACAGAACGCTGCGCGGCCAGTTGAGGAGTTGTATTCAATCCGAGCACGGATATTGACTCATATTACTCGTATGATACTTGTACTCGGTAAAAGTGCTTTATCCGTACCGGATACTCGTTTCAGCCGGATACTCGGATCACCCCTAATAGATAGATCTGACAACTATGACGAGAAGCAGGTGGGCCGAATTAGGCGGACGCTGCGACACCTCACTCCCTAACAAACCATCCATTTTAAGTAAATTCTATGAAAAAGCGTTTTTTCAACAACTCAACCTTTTCTTGACAATAAACAACGGTTTTGAGGCCTTTGACCATACCACAGCACTGAGACGGCTCTTGTTATAGTTAATGACATCCACCTTAACACAGATAGTGGCAAGACTTCAGTTTGAGTATTACTGGATATCAGTGCTGCATTTGACACGGTTGACCATGACACATTACTAGACTGATTGGAAAACTGTGTTGGACTTTCTGGCTCAGTACTAAACTGGTTTGAATCTTATTTAAAGAATAGGGACTACTTTGTGTCTGTAGGTAATTATGCATCTGAGCATACAAATAAAATGTGCAGAGTTCCCCAAGGCTCCATTCTGGGGCCTCTTCTGTTCTGTCATGATCTTCATCTAAATTAATTTAATCTTATATCAGATTATGGAAAACAACAAAATAAATTACCATAGTTATGCGGACGACACACAAATTTACATAACCTTATTGGCAGGGGAGTATTTAGTCCAATACAAGAACTGAGTAAGTGTATTGAACAAATTAACAACTGGATGTGCCAGAACTTTGTTAAATAAAATTAAAAAAAATCTAAGGTGGTTGTTTTTGGAACAAAAGAGGAACAATTAAAAGTAAGCGCTCAGCTTCAAACAAAAATGTTAAAAACAACAGACAAAGCTAGAAATCTTGGTCTAGTCATGGGCTCAGACCTAAATTTCCCATAATTACAAAGTCAGCCTATTATCACTTTAAAAAATATATCAAGGGTTAAAGGACTTATGTCTCGGCAGGATTTAGAAAAAAAATGTCCATGCTTTTATCTTAAGTAGACTTGACTACTGTAATGGTGTCTTTACAGGTCTAACTAAAAAAATCAGACAGCTGCAGCTGATTCGGAACGCTGCTGCTCAAATCCTCACTAAGACCAAGAAAGTGGATCACATCACTCCAGTTCTGAAGTCTTTACACTGGCTTCCTGTACTTCAAAGAATTGATTTCAAAATACTTTACCTGGTTTTTAAATCCCTAAACAGCACCTCCAGGATTTTGCAATGTTGCAAACCAATCACCGTGACTTTGGTGCAACTCGCAATTTCAACCAAACACCGCAACTTCTCCGTAAATTTAATCAATAGCTGGAGTTTACAGCAACTTCAACAAATCCCAGCAGCCCCACGTATCAGACTTTGTATCCGTATGTGACTCTGAGAGCTAATGACCAAGCAGGAGTGAGAACAGGTTGACGTGACAGGTACGTTGCCAAATTAATTTCCTTGTTAATTATAACAACAATAATTTGATTAAATACACAGATCTTACGTACAGAATTTTACATGGATTGGCTCCTCATGTACTGAGACAGTTTGTCAACACAGTACTTTATGTACTTTTTCTTTTTACATGGACTGGCTCCTCATGTATTGAGCCAGTTTGTAAACACAGTACCAATTACTTACAGATCTACAAGGAGTGCAACAAGCGGTGACGGCATTATCCTGTTGAGGAAAACTGTATTGAGTCAAACAGCTTTTTCAGTCAGGGCTGCTTGTGAATGGAACCTCATTTCAATTTACATTAGGAATTTTAAAACTTACTCTTCTTTTAAAGTTAACTTAAAGAAGTGGATAAAAGGTAATCAGGATTGTCAAGATTACATGTAAACACTAACTCTTGATGCTATCTTGTCTTTACTGTCCTGCCTATTTGTGCCACTTGTGCTTGTGCTATGTGGTCGCCAGGCACATTGTATTGGGTTCAACCTATATGTACTATATAATCCTTTTATCTTTTTAGGTGTGACATTGTACAACCTGTCAAAGGACAGCAGATGTAAAATAGCCTTTTGGCTTATTTTGGCACCTTTTACATTTTATATGTATTATTAGTGTGCATTGCCACAGTTAATTAAACCTGAAATAAATAAATAAAATAAATTACATGTGCCCTAGATCCTAGAAATGTTTAACCATGACTAAGAAGGACGAGAAAGAGAAACTGAAACGATTGCGTCAGAGTCACTGGAGCAGAGCCATACAGTTGTACAGAATCTGATTGGAGCTGGTTGAGACCCTACACAAAGTCCTATCCCAGACTCAGCAACCATAGACAGGACAACTATACAGCTCTGCTCCATAAACGTGCAACATTAAAATGTGTTATGTGATAAGTTGATATGATGTTGAGTTTGTCATTTTGTCATTAGTCTCGCATTGCCAGACCTACATCAACAGCGCTGTGGAGGAGGGTCTGGCTAGTCCACACACCATTGATGGTGTGAGGGATGGGATTCGGGAAAATGTGCTATGGTTTATTGGCATTTCTTTAAAACACACACAATTGACTTGAGCGACGCTAAGTGCCAGACGGAGCAACAGTGCCTCTGCAAATTAGCCACGGTAAGAAACGTGTTTTGGTGGAACATGTACGTTCAAAGGTTAATTGTTAGTTATGCAACAGAAAACTCAGATTGGACAGATACTCTAGCTAGCTGTCTGGATTTACCTTGCAGAGATCTGAGGAGCAGTTAACCATAGTTGTCATAAATCGACCGGAATTCAAAATGCCAACACAAAGAAAGTGGAATGTGACGCACATTTGACCGAAATGAGGTACATGCGGTGTAATTTTTGGCGGCACCGAAACAAACCCTGGAAATGAAAAGTCGTTGATATAGACTACTTTATCATTAACTAGGGATGAGCGAGTACAGCATTATCTGTATCTGTATCTGTTTACCACATGAATTATCTGTATCCGGATCCGTACTCAGAGTGGGCGGGGCCTAAACCGGAAGTGGTCAGATTTAACCCGGAAGTGTGTCAGGTTCTCTTGAAATGTGCGGGGCTTTAACTGGTATGTTATTTAAGCATGCAATTGATATGAGTTGATCAGAAATTGTTATATTTATTGCTGATTAGAAAACTATTTACATGACAGAATCAGAATTCAGATCAATGGTGTTGTCATGGTAACAAACTATATAGGCCTACAGTATATAACAAGTTTTGCAACAATAAATACAGCAATGTGGTTGCAATTATTAAGTAAAATGTAATGAACAAGAGTTTTCATACTCAATAATATAACTTTATTTTTTTAACTTTTAATTTTTCTATTATCAGTGTGATCAATTTTTTTTTTATTGGTTCTTTTTTATTTTCCCACCAAGTATGTGTGAGTGTCTGTGCCTGTGAGTGAGTAAGATGTATACACTACCGGTCAAAAGTTTGGGGTCACTTAGAAATTTCCATTGCCCTCCATTTAGGGTGACCAACCGTCCCGCGTGGAGCGTGCGCGCACAGCGTTTGAAGCCCATTTCATACGTCCCGCAAATTGAGACCGTGTCACGCATAATCAATGCTTGCTCAAAAAAAAAAGTTGGTCGCTCTATCTTGGAGCCCGAGGCAGCCAAACGAAGAACTTGTTTGGGATGAACTGCGCCTGTAAAGTAGACGAGAGCCGGCGGCAGCAGCCGTTGTGGGGGTGGGGGGGACAAAAAGCTGCGGTAAAGTCGGACAGTTTCCAGCCGATTTCAGAACAGGAGGTGACAAAAACAATGTGGTGCGATTCCGATTTAATAAAATATAATCAGACCCACATATCAGCTGGAACAGTCTCTAGTTTTAATTGTAGATCTCAAAGTGCTCTACATGAGATCTGTTGCTGATTTTAATTAACAACAGACTGGAGATGATCTGTGATCTGAACGGATTTAGTCTCTCTGACTTCTAAACGTCACTATCAGCCAGAATGTCCAGAATGTGACTTTAAATCAGCCAAATAGTTAAAATCCCTCCGATTCGTTGTCATGACAGCGCACGCACGTGCATACCAGACACTGGGAAGGGACTTTTAGGAACGCGCTTTCCAATTCAAAAAATGGAGTAAGAGCCCGAGTCTGAGCAGTCTGAGGCCCCCCCCCCCCCCCCCCAGTTAGAAAGAGAAGGTGGGTACAAGGAAGACTGGCAAGACTCTTTTGTTTAAACTGTTCCTGTGGTGTTGAGCAACTACAATTCCTGTTAGTCCTATAATTTTATATTATAATGTATTTAAAGTGAATAAATTGTAAGGAAATATAAAATTAAATAGCTAAAGTAAATTGTAAGTGGAAGTGCATCTGTCAATTATATTATAACTGTATGAATGTTCAAAATATTAATCTTTATTTAGAAAAAAATACACATTGGTTGGCCTATTCATGAGCTTACATCAGCAGTTACACATGGGGGGCAGCGCTGCGCCAGGCAGTGTCCCACATTGTCCCTCAGAAACATACCACGTGTCCCCCCTTGGGCTTATTAGCAGGTGGTCACCCTACCTCCATTATAGACAGAATCCCAGCTGAGATCAGTTGCATTGTTTTTTTAACCAGGGCAGTAATCAGATTACATTATGTGCTGACATCATTGCAAATAGGTTTGCCAGTGTTTTTCTAGTTAGTTTTTTAAAATATCAGATTAGTAAACATAATGTGCCTTTGGATGATTGAATGAATGGTTGCTGATAATGGGTAATGTAGATATTGCATTAAAGATCAGCTGGTATTCTGTCTATAATGGAGTGGTATGGAAATTTCTAAGTGACCCCAAACTTTGGACCGGTAGTGTATATATATATATATGTAGAGAGAGAGAAACAAAGCGAGAGAGGGGGGCGGGGGGTTGGAATGTGTTTGTGTGTGTATCTTAATTTGTAATATTATTCATTTATACCTCAACTGCCTTTTATTTTTTTTATAAAACACAGCAAGAAAGTTTCAGACATTCAAAAAAACTGGTTAGAACCAGCAGGCAGTTTAAAAAAACAACAAAAAAAACCTCAGACGGCAGAGATGCAACACGAGCAGCATTCTACCGAGCACTGTCTGAACAAACTCCACGGTTACCAGAAGTCTCCTGGTTACTAGGTACTAGTTCAAACTTAAGTATAAAACAAACCTGAAGCTTGAAGAAACCCTAAATGTTAACAGAAAAAGCCCCGCGGACCAATTCAATTCAATTCAATTTTATTTATAGTATCAATTCATAACAAGAGTTATCTCAAGACACTTTACAGATAGACCACACTCCAGAATTTACAAGGACCCAACAGTTCTAGTAGTTTCCTCCAGAGCAAGCAACAGTGCGACAGTGGCGAGGAAAAACTTCCTTTTAGGCAGAAACCTCGGTCAGACCCAGGCTCTTGGTAGGCGGTGTCTGACGGGCCGGTTGGGGTTAGAATGAAGAGTGGTAATAACAAAAATAGAAAAAAATAGTAGTTTGTAGCAGTTCTTTGTAGTAGTTCATGGCATAGCAGGACGCTGTGCGGCATTACAAGGCACAGCAGGACGTAGCAGGACGTAAAGGACCAGAAGGGGAGAGAGCTGTTCACTTCTCCGTGTGCGAGTGAGCGGAGCGGCACACAGCAACAGAAGGAGTCTGTCTGTGTAGGGAGGGGCGCTGGGATTAGCCAATCCCAGAATAGTGTAGGGGAGGGGCGCTGGGACTAGCCTATCATAGAATAGTGTAAGGGAGAGGCATTGTGACTGGCACTGTGACTAGCCTATCACAGAACGGAGACACAGTCAATGGAGAATTTCATTGAATCCGAGTACAGATATTGACTCGCATTACTCGGATAATACTTGTACTCGGCAAAAGTGCTTTATCCGTACCGGATACTCGTTTCAGCCGAGTACTCGGCTCATCCCTATCATTAACATTGCCTTGGAACCAAAGAAACTGTTAAATGGCGAATGTATGGAGATGATGTCCTTCCACCTTCTCTGATAACTTACGATTACCATCAGTTACCACAAAGTGCACTTCTCAACAGGAAAATCACCCAAAACCTTTCGCTTCTTCCTATGTGTTTCCACGGTGTATTTTACTGTACTCTCCAAGGTTCAGAAATGATTCATAAATACAGAACCCTGAGGGGACAACCTCAAAACTTGCCATGCAGCCAACAGTCACTAAACTGGAAATATGTCATTCATTTCAGAGTGGCTTTTTAGTTTGACAATTGTGATATGTTTACTGTAATGACTGATCTGTGTAGACCTTCTAGACTGATTCCTTTTGCTTTAGTTGTGGGATGATGTTACTGGCTCACTGTGATTTAGAAAGACTTTTTTCTGTTTTGTTTACGCTGGGGGCCTAGACCCATATATTTTCTCTTTATTGATCTCTACAATGATTTATGGTTAGGTGGACAGCCAGACTCGTCTTCTGGGGATTTTTTGATATTGAGTTTCACTACATATTTTCTCCTGTTTCTGGGGGGTTTCATATGTTTATTGTTCCCACTTTTTAAGGTTAGAAAAGGCTGCAGGGCGGAAACAGCATGTTGGTATAAGTCTGAAAGCAAGAAATAATAATACTATCTAGTTGGTAAAAGTCCTCATTGTCTCGTTTCCCTCAGGGAAACACAACATTACAGTGTTAGATATTTCTTCAATGGGTAAGACTTTCTATTCATGCTGTGAATAAGGATTTTGTTATTTTCACTTACTGAAAAATCAGGTACATTTACATTTACTTGTTGAATGGGAGGTTTTTCAGTTGAAGCACGGTATGGAGTTGCTCAACACTTGCTCAATCTATGATAAATTCAGCAACTATGACACTGTTCTGTTCACAAAACCCCTGAACCTACTTCTCCATATCAGCAGCAGCCAAGGCTCCCGTGTTTTAAAGTATATACGTAGAGCCATCTTTCATGCCAAACTGTTCAAACACGATTTATTACTAACAAAGTTCAAATATTTAAAACTGATGGCCCTAGCTTTAACCTATTTAGATTATTTCTGGCCACTTGGGGGCCAAACATTGACAGCTTAAAGCAGCGGTACTCAAAATACTGATATACTTCAGTCTGGGCTGGGCTTGGCCTTAACAAAGCTCTCAACTGAGAGTAATTGAAATTCAGAGTCTGGAACAGGAATGGCTGCTCATGGCTCTCGCCTCTAACGTGACAAGCAAACATGGAGCTGGCCAGAGATGGCAAAAGTACTCACTTCCCATACAAGCATAAGTACAGATAATTGTGTTAAAAAAATACTCTGGTAAAAGTAGAAGTACTGATTTATCGTCTTTACTCAAGTAAAAGTAACAAAGTATAAGCTTGGAAATTTACTTAAAGTATAAAAGTAAAAGTAGCCTTGTGAATGACAAAGCTACCTGGACCAGATCGATGTTACTAGAGGTCACGCTAAGAAACTACAGTGGATGTGGAAAAAAGGCTCTTTACTAGGGATGAGCGAGTACAGCATTGTCTGTATCTGCATCTGTATCTGTTTACCACATGAATTATCTGTATCCTTATCTGTACTCGGACTGGGTGGGGCCTAACTTTATTTTCACACCAGGTATGTGTGTGTCTGTGAGTAAGTAAGAGAGACAGAGAGAGAGAGCGAGAGAGAAACAAAGAGAGAGAGAGAGGGGCGGGGGGTTGGAATATGTGTGTGTGTCTGTGAGTGAGTAAGAGACAGAGAGAAAGAGAGAGAGAAACAAAGAAAGAGAGGGGGGGCTGAATTAATCAACTTCTCCATTCCATCCTGCATCCCAGTCATCAAACAGCTCGGACTTCTTTGACGACCCCGTTACATCCACAGAAGCTGTCGCCGCAAGTTTCTTTATCTTCACCACGGACAATCCATTCCATCCATCTGGTCCCGGCACACTCTGTCGCACTTCTCCCACGTCATCGGAATGCTTCCCTCACTGCATCACATACAGCTGAGCGCACCGACAGGCTGCACAAAAAAACCCGGACTGGACTACAGCGGTATTCACACTTCACCTATACCTGTTCTCCAATCATCCACAAATTCCCTCACTGTCTTTCCTCAATTGCATTAACCCCCCACACGCACTGTTAACTGGGACAACCTCAGATCTTTCCAGCCCGCCCCCATCTCACCACCCTCTCATCATGCCAACACCCGATCAATCAACAATAAAGCTCCAGTCCTTTATGAACTAATCCTCGACAACTCGCTGGACTTTCTTCTGCTCACCGAAACCTGGCAACAACCCAATAACTTCTTCTTCCTCAACCAAGCATCCCCCACTGGATACAATTACATTTGCAAACCCTGCCCCTCCCGACGTGGTGGCGGCCTCGCCGTCATTTACAGTCAGAACATCCGGATCACTGAACTCACCCTCCCCTCTGTGTCTTCATTTGAATATCTCGCCTTCAAAGCTCTTTCCTCCATGACAGTTCTCCTTATCTACCGGCCACCTAAACCAAACCCTTCCTTCCTCTCAGACTTTGCAGAACTTCTAACACTAGCCTCATCTCTCTCCTCACGTCTGCTGCTACTCGGTGACTTCAACATCCATATCGACTCCCCCACCTGCAAGCTGTCATCAGAATTCACCACTTTACTGGACAACTTCACTCTCATCCAACATGTCACATTCCCCACCCATGACAAAGGACACATCCTCAACCTGGTTTGCTCCATCAACCTGCCTGTGCTGGACCTCCATCCATGCCTTTTTCCCCTCTCTGATCACAAACTGATACGGTTCATCATTCCCTCTCCAACCGCACGCCTACGCATCCTTCGAGAAATCACCTTCCGCAATCTAAAATCCATTGATCCCCTCCATCTCTCTGACCTGCTCTCCTCTACTCTCCACCTGGACTCAACCCTCACCTCACCTGATGATCTCACAAACCACCTCAACTCCGTCTTGTCTTCCTCCCTTAACTCTCTGGCCCCCCCTCAAAACAAAAATAGTCACCTTTAACACCTCATCACCCTGGTACACACCTGCACTCCGGAAAATGAAACAAACTGGCCGCCAACTCGAACGCCTGACAAAAAAATCATCTCTCACAGTCCACCACTACTCACTTCTGCTGACACCGGTTCCCTCAACATCCTTATTCTTCTTGACCTGAGTGCAGCCTTCGATACTGTGAGCCATAACATCCTGCTCACCAGACTCAAAGACCTTGGTATTGAAGGTACTGCACTCACCTGGCTCCGTTCCTACCTTTCTGACAGATCTCATTTCATCTCCCTTCATAACCACATCTCTGCTACTGCCTCAGTCACCCAAGGCGTTCCCCAAGGCTCCGTACTCGGCCCCCTTCTTTTCATCATCTACATCCTTCCCCTTGGTCAGATACTCCGCCATTTCAACCTGAACTTCCACTGTTATGCCGATGACACCCAGATCTACCTCAGCACCAACTCCCCCCACAATCCCCCCCTCTCCCACATCAACTCCTGTCTGTCAGCAATCAAAACCTGGATGCACCACAACTTCCTCAAACTAAACAGCAATAAAACAGAATTCCTCCTCATAGGCTCCAAATCCACTCTCAGCAAAGCCAATAACCCCACTCTCATCATTGACGGCACCATCGTCTCCCCATCTCCCCAGGCCCGCAACCTTGGTGTGATTTTTGATTCAACCCTCTCCCTTCAGCCTCACATCCGTCAAGTCATCAAAACCTCCTTCTTTCACCTTCAAAATATTGCTAAAATCAGAGCCTCACTCACTCCCTCTGCTCCCGAAAGACTTATTCATGCCTTCATCTCCTCACGACTTGACTATTGCAACTCACTACTCCTCGGCATCAGCTCCACCTCCATTAAAAGGCTCCAACTGGTTCAGAACTCAGCTGCACGACTCATCACCCGCTCCACATCCTGGCACCACATCACTCCGGTCCTAAAACAGCTACACTGGCTTCCCATTTCTCACCGGATCACATACAAAATCCTGGTCCTCACCTACAAAGCCATACACCACCTTGCCCCGTCATACCTCACAGTCCTCCTCTCCCCCTACCAACCTTCACGGTCTCTC
Source organism: Etheostoma spectabile (assembly GCF_008692095.1). Lineage (NCBI taxonomy): Eukaryota > Metazoa > Chordata > Actinopteri > Perciformes > Percidae > Etheostoma > Etheostoma spectabile. The sequence continues at coordinate 147,108 of NC_045754.1, forward strand.
AGATCCACTTCAGCCGGTCTCCTCTATGTCCCCAACTCAAAGCTCCGCAGTTTTGGGGACAGAGCCTTTTCCAGGGCAGCTCCCAGGCTGTGGAACTCCCTCCCCCATGAGATCAGCATCTCTGAGTCACTCACCATTTTTCAGTCCCGTCTGAAGACCCATCTTTTCTCTTCTGCCTATCCTTAGTTTTTTTTTTTTTTTTTTTAAATTAACACTGTTTCTGCTCTATTAAGCGACTTTGAGCTTGGGAAAAGCGCTATACAAATTTAATTTATTATTATTATTAAATCAACAGCCAGGTCTAACCTAGCTAACAGGTGCAACCTAGCTAACAGGAGAAGAACACAAACAAGCTCTCACTTTTTTCTCCGTGTGCCGTGCGCGCCCGCTCGCGGAGTGAGGCGCGTGTCCGCGCTATTCTCCGCTATTCACAATCACACCTGATAGACGAGCTTTTGTACAAAACAAAAGTAACGAGGCAATTTTGTAAAATATAAGGGGTAGAAAGTAAAAAGTCGCCAAAAAAATAAATGGTGAAGTTAAAATATCTGAAAAATCTACTTGAGTACAGTAAGTACGAAGAATTTGTACTTCGTTATTTCCCATCTCTGGAGCTGGCTTAGTTGCAATACCGGTGGCTAGCTGAAAGCAAACAACGGCCATAGCGGTCCGCTAGGTAGCTAATTGCTGCCGCTTTGCATTGCGCACTACCCTAGTCGGGCTCTCATGGTAGACTGGTACTCATTGCAGTTCATACCAATGATCAATGGATTGTGAAGGGAGAGTGAGTGTGGACAAAATGGAGAGCGCTAACAGCGCTAATGGCTAGAGTACAAACCAAGAATAAATTAGCTCCATGATTAGCTCACACTGACTGGGGCGACCTTGCTTCTACTGAAGAGTGGTGCTCATTAGTGGTATGACAGCATTATCAGGGGTCACCTGTGTATAAGCACCGATCTCCCGCTGAATAGAGGCCTGGTGAGCAATCAGCCAGCCAGACACGAACACAAAGGGAGTGGCCAACAGTTTTAACACCCTGTTCTCATTTCCAGGTCGTCAAATACCGACGCCGATCAGCTACAAAAACTAAGAAAATGAGAAGTTCAGATTACAACACACAGAGAGAGTGTGACTTTATTCACTCTTCAGGATGCCATTACTCCATTATACCATTACATTGTTTTACTGCTATATTATTGTTCTGAATGTTGAGTACAGGACCTCTTATGTACTATGGGAAACTTATCAGCAAGCAGTTCCTTTTTTGCACACCAGGTAGCCTAGTTATGGAACAACTTCATCACTGATTTGTGTCATGGCTCTAACTGGCTGTGTTTTATTAGGTGTTGAACATGCCCTTGTTCACTTCCCCTAAGCACTTGTTCTTCAAGATCATCCTAGGTCAAAAACAATGGCCACTCCAGAGGTGGATGTCACCCATAATGCATTGCAATTATGCATTTATAACACATTCTCACTCCCAAGTTGTAACACGTGTACGCTTGGTCAGGACCCCTTGGCGTAACGATTAGGGATGAGCGAGTACAGCATTAACTGTATCTGTATCTGTTTACCACATGAATTATCTGTATCTGTATCTGTTTAGCACATGAATTATCTGTATCCGTATCCGTACTCGGACTGGGCAGGGCCTAAACCAGAATTTAACCCGGAGGTGGGTCGGGTTGTCTTGAAATGTGCGGGGCTTTAACCGGTATGTTATTTAAGCATGCAATTGATATGAGTTATTCAAAACTTATTATATTTATTGCTGATTTGAAAACTATTTACATGACAGCATCAAGCTTCAGATCAATGGTGTTGTCATGGTAACAAACAAACTATATACAAAACGTTTTGCAACAATGAATACAACACATGCTGTTGCAATTATGAAGTAAAATGTAATGAACAAGAGTTTTCATACTCAATATAACTTTCTTTTTTTAACTTTTTATTTTTTTATGATCAGTGTGATTTTGTTTTGTTTTTGGTTCTTTATTTTTTTTATTTCTTTTATTTCCACACAAGGTATGTGTGTGTGTGTGTGTGTGTGTGAGTAAGAGAGAGACACAAAGAGAAAGGGGGCGGGCAGCTGACTGTAAAAAAGAAATGGCAGAGACGCAACAGGAGTTGCCTTTAAACCAAGCAGCATGTCTGAAACCCACGTTCACCAGAAATCTACTGGTTACTAAGGCTGAATCCCATTTCTCCATCTTACCCCTACCCCTTGGCCCTTACCCCTACCCCTTGGCCCTTGAAACCAAGGGGTAAGGGGTAGGGGTGAAAACATACCCCTATGAAATGGGACACCACTTGGTGACATCACCATGCAGTATTGATCACAAACCTCCAAGATGCCGTCTCTGTCTGTTGATTGTGTGGGTTTGGACAACAGTGTCATATGGATTTAAATATTTATATATTTTAGGTTCACTTTGGTAGTGCAGAGGCAGATGTTGTTATCTGTGTAGTACTTAGGTCTGTTTGCAATACAAATGTGTATACACATGTATCATGTATACATAAATAAACACCCTGTATACATGGTGTATACATACATATACACACTGTATACATGGTGTGTGTATATCTGTTTCAGTTATCACCGTTTTGAATGTCATTGATGTTCACAAAAACATTTTGTTAACAAAAATCTGTCTTTATTGGTGATAAATTGAACATAACCGGCAAAAACGTTACATAAAATGATGTTACAGAACCATTGTCAACTATTAGAACCATAACTAACATGTTGCACACATAAAAGGCTTCAAATGTGTAAAACTAAAAAATAAGACCACAAACAAACAAATTAACTACAGCTGTTCTGATATTCCAGACCAGTCTGAAGCCTGTTGGCCACATATCATCAGTGTCCCATATCAAAACCAACAACAATATACAAGTGCATGAACAATGAACAGGAATTAATTACAAATGATTACAATAATACAGTACCAATGCAATAATGAATGGGTACAACATGAACACAGGATTTAGGAAACGTTTCAGCCCCAAAGTGGACCAGCTGCTGTGTCCTCCTGTGTGATACAGGGCGGTATATGTGAAGCACGTAGCGATGTATCGTAGACCGTTAATATTAATATATATATAGCTATACAATCTATGCGATGTATACAGTCCATTCAAGGCAGAAATATGTGGGACTGTTCAACGTTAGCGTTAGCGATTAGCGTTAGCGTTAGCATTGCAAGCTAGCGATTTTAAAAAAGTTTCAGTTAGGAACATGGTTGCATGTATACATGTACAGGACTGCATAGACCACAAAACAAGACTGTCGTAACTTTTTAATCAATTATTTAAGCCGAAAGTACTTACATTCATGTGTCTCTCTGGTCGACGGGCAGCCATTGATGCCTGTGTGTTTTCAAGTGAGGTCGCATCCACACTAGGTTTCAAGGGCTATTCAGCCCTTGGTCTATCCCCTACCCCTCGGTCCTAATAGGTATTGGGACAGCACTAGGTCCCGCGTGAACGCGCAAAAGCTAGGGGAAGGGGTAAGGGGTAGGGGTAAGGGGAAGGACTGGGATTCAGTCTAAGTCTGTAAGTACTACAAACCGAAGTTAAAAACAAACCTGCAGCTGAAGAAACCCTAAACGTTAACGGAACAGATCCGCAGACCCAATTGACTGACGGAGCGAGAGAGAGAGAGAGAGAAGGAGAGAGAGAGAGAGAGAGAGAGAGGCCGAGGGAGCGCATTTCTCCATGTTCTGTGTGTGTGTGATTGATCCGAGCGGGTTTGTAGGCGGGGGGGGGGGGGGCGCGCTGTGATTATCAGAGAACGCTGCGCGGCCAGTTGAGGAGTTGTATTCAATCCGAGCACGGATATTGACTCATATTACTCGTATAATACTTGTACTCGGCAAAAGTGCTTTATCCGTACCGGATACTCGTTTCAGCCGGGTACTCGGATCACCCCTAGTAACGATTCACCATAATGGCCACCCCTCGGAGTAATATTCTACGTGCAGGGTAGTCCCCTAGACTTTAATTGAGCCCCATCCTCACAAAATATAGACAACAGGGGACCATGACGATTCAAGCAGCTCTCGGTGATGACTGGTGCACAATGGAAATAAAAAATAACACAATAAATGATATGTATATAATGTAAAAACATAGAGGGAGGCAAAATAACAGCTCAATTTTTAAGGCCCGAGCGCCGGAAGCGGCAAAGGCCCTATTGAAACTGAAGGAATTATTATTAGGACCCGGGCGCGGAAGCGGCGAAGGCCCTATTGAAACTGAAGGAATTATTAGGGCCCGAGCGCCAACAGCGGCAAATGATCTATTGGAATTGAAGGAATTATTAGGGCCCGAGCGCGAAGGGCTCTTTTTGAGGGCTTTATCATGTGGGAAAATTCACAAAAACTTGCACACATGTCAGACCTATGAAAAATTACAAATTTCTGTAGTGATTGGGCTCGGGCGATGACAGAGTGCTCCATAGCGCCCCCTAACGGGCACCCTGACAAAACAAATTTCATAATTTATGCAACCAATTTTTGAGGGATCATGTGTATCGTCTAGAACTCTGTCATGCTATTTTTAGAAAAAATCAAAAAAAATTATAATTTACGATATGGCAAATTTCTTGCGAAATGTCTCATATTTCAGAGACGTTTTTGAGGACTTAGGATCCACGAAAACTCTCAAAAATCTTGCAGCCATGTGCAGAATATTGTGACTGTTTGTCTTTATCCCTTTTATGGTTTTTTTTTTTTTCTTGTTTTAAATGGTCAAGTGGTGCCAGCCAGGTCTCTCTCCTGACGTTTGAAGATAGTCTTAGTCTAGTACAGTTGTATGTTTGTGTTTTATATGTAGGATAAAGATCATAACCACACAAGCGTGCACATATAAAAATGTACACCCTAAACAAACAAAATAATAAACCCCGCAAAACACCACACAATTCAAGAATGCAATCAAATGTTCATATATTTAAACAGAAAAATTTAAGCAAAACACTCAAACAAAAGTCCCACAGAATAAGTGCAATGTCCAATAATCCCAAAAGAAAAATCCACAAAAATCCAACGAAAAACTCCACTTCTGGTTTTCTTTTAACTTAGTTCGTTTGTGGAGTAGAACAGAAACATAAATTATTTGATATCAAGGCAGCTTGTTAGTCCTAGTCCAACCGTACATATAGCCGTAAATAACAACACCTCATGGAAAGTAAAAGGGACACTTACAGACTTTTAGTCTAATCAGTCAGTCAATTAGTCCTGTCAGTCAGTCCAGAATCCAGTCCTGGTTTTAGCGGGGTCTCAGTGAACAGCTGAGAATTGGATCCGGAGTTGTATCCAGAGTGATTGTTCAGAGGTTTAGACAACGTGTTTAAGGGATTAAAACAACCTTTACTTGTATTGCTGCGCACTGAGCTGTAGCTCCGCCGACTCTGCGTACTGTTTTTCCCGACTCTCTACTCTGTCCACTCAGTCCTCAGAAGTACTCTCTCTCCTTGCTGTTGCGCACTGGAAAATAATCAAAACAATCAATGTTAAAGGGGCGGCTCCGCTGCATTTCTAAACAGCTGATGCAACTGGTGATTTTAAGTTGTCACAATATGAAACTCTTTCATCTGAATTCACATTTAGGCTTGAGAGTGGTTTGGTTGCTCTATAGCGCCCCCTTAAGTGGATTTAGCACTTGGGCACATTTTTGACGGCCTCAATATATACAAAAACTCACAAAAATTGGCGCACACATAAACACCGGGGAACTTTGTGAGTCTGTTCAGCGATTTTGTTCATACCTGTAAGCGGGCTCTATAGCGCCCCCTAATGTGTGGAAAGGCCTTAACTTGGACATAGTTACTCCCATCTTCACCAAATTTAATACACATATTGCTCTAACCAATGTGAACATATTTCCCATTTACCTTCATTAGCTCCGCCCAACCGGAAGGCGGCCATTTGGAATTTATGAACTGTCATGTGTTTTACATTCTTTCGAACTCCTCCTAGGCCGTGACTGCAATATTCTTAAATCTTTAACGGTAATATCTACTGACACTCATGATGAAAAGTTATCCAAAGAATTTTTTTAAATGTGCGAGTTATAGAGTACCAACTTCCTGTCAGGGTTCTTGAAAGAGAAAGTTGCATATCTTTTTGTTTTAACAGTTTTTATTGAAGAAGTTGCATATCTGGCCAAGATTTATTCCGATTGCCACCAAACAAGACACAGTTGTTCCGCATAGCAACATGAGCATCCATGCCAAATCTTGAGTGAATCTGACATTACATGGGGCTGTTAGAAGTTTTTTTTAATTCATTAGCCACATTGCAATATATCTAGCATTAATCCCATCTGCATGAAATGTTGGATTTTGAATAAAATTATATCAATTGTAACTGTATTTCTTTCACAACAAATGACTATCTGACTGAATAGTTTGTTTATTAAATGGGGATAACATGTGGGAGAGACTGCATGACAGTCACACCCAGTGTGACTCAGCTGGCACGCCCCCCCCCCCCCCCCTCATGAAATCACTATGCTACAGCAACATAGCTGGAGGCTGTTCTCTCATGAGGTCTGCTCACTTTTAAGGCAAATGCTATATTTTTACACCCCACACATTCAGTCGGGTCCACTATGTTGGGCTTTTTCTCTCCATTTGACAACAGCCGTATTTCCCTCTCTGCATATTATATTATACCCCTCCTCGTTACTTTCCATATTATATTCTTCACCTCCTCGTTACTTTCCATCAGAAGCTGCTGCTCATTGGGTGAAACATTTGGCGCATGCGTCTTCTCCATCTCTGCATCAGTAAATCTGTGATCAATACTGGGTCTATTTAAGAAAGCCGTGAACGTGCACTTATCCCAGCTATCTACATCTGGCTTGACATAGCTCCACCTGTTCATCCTGGCTCGGCAAACGTGCAACCAATTAAGCCGCGATGAGCAGATCACACTAAGTCAAGCTGTGCTTTTTCATTTATCCTGGATATCTTTATTCTACTTTCGTGCAACAGGCCCCAGGATTAATCTTAGCCTGGCTGTTGGCCTGCTCTGGACCAGGCTAGCCGCAAAGAATAAATCTCCATGCCTTGGCTGGGCTTAATTCAATCTGGTTTCGTGCAACCGACTTAGTGTGATCTGCTCATCGCGGCTTAATCGGTTGCACGTTTGCCGAGCCAGGATGAACAGGTGGAGCTATGTCAAGCCAGATGTAGATAGCTGGGATAAGTGCACGTTCACGGCTTTCTCAAATAGACCACAGTATTGATCACAGATTTACTGATGCAGAGATGAGAAGACGCGCCAAATGTTTCACCCAATGAGCAACAGCTTCTAAAGGAAAGTAACGAGGAGGGGAAGAATATGCAAAAAGGGAAATACGGCTCTTATCAAACGGAGAGAAAAAGCCCAACATAGCGGACCCGACTGAATGTGTGGGGGTTTAAAAATATCTACTTTGCCTCAAAAGTGAGCAGAGGGAACTAATGTTCCTCGGGAAATGGACCCTACGGACTTTAGGCTTAATTTCAAACCCTTTTTTACAACGTGAGAACATGTTTTAACCATGCACAAATCTCTATAAGCTATATATAATTCTTTGTACAATTAATGTTCACATAGAACAATCAGAAAGGGACAACAACTAGAAAAAAAAGTAAATGACTTCAATACATGCTGTGAACATATATGTAAAACAATATTCATGTTTTTTTTTTCTTCTGACAAGTGACCGCACCAAAATACAAAGATTAAGAAGCATTGTGGTGTTCCCGGTGTGATGAATGTAAACTACACACGTGCTGTATATAGACCACGTTATTAGTCCGGTGATGTGAGACTTATTGAGAAGGTTATGAAACCAATGTAAGCTATAATAAAAAACAATAGGCCCACTTATTAAGGAGTAACACAAACTACCGGGCAGCGGCCGCACGCCAGGCAGCCTCGACATAGTATTGTCCCACCGGGAAAAGTCCCACTCCGCATCAGGGTGCCAGTGCAACCATTTCTAACCATCTAAACAACTGTAGGGTTTAAATCCAACTTGCGAAAACAAAAGTGACAAGTAGGCTAATGCATGTTAATAAAAATAAAGCAGAACACATGCAGAAGACAACGGAATAACTGTTAAAGACGTTTATTCCGGATCAGACAGCAGCTGATTTGACACATGAGACTCCAGGATTAATCTTAGCCTTGCTGTTAGCCTGCTCTGGACCAGGCTAGCCGCAAAGAATAAATCTCCATGGTTACTTGGCTGGGCTTAATTCAATCTGGTTTCGTGCAACCGAGTCAAAGCTAAATTCCTCCAGGATAACTTGAATATCCCGGCTTAATCCCTTATCCTGGCTTCGTGCAACAGGCCCCAGGCCTGAAGACATCTGCAGGCCAATATGGACTTTTAGAGACAGCGCCAACAACTGGCAACAGGAAATCAGCCTTAAATGACAAACATCATCCGATTTGCATGAAACTTAGAATGTGTGTTCTACATGTGATACTGAGCCGGCCCCTATACTTTAACCACGCCTGCTCACATAGGCCACGCCCCTGTCCGTAACATTTGAACCGTTTAAGCTACAGTCTTGTGTGTCATTGAACTCAGCAGAGAGTTCCTTCTTCATTGGGGATGCTTTGACCCGCCCCCTCTGATTTGGCCACGCCCTCTTCCACAGATCATAAACTATATGACGTAGAGTCTTATAGCAGGGATCTTCATTGGTGACGATTTGCAGTATCTGAGTGCCGCGGAAATTCACTGCTGCAAAGATTGGCCTCTACTAGTAACCCCGAACTGCGAAGAAGCGAGGGCCTGTTCATCACTGCTTGCAGTTTTAATTAGGGCCCGAGCGCCGAAGGCCCTATTGAAACTGAAGGAATTATTAGGGCCCAAGTGCCGACAGCGGCAAAGGCCCTATTGGAATTGAAGGAATTATTAGGGCCCGAGCGCCAACAGCGGCAAAGGCCCTATTGGAATTGAAGGAATTATTATTATTAGGGCCCGAGCGCCGAAGAGGCAAAGGCCCTATTTGAATTGAAGGAATTATTATTCTTTCTTTTATCTGGGAAATTAATTGCCTTTTTGAGGGACTTATCATATTCAAAAACTCACCATATTTGGCGGTCGCATCAAGTCTGGTGAAAATGTACGTATTTTAAAGGTTTTGGGAATGGGCGCACAAAAATGGCTCGCTAGCGCCCCCTACAATATTAAAAGAATTGAGCCCCTGCAGTAGGTTTAACGTAGAGTCACGAAACTTGGTACACATATGTAGCATGGCAGGGCGGACATAAAACTCCATTGTAGCCCCCCCCCAAACCAAACAGGAAGTCCGCCATTTTGTATTGAATGTTCGAAATTTGTGCAATTTTGGCCATTTCTACAAGTCATTCTTTAACAAACTCCTCCTAGAGCTTTCATCCAATCAACACCAAACTTGGTGTGTGTCATCTTAACATGTTAATGAAAAGTTTATTAAAAGAAAAACTTTTTGTCATAGGCGTGTCGGTGGTTGGGCGGCCATTTTGTGCGATTCGCCATCAAAACAGGAAGTGGGTGTAACTTGAGCGTACGTTGTCTGATTGGCTCAAAACTTTCCAGGATTCATCAGAGTCCGCCTCTGACGACATACACACGCCATTATTGGCTCAAAGTCATAGCGCCCCCTAGTGGCAACAGGAAGTAGGCCTAAAAGACAAGGTGCTTTACTTTAACAAACTCCTCCTAGAGATTTCATCTGATAATCTTCAAACTTGGTGTGGGCGTGGCATGGTGGCCATTTTGAGTGTTTAGCAATAAATGAGAAAGTGGCTGTAACCACAGTTTACGTTGTTGTATCTGCTTGAAATTTTCCACAATCACCAAGAGTCCAGGCCTGAGGACATCTACAGGCCAATATGGACTTTTGGAGATAGCGCCACCATCTGGCAACAGGAAATATGCCTTACATGCCAAACATCATCTGATTTACACGAAACTTAGAAAGTGTGTTCTACATGTGATACTGAGCTGGCCCCTATAGTTTGACCACGCCCACGAACACAGGCCACGCCCCCTTTCTTAACATTTGAACCTTTTAAGGTATAGCTTTGTGTGAGGTGTCAATGAACTCAGCAGATAATTCCTTCTTCATTGGTGATGGATTGGCCCACCCCCTACGCGTAAGCCACGCTCACTTTCATAACATTTGAACCGGTTAAGTTACAGTCTTGTGTGAAGCATCAATGAACTCAGCTGAGTCTTCCTTCTTCATTGGTGATGTTTGACCTGCCCCCCTATGATGCAGTCACGCCCCTTTTATAACTGGTGACCCATTTAAGCTATAGTCTTGTGTGAGGTGTCATTGAACTCAGCAGGGAGTTCAAGGGGTGGCAGTGGCTCAGTGGTAGAGCGGTTGCCTGCCAATTGGAAGGTTGGTGGTTCGAACCCTTGGGCAAGACACTTAACCCTGAGTTGCCTCCGATGCGCGTGAATGTGTGTGAGTGTTTATCTGATGAGCAGGTGGCACCTTGTATGGCAGCCTCGGCCACAGTGTATGAATGTGTGTTAAGTAATGTGTAACCCTCTGAGACCGAGACACTTGCCCACGAGTAAAAAAGTACCTCTGATTCATAGTTTAATAACTTGAACCATACAAGTGATTTACTTACTTTCGGTTTCGTTTAAATCCTGACGTTTTCGGCTTTACGGCGGTGTTTTCCGGGTCTTTCTAGCCTCTACAGGGGATTTTCTATCCAGCCTGGAACTTCAGCCTCTTAGGTTTTACTCATCTGTCTGTGATATTAATACATATCTGGAAGATTCATTTATTTATTTATTTATTTATCTTAAAGGCCCTACAACCATTTTTAACATGCAAGTGACCTCACTGCAACCCAAATATTCTAATAGCCCAGTTTGTCCTAAAAACAATGATGTTCATATCTTGACTGTAGACAACAGGGTTGATGTTTTACAAGCTTTTATATAAAATAAATCCAGACGGAAATTAAACTGTAAAAATGGCCTCAGGGCCCAGAGAGTTAAGTGTGTGTTATGTAAAAGCGCTTTGAGTAGTCGTTAAGACTAGAAAAGCGCTATATAAATACAGCACATTAATTGGTGATGTTTGCCACGCCCCCTTTCACGGATAATGAACTGTATGCTGTATAATCTTGTGTGAGGTATCATTGAACTCAGCAGGGAGTTCCCTTTTCTTGGGGACAACTTTCAGTGTCTGAGTGATGCGTAAAGGAGAGGCCAGTAACCCCGACGCGTGCAGGTTAGGGAGGGCCCGTCCAATGCTGCTTGCAGCTTTAATTAGCAGCTGTTTTTTTAACAATGACTCTCTAAATAAGGTTTTAATCTGAAGTTTTGCCAGATATGGATTGTAATTAAATGATTATTAATTGTAAATGAATGATATATAGGCTCTATACACTGCGCTACAATATTTGATTAATTAATCATACAACCACTTGTAACTTTGCATAGCTCCATTAACTCTGGTGTAAATGTTTAAATGTTTAAGAAACGCATTTGCCATTATTTTGTGTAACCTTGCTGCGGTAAAAACGCTCTGCGCTGGCATATTCATTGTTTTGTAGATGGAGCGCTATCTTTGGCGTTGCATACCGCTCAGAATATCTGCTGCTCGGCTTGATGGGAATTAGAGATGAGCCGGATACTCGGATGAAACGAGTATCCGGTATGGATAAAGCACTTTTGCCGAGTATGAGTATTATACGAGTAATACAGTCAATATCTGTGCTCGGATTGAATCAAACTCCTCATTGGGTTGCTGACAGTGTCTGCGTTCTGTGATAGGCTAGCCGTCACAGCGCTCCTCCCCTACATACATAGGCTGTGTCTCAAATCGCGCACTACCATGTGCACATACCGGAAATGACGATCACATTTCATCCCTTCTTCTTCTGTACAATTGGGAATTTCACCTTGGGAGAGCATTCCAGTCTGCTATTGTGTTTTGCGAAAAATTATTCCTGCTTTGTTTTTGATATTTTAACAAAATTAAATGTGATATATTTGCTCCGTGTCACGCCAGGATGACGATTGCGACACCGCCGTCATGTTACCCCCCCATTAGCTGAAAACAGTACACACAACTGTATCGTAATATTCGTTCTTGTTACTGCACTCTTAATTCATTAATTATACCTACTATTTGCAGTCCAGTCTTTTATGTATATACTTGTGTTTCTGCTCTAAAAATAAGTAAAGTAAATATTCATTCATTACGTTACTGTTCATTTTAATGCTCAACGGTTTCATGAGGACATCCTTGTGGCCCATAGATAAGACTGTTATGAAGCATTACCCTTATAACTTACCTAATAGACAAACCATCATTACATCTTTTATTTAAGTTGTATTTTTGTTCTAAATGGTCTTCATACAGTGACCATACAATAGTGAAAGCAGAGGGAACAGAATTGACATTTAAATAGACCCATTCCTTTATATTCATTTGCTTGCAACAGTCATGCAACGTGTAATACAAAAGATAACAAAGTTAAATACTTTTAATATAATTTTATTTTAAAAATGTGCTTGTAGTTCTGCAGGCTCCCCCCTGGCCGTAGCTTGTCTGATGGGGACAGGGACATGTGGGGGGACTTCAGACTCTCCAGGGGATCCTTCTACGGTCTGATGGCCATCGTCACCCCTAAATGACGGCCCTCTATTCCTCGTTTGTCCCTGAAGAGACAGGTTATACAGGATATACATCAGGTGGAGGCAGTATATACAGGATATACATCAGGTGGAGGCAGTATAAACAGTATATACATCAGGTGGAGGCAGTAACAGCAGATAGGTTTTAACATTACGCTACTGTTAAAGTTCCCGGCAGACAATCAGCTGATCGCTATTTTGCTGAGCTAACGCTCACATCAGATTATGTACAACTGTTAAGATCATACATCTAACACTAAAATCGTCTACAATGGGACGAAAGTTTAACACAAACAACAATATACTATAACACATGTAACGTTAGCTTATAACTTATTTGCCAATATGGTTAAACTGCCGCTGTTAGCTAGCTAAGGTTGGCTTGCTAGCACGTCAAATTACGATACTAATTAACGTTATAATTCGTGGTACAAAAATTATTGTCGACTGTAAAATTAACCAAATATACATTTACAAGTGGCTTATATGTATAGCAAAAAGACTCACGTTCAACTTTGTATTGCTCCGTCGGTCTCGCTATTGCGTCTTCGGCCGCCGCTATCAAAAGTTTTTCAACGGTTGTTAGCTCCGCCCCTTCCGCTACGTAGCCAAGATGGCGACCGTTGAGTGTGGAAAGTGTCCATCGATCTACACTTAACTTTGTGACCGGTTTGAGTGCACCATCCGGGTATTTTAAGTGCACTGCATTTGACCGCACTTCGACAATGTGAACGCACTATGTACTCAAATAGTTAGTATTTAGTACAGAAGTGCGCGATTTGAGACACAGCCATACAGATTCCTTGGGTTGCTCCGTTCTGCTCCCGGACAGAACACTGAGAAGTGAACAACGCTCTCTCTCTCTCTCCCTGTCTCTCTCAGTCAATAAGGCACGCGGGTCCTGTTCCGTTAACGTACAGGGTTTCTTCAGCTTCAGGTTTGTTTTTAACTTCGGTTTGTAGTACTTACTTAGTAACCAGTAAATTTCTGGTAAACGTGGGGTTTCAGACATGCTGCTTGGTTTAAATTTTTTTTTAATTTAACCTTTATTTAACCAGGAAAGTCCCGTTGAGGTTAAAAACTTATTTTTCAAGGGAGTCCTGGCCAAGAGGCAGGCAAAAACACAATCAATTACATTTATAAAAGTTATACAACAAAGATAGTTAAAAACATTTACAATGTAAACAGGTCCTTTCAGGTTCTCTCAATCTAGATTTAAAAGTATTTAAGGAAATAAGTTCAGATAATTTCAGTCTTTTTGCAAAGAGTTCCATGCAGAAGGAGCGGAGTAGACAAAAGCCCTTTTTACCAGATTTGTACGTGCAAATGGAACAAAGAGCAGCAAGTTATCATCTGATAGCAATAAATGGGAACCAACACTTTTCCATGTGATTAAACTACTAATGTAGGATGGCAACAGACCTAGCACGGCCTTATAGATAAAAATATGCCAATGCCCTGATCTCCTGTTTGACAGTGTTGAGTTATAAAAAGTTATAAACTGTATTATGCAGCCAGGATGGGATTAATATGCATATGTCTGTGAAGAAGGCAGGATGGCCATTTGTTCCTCACCTTCCCCCCGTTTCTTCTGACTGTAAAGAGTTGATCAGGTCAAGTCTGGCAATTAACTTATGGAAAGGGGCTTCCTGCTATGCAACAAAGGTGGTCCTCTCTGTCTCCTGTCCCCTGGGGTCTTAGTCTAGGCTAAAACAATACAATGTTGATTGGACTACTTTGATGTCAGAGTTTCACATTTACACAACAGAACCTCTGTTCTGTAACCAAAACGACCCCCAAAGGTGCAGTGTTTGAAGGCAGGTCAGTTCTCATTGCACAGGAAAGATGTTCGGCATGTTGTCATGACAACAGCGGACCAATGAGAATGGAATTGAAAGCACCAGGTGAAAAGGAACCGCCCCCAGGTACACGGCATAAATGAGTGTTTTACAGATATTCAGGACTGTTTTCATGTGACTCCGTCAGGAGGAGCGTGGATCAGTCCGCTGTCAGCTGCAGTGTTACTTTGTTTTGTCTGATTGTCTTTGTCTTATCATCTTCATCACTGCTGTTGCATTAAACCTTTTCCAATTCTCAATTTGACCCCCAGCCTCCTTTTCCTCAGAAATCCGAACGAACGCGATTTAAGTTATGAATTTCTAACAACAGCGATGGCCATCCCACTCTGGAATACAAGTCACAATAATGGGTTAGATTTTTACAATTTGTAATAAATCTCAGAGACGCATGGTACACAGTGTCAATCTTATGCAGACACTGTGCTGAGGCTGTCCCATACACCATATCACCATAATCTAAGACAGATAAAAATGTTGCAGTGACTAGCTGCTTTTTTGCTTTAAAAGAAAAACAAAATTTATTTCGAAAGAAAAAGGACAGTTTGAGTTTAAGTTTTTTCACAAGGTTGTCTATATGAGGCTTAAAAGAGAGGGCATCATCTAGCCAAATGCCAAGGTACTTATAAGAATGAATTACCTCTATGACATTTCCAGTCAAAGTGAACACAGAAGGAACTTGAGAAACCTTCCTATTAATCATATCAAAAGCTTTCTGCAGAGACTCAACCGCTTTAGCTGGGGACAATCCAAAACAACAAAAAATCGTGTCATCAGCATAGAAATGCACATTAGCATCCGAGACATTTAGGCCCAGGTGTTTATATACATAATAAACAAGAGAGGACCCAATAATGAACCTTGTGGCACCCCCTTGTGGACCTTCACTAATGCAGAACATAGACCGTCACATTTTATACACTGAGTCCTGTCACTTGTTGGAGAATTGTTTGAGTTTCCTATGTAGCAGAATGACTCTAACCCAATTATTAATTTCACACAAGCACATTTATTCAATGCAGACAGACAAAAATGCTTTCCGGGCAGTTAAACGTGCACGGTCCTAATGGAAACTTGTCTAGTACAGAGGTTCCCCAAAAAGGCACTTGGACAATGTTTGTGCTCATGTTATAAGGTTCCCCTTGTGGAGCCTGATTGGTCAGCTATATGGTTGCTGGGGCACACTCCCTATTCTGCCTCTTCCCTCTTCCTTCTTGCCTATCTGTTTTTACTCAGTTATCTTCAGTTATCATTTACCCAACAAGACAGCTATGCTCACTCCCTTCTCAGTCTGCACGTCCTGTTCTCTGAGTTATCAGACCGTCCTTGAACTTCAGTGTCCTTGTCCTCACCAGATCCTCTTCTTGCGCTCATTGCAGCCTGTCTGATCAAGACAGCCCCTCCTGTTCTCTCCCTCCTAGCTGCACCCCAGCTGCAAAGCATAATGTATAATATGTCACACATACACACACTCTTATTCATTCTTTGGTTAATACAATTTATACTTCAAGCCAGCTTTTACGTGGCCGTTTCTGAGTGCCCTGCTCATCACCACCTCAGCCATTGTATTATTTTACCACACACTCAAATAATTCATGAACCAGGAAACTGCACAATCAGACAGTCCCAGACAAAGAAGCCTATGCTTTAAAACAGCGTGGTCCACTGTGTCAAATGCTTTCGACAAGTCAAGAAAAAGTGACGCACAGACTTGCTTTCTATCAAGGGCGACAAGTACGTCATTTTCACTTTTGTAACAGCAGTAATGGTGCTGTGCTTTTTCCTGAAGCCTGATTGCAGTTTAGAAAGAAGTTCATTTGAGTATAAAAACTCTTTTATTTGGTCTGAAACTAGGGACTCCAAAATTTTTGACAAAACACATAAATTAGATATAGGCCGATAGTTAGTTAAAACTGCTGGGTTTTAACAAGGGAATAACAAAAGCTGACTTCCAAACTGATGGTATTTCATTGTTTTGAATTGACGAATTAAAAAGAATTGTAAGGGGCTCAGCAACAAAATCCGCCGCCTTTTAAAAAAAAAAGGCTCTATTAAATCTGGTCCAGGTGGTTTTCTGTGGTCTAACGCTTTAAGAGCTCCATGCACCTGCTGCACCGTAAAAGAAACAAAGATAAAAGGCTCTCCAGAAAACACTGGGGAGTATGTGCATGGGGTGACAGCAACTACTCCTGTCGACTCAGACACAGAACCAACTGATACAAAATGCTCATTGAAGCAGTTTAAGACATCAGCTCTGTCGTAGACCGGGAGAGAGTTTTTCAAAACAAATTTTGGGAGGGCTTCATTACTTTTATTCACAGTAAGAGACTTGATGATTTTCCAAAATTGCTGTGGATTATTGAGATTTTCACTAGTAGCTGATAAATAATATTCTGATTTAGCCTTTTTAATAAGAGAGGTACATTTGTTTCTTAGTTGTCTGAAAAATGGACCAGTCCATGGCAGAATTACCATTTCTAGCTTTAGCCCATGCCACATTTCGCTGATGAATAATGTCTGACAACTCTGGTGAAAACCAAGGGTTTTCCCGTCCCTTCACTATGCTTTGTCCAAGGAGCATGCTTATTTACAATTTTCTCAAAATTCTCCTTAAAAAGTGTCCAGGCAAGTTCCACCTCAGACAACAGGCCTAGCTGTCCCCAGTTAATCAAAGATAAATCATGATGATAGGCCTGTTCATTAATTTTTTTCAAATTCTTCTTTCTAATAATTTGCGATTTACATTTGTGTATTTTACTGCGTCTCAAAGTAGCAATAACACAATGATCACTCAGATCGTTACAAAAGACACCCATAGATACAAATTTATGAGGGACATTTGTTAGAATCAAATCGATTAAAGTAGATTTGTCAGGATTTTTTAGATTAGGCCTTGTAGGACCATTTACCAACTGGCTAAGACTAAGAGAATCACAAAAAGATTTAAATTCATCAGAAACAGCATTTAGCCAGTCCCAATTTAAGTCCCCGGTCAGTAAAAGTTCACTATAGTTTAATCTGGACAAAAGAAGCTTTAAAGATGATAGAGCCTCCCTGGAGGCCGATGGAGGTCTATAACACCCCACAACAGTTCTTGAAAAGGACTTAAATATTTCAACATTTAAAGCAAAAAACTCCATTTGCCTACAGAGAGACTCAGACAAAACAACTGATAAACCAAATCTTGACTTAACATAGATAGCTTACACATAACCACCTTTCTTCGGCCTACCACTGCAAAAAACATCATACCCATGTACATTTATATCTTCATTAGGGGTCCAAGTCCGAGGATGCGTGCACCGCGGTAATCGCAAGGCGATACGCGGTTCACACAGCAGGGCTGTGGAACCCTATTGTTTCCTTAGGGTTTCTTCTTCTTCTTCTCTTCTTCTTCTTATTTTCCTCCATTATTCTTCTCCACATAAAACTGGTGCTGCAGCCTAAACCGTACATGGTTTCAGGACTGGTCCGAAAGTCCGCAAAGACCTCAGCCAAAAAAATTGACCCACTTCTACCACTAGGTGGCGCTATAGCAGAGAAAAAACACGTTTAGCCCTATAACTTCCAAACCGTACATCGGAAATTTAAAAACCTTACATCCACGCGTTCCCTGTTCCTAATGAATCTCGTGATATAGGCCACGCCCATTTCCGCCTAGACTTTTATGCGTGAAAAATCGCGATTTATCAAAAACCTACTTTTTCGAACTCCTCCGAGACCGTGCAATGGATCTGCATGAAACTTGGCACATAGCATCTCCAGACCGGCCTGACACAAAGTTGTATAAAGATTATTTATAGAATAAGAATTGCGCATATTACGGGCAAGCAAATTTTTGAGGTTAGCTATGAAAACATTGTCTTTACCATATCTCGGCCAAGATAAATGCTATCAAAGCCAAACTTTACAGTATCCTTTGGTATGACCCTTTGAGGCTCTAAAACAAAACTGACGAACATTGACCACTAGGGGGCGCTATAAATATAAAAAGTGTATTTCTCATGAACCGCTCATCCGAATTTTACAAAATTTGATGGATACCATCTAGGCCCACTCCTGAGGCGGTCATCACAGTGGGGTAGGGATTGGTGCGCTCCCCGGGTCGCTGGGGACGACTGGCGCGGGGAGGCTTGGACCCCGTTGAAACTGCGTGCAGTTCTAGTTAGTAATTGATTTCTTTTTACCAAGTTTCCAAAATTATCGCTAGTCTGCATCTGTAGATTCAATCCAAATTCTAACCATGTCCATTTTAGGTAGTAAACTGCGGACATTTAGATGAACAATTTTCAGTCCAGGCATTGATTTAAAAGCCAGCCTATCATATGCTGAAACCCGGTAATGCCTGTCATTAATTGAGAGGGACAAATTATACAAAGCAAAGAAGTTTTGCAGTTTAGGCAAATCCCAATACAAATCCATCCACAAGTCCAGGTTCCAACAAAAATGTAATGGTTCCTGGTGCATGTCAATACTGTTTTTTGTGCCTTGATAGTAGGTTTCCTGTATGTCCACCATATTATTAAAACAACTCACCCTTGGATAGGTGCCCGGTTGCAAGTTCCAAGTGACCAACAGGTACAAGAAAATTAAAATGTAAAAAGATGCCATTGTCATTAATTTACTAATATTAAAATAACTAGTAACAATACCAGGTTATCTTGTAGAGTATAGTCCAGCTTCCAAACTGACTAGGCTACTGGCTTAGGCTTGTTAGGCCAGGCTCCAGAAGAGTGTAGTAGGCCAGGCCCGTTTTCCTAGCCTCCAGGATGATGGGTGAGACCCAGGCCGGCCCGCCTAAGCTCCAAAAAGACAAAGCAGGCCAGGCCCGCTCACAGGCCCATACTGGTTAGCCCGAGCTCCAAAAGAATGTAACAAGCTCAGGCTGGTTAGCACAAGCTGCAAGAGGTGTAGCAAGCTCAGGCTAATTAGCCCAAGCTCCAAGAGGATGTAGCAGGCTCAGGCTGGTTAGCCCAAGTTCCAAGAGGATGTAGCAGGCTCAAGCTAATTAGCCCAAGCTCCAAGAGGATGTAGCAGGCTCACGCTGGTTAGCCCAAGCTCCAAGAGGATGTAGCAGGCTCAGGCTGGTTAGCCCCAGCTCCATGCAGATGTAGCAAGCGCAGGCTGGTTAGCCCAAGCTCCAGGAGAATGTAGCAGGCTGTTTGCCTAGCTCTGTTTAGCCTGAGCTAGTAGTACTCAGAGCAGAGTTATAGTGTCCTTTTTAAACTCATAGAAGTCCACAATCTTCTTAAAAGTTCAAAATAAATGTCCATGTAACTTACTTATACGACTTAAAACTACAACTTAGAAGAAATAAATACTATAAAATACATTTAAATGAAATCAATCCAGAGAGAGACACTTAGCAGACCTTAGACTAGCCGCCATCTTGGATTGCATGGTCAGAATATAGATGTATAAATATATAAATGCGACTCCTGTTGCATCTGCCGTCAGAGATTTTTTTTTTTTAACCGTCAGCTGGCTCCATTAAAGTCAACGCAGATCTGAGAAACAGCATCTACCCCCCCCCCGCCCCTCTCTCTCTTTCTCTCTCTCTCTCTGTGTCTCTCTCTTACTCACACACACACACACATACCTGGTGTGGAAATAAAAAAGAACCCAACACAAAAATCACACTGATCATAAAAAAATTAAAAGTTAAAAAAAGAAAGTTATATTGAGTATGAAAACTCTTGTTCATTACATTTTACTTCACAATTGCTACCGCATGTGTTGTATTCATTGTTGCAAAACTTGTTGTGTATATAGTTTGTTTGTTACCATGACAACACCATTGATCTGAAGCTCGATGCTGTCATGTAAATAGTTTTCTAATCAGCAATAAATATAACAATTTCTGATCAACTCATATCAATTGCATGCTTAAATAACATACTGGTTAAAGCCCCGCCCATTTCAAGACAACCCGACCCACTTCCGGGTTAAATTCGGTCCACTTCTGGGTTAGGCCCCGCTCAGTCCGAGTACAGATACGGATACAGATAGTTCATGTGGTAAAAAGATACAGATACAGTTAATGCTGTACTTGCTCATCCCTAAACAATACCTATTGGGGGTGGCAGTAGCTGGTTCAAGTCCCCATACGGAACAAGGTACAGAGTGTGGATTGGTAGC
This sequence comes from Etheostoma spectabile, assembly GCF_008692095.1. Lineage (NCBI taxonomy): Eukaryota > Metazoa > Chordata > Actinopteri > Perciformes > Percidae > Etheostoma > Etheostoma spectabile. The sequence goes on from NC_045754.1 coordinate 167,777, forward strand.
TGGCTGACATCTCACCATTTGTGCATGAATAAGTCCAGAGCATGTGTGTATTTCAGGCCTGTGTGTAGTGATAACTAACAAACAGAGTGTAAATTGTAATTTCCCAACTAGGGATCAATAAACAATTATTTATAACAATGATTATTGATCCTTCACAACCGGGATGCCATGTGTGCTGGATTCTTACAGCCATTGCGTCCAACCAGTTGTGGATAACACACTGTGGTAAGTTATGGAATTCTTTGTGTGAGTGTGTAATGTATGTATAACTGTCGCTAATGATGAATTATCCAAACTCTTTTGTGGAATGTTTTTTAGTGCGGCTTTTGCCTATTTAGATGTCTGTCCAAATTTATTGCTGATTTGAAAACTTTTTACATGACAGCATCGAGCTTCAGATCAATGGTGTTGTCTTGGTAACAAACAAACTATATACAGAACGTTTTGCAACAATGAATACAACACATGCGGTTGCAATTATGAAGTAAAATGTAATGAACAAGAGTTTTCATACTCAATATAAATTTCTTTTTTTAACTTTTTATTTTTTTATGATCAGTGTGATTTTTTTTGTTTTTGGTTCTTTTTAATTTTTTTGACAGCTGACAGTAAAAAAAAAAAATCTCCGATGGCAGAGACGCAACGGGAGTTGCATTTAAACCAAGCAGCATGTCTGAAATCCACGTTCACCAGAAATCTACTGGTTACTAAGTCTGTAAGTACTACAAACCAAAGTTAAAAACAAATCTGAAGCTGAAGAAACCCTAAACATTAACGGAACGCTGTGACTATCACAGAACGCAGCGCGGCCAGATGAGGAGTTGTATTCAATCCGAGCACGGATATTGACTCATATTACTCGTATAATACTTGTACTCGGCAAAAGTGTTTTATCCGTACCGGATACTCGTTTCAGCCGGATACTCGGATCACCCCTAATGGTTATTATGTGAAAGATTTACTTTTGTCCAGTTAAAAAAAAGATTAATTTTCAACAGCCACAATAATGTAATATCTTAAAGAAATGTGCACATCAGGGTTGTCATGCAGATTTGTTTGAAAGGACTGAACAGTTAGCACTTACTTATACCATTTACAAATGACTTACAAATGATGGTGCCTGCCAAGTCAGCGGGCTTTATTGAGTCACTGAGATATCTATGACAAACTTCTTCCTGCTTTTGTTGAGAGCAGTCATGCTTTCCCTACTCTCAACTCTTATCTTGGCTTGCTCCTATTTTTGGTCTACTTTGTCGTGTGGAACTTTTCTCCTTCTCTTTTGTCCTCACTGCCTGCTGTTTTCCTGCAAACATTCAAAATGGAATTGGTCAACTTTCTCACTCAAGCATGCTTCACCGGGTGAGCCGACCTGCCCCAGTGTGACATTCACTGCAGGCAACGCTTGCAATTCATGGGAGAATTGGCAAGCGGTCTGCTTGGATGTGTTAACTGTGGAGAACATAGACATTTGGATAATTGGAATTCTGTTGGTGGGCTTCCTGATAATTTGACTTTGAATCTCCCTAATTTATCGGAAAATTGGTAAGACAGCCGCAAGCAAATTTACCCGCAAGCTGTCTGGGGAACTTAAAGAGATCCTAAATGAAGTGAACGAGTGGCTGAAGGTTTTACATCAGAGGGCTGATCAGAACAGTGAACTGTCTTGGAACATCTCAGGCTGTGGAATCACAGAGGAGAATTGATCCCATCGGAGGGCAGTCGGTGGAGTTGCTCAGGGTAACCGCCGGACTGGCAGTGAAGGTAGAAGGACTGTCAAAATCACTACATGAACTGGAAGCACGTATGTTGCTGAGGATGAGAGTAATTGATTGACAACTTGCAGCTGGCCTTACTATCTTCTTCTGTGCACTGGCCTCTCTGTCATCCCTCCTCAAGGACAAGGCCGATCTGAACTTACTAACAACATAGACAGTCTGATGCCTCATACTTCACATACACAACTCATTATCTCACTCCACTCCATACATGCCCCACCCATCCCTCCCCGCTTCCAACTGACTGCCTTCGTACCTTTTTTGTTTTTCCACCCTCCCTAGTCACCTCAAAAAAATCCTTAATGTTACCACATGTACTGTGTGTTGTCCTTTGCTTTATGTTGTTATAGACCTGATTCTGATTCTGTTTCTGATGCATTGAAGTAAAGAGTGCGCATACGCTAACGTGCATGCTGCCTGTTGTAGTGCTCCGTCTCTGTCTTCAGGCATTTCTGTGAATGCTTGAGAAGCACACTGTTAACTTTGGCCGTGTCAGTATTTTTCTTTATTCTGCAGCATCCTACATTTTTTATGTTTTGATATAAGAAGTTATTTTTCTAATTGTTTAGTGCTGTTTTTTATTTTCTAATAGACTGGAAAGGTCTCATCTGACCGCTTTCAGAAAAGCTTTCAATATGAAGTTAATGACATTTGCAAGGAGGAGCAATTTAGCTGTCCTGCCCGCACTCCAGCAATGCTTGACGTCTCGGTTGATGGAAACCGCAAGCTTTATCGTTTCCAGAGTATAGCAAGGTATACATGTGTATCAATGACCGGTAAAATTGACATTTATGTATTATACAACCTTTCACTACACTATATCCTAAACTGTTAACTAGGGGTGATCCGAGTATCCGGCTGAAACGAGTATCCAGTACGGATAAAGCACTTTTGCCGAGTACAAGTATTATCCGAGTAATATGAGTCAATATCCGTGCTCGGATTGAATAAAACTCCTCAACTGGCCGCGCAGCGCTCTGTCATAATCACAGTGCCCCCCGCCTACAAACACGCTCGGATCAATCACACACACACAAAACAAGGAGAAATGCGCTCTCTCTCTCTCTCGTTCGCTCGCTCTCTCTCTCTCTCTCTCTCTCTTTCTCTCTCTCTCTCTCGCTCGCTCGCTCCCGCTACTTCAGTCAATTCTGTCTGCGGATCTGTACCGTTAACGTTTAGGGTTTCTTCAGGTTTGTTTTTAACTTCGGTTTATAGTACTTACACACATAGTAACCAGTAGATTTCTGGTGAACGTGGGTTTCAGACATCCTTCTTGTTTTAAATGCAACTCCCGTTGCGTCTCTGCCATCGGAGATTTTTTTTTGTTTTTACTTTCAGCTGCCCCCCGCCCCCTCTCTCTCTGTGTCTCTCCCTTACACACACACACACACACACACACACACACACACCTTGTGTGGAAATAAAAAAAATAAAAAAGAACCAAAAACAAAAAAAATAACACTGATCATACAAAAATAAAAAGTTAAAAAACAAAGTTATATTGAGTATGAAAACTCTTGTTCATTACATTTTACTTCATAATTGCAACTGCATGTGTTGTATTCATTGTTGCAAAACGTTCTGTATATAGTTTGTTTGTTACCATGACAATACCATTGATCTGAAGCTTGATGCTGTCATGTAAATAGTTTTCAAATCAGCAATAAATATAACTATTTTTGATCAACTCATATCAATTGCATGCTTAAAGATATTTCATGTGGTAAACAGATACAGATAATGCTGTACTCGCTCATCCCTACTGTTAACTCTATCTTAATAACTTAAGTATCTGAATATTTAAAGTCAATGACATAAGTTGTAGTGTGTCTATATTGTCATGTATTGTGATATCTACCCGTATACTTATTTACTAAAAAACGATTAATGCTAATTTGTTTCTTGCCCTAAAAAGTTGTTTAATAATAATAATGATAATAATAATAACTGACTTATATAGAGCCTTTTACAATCCAAGGAAGCTTAACAAATAGGGGGGGGGGGGTTAAGAGGTGAAGGTGTGAGGCCAGGAGAGATTAAATTACATAAGCCTCAGTGAAGAGGAATGTTTTAAGCTGGGTTTTAAAGGTTATAATAGAGGAGGCAGAGCGAATAGCAAAAGAGCGAGCAATGGTGCACTGACACAGAAGGCTCTGTCACCAAATGTCCGGAGCCTGGAATTAGGGACAGCAAGCAGGTCCTTGTCAGAGGACGACAGAGACCGTGACTGAGTGTATGGGTGGAGCAGATCTGTTAGGTACTGAGGTGCAAGTCCATGGAGAGATTTGTATGTCAGTAGGAGAATTTTATATTTGATCCGGGACTTAATTGGCAGCCAGTGTAGCTTCTTCATGATGGGAATGATGTGAAGTCCAAGTATTGTGTGGGTGAGCATCCTAGCCGCAGAGTTCTGGAAATACTGAAGTCTGTCAGTAGATTTGCTAGGCAGACCAAAAAGGATACCGTTGCAGTAGTCAAGTCGGGTGGTGATGAATGAGTGGATGAGGGTCTCAGCTACAGAATTGGAAAGGCACTGTCGGAGTCTGGAGATGTTCTTGATGTGCTATTGGAAGGAAAGGGTGGAGTCCATGATGACGCCCAGGTTGCGTACTTGAGGGGATTGAGAGATTGAGCAGCCATCCACATCCAATGTGATGTCACCAACCTTTTTGAGAAGTGACTGAGGGGCAAACACCATGAGTTCTGTTTTGTCGTTATTGAGTTTGAGGAGGTTACTGTCCATCCAGTTCTTGATGTCCTTCAGCCAGTTGATGAGTGGCACTGGTGGAAGGGGAGTAGATGGCTTAGTGCTGATGTAGAGCTGGGTATCATCCGTGTAGCAGTGGAAGAGGAGTCCATGTTTCTGGATGATCATCCCATGGGGTAGCATGTAGATATTGAATAGTAGTGGATCAAGCACCGATCCTTGAGGCACTCCATGTGAGATTGGCGCCAATTCAGAGCGGGTGCCCTTAAGGGTGATGTATTTTTGCCTGTTGGTGAGATAGGATTGAAACCAAGAATACAAAGTACCAGTGAGGCCAATGAGTTCGGAGAGGTGAGTGAGAAGAATGGAGTGGGAGACTGTGTTGAAGGCTGCAGAGAGGTTGAGGAGAATTAAGATGCTGACATGGCCAGAGTCAGCTGCCATGAGAAGGTCATTTGTGATTTTGATGAGGGCAGTTTCTGTGCTATGATGTGTCCGGAAGCCAGATTGAAATGGCTCGTAGAGGTTGTGAAGTAACATATGATGTTGGGCTGCCACAGCTCTTTCCAATAACTTGCATGTAAAAGATAGGTTGGAGATTGGGCGATAGTGATTTGGATCATCTGGGTCCATGCCAGGTTCTTTGAGTGTAGGGATCACCGCCGCAGTTTTAAAGCTGGTGGGGACAAGCCCATAAGACAGCGAGGTATTGATGATGTTGACCAGTGTGGGACATAGAGTTGGAAGACACGCCTTGACCAAGGCAGTCGGCATTGGATCCTGTTTACTGGTCAAGGTCTTAGCTTTAGATACTAGCTCAAGAACTTGAGCTGTATTAAGCAGGGAGAAAGAGGAGAGACAGTCCTGCGATGTGGAAACAGTTGAAGAGTTTATGTCCAGCAACGGTGTAGTTGGGTGGGGGGAGCTGGACAGTTGCAATTGCTGGTGGATGGTTTCAACCTTTTTCTGGAAATGTTCCAGGAACCTGGAGCATAGGCCAGCAGCGTCAGATGGTTGAGGAGGGTCAGGTGGACAAAGTAGGCGGTTGATAGTGGGAAAAAGCTGTTTAGGTTGATGTTGTTGGTTGCCAATGAGTGTCGAGTAGTAGTTAGTTTTTGCACAGGACAGAGCATTTTTGTAGCTCTTTACATGGTCGTTGTAGGCTTCCTGGTGGACAGTGAGGCCCAATTTTTTATAGTATCTCTCCAGCCTCCGCCTTGTGGCCTTCATGCGGCGGAGTTCAGCAGTGAACCAGGGAGCGGGACAGGAGAATGAGACAGATCGAGTGATGAGGGGGGCTACAGAGTCCAAGCTACGTGACAGGGCTAGTTTGTAGTGATTAACCAAGTCATCAACTGTGCAGTTTGGGGGATTGCTGGTAAGATGGCCTGCAAGGGCACAGGATAGTTTTGATGTGCACACTTGTTTGATTTTACGATATGCAATGGTCCTTTTAACACATTTCCTGCGTGCGTGCGCAGAAACAGAGAAGGTGACAGCAAGGTGATCAGAAATAGCCAGGTCAAGAGTTTGTAGCTGGGTGGGAGTTATACTTGTAGAGCAAACCAGATCCAGCGTATGACCTTTAGCATGAGTGGGGCCGTTAACATTAAGGGTGATCCGAGTATCCGGCTAAAACGAGTATCCGGTACGGATAAAGCACTTTTGCCGAGTACAAGTATTATCCGAGTAATATGAGTCAATATCCGTGCTCGGATAGAATACAACTCCTCAACTGGCCGCGCAGCGTTCTGTGATAATCACAGCGCCCCCGCCTACAAACCCGCTCGGATCAATCACACACACACACCGAACATGGAGAAATGCGCTCTCTCTCTCTTTCTCACTCTCTCTCTCTCGCTCGCTCTCCCGCTCCGTCAGGCAGGCAGTCAATGGGTCTGCGGATCTGTTCCATTAACGTTTAGGGTTTCTTCAGCTTCAGGTTTGTTTTTAACTTCGGTTTGTAGTCCTTACATAGTAACCAGTAGATTTCTGGTGAACGTGGCGTTTGTAGTCCTTACATAGTAACCAGTAGATTTCTGGTAAACGTGGGGTTTGTAGTCCTTACATAGTAACCAGTAAATTTCTGGTGAACGTGGGGTTTGTAGTCCTTACATAGTAACCAGTAGAATTTCTGGTGAATGTGGGTTTTTAGACATGCTGCTTGGTTTAAATGCAACTCCCGTTGCGTCTCTGCCCCCGGGGATTTTTTTTTTTTTTTTTTTACTGTCAGCTGCCCCCGCCCCCTCTCTCTCGGTGCCCTCTTTCTTACTCACAAACACACACACACACACACACACACACACACACACACCCCACCACACACACACATATACCTGGTGTGGAAATAAAAAAATAAAAAAGAACCAAAAAAAAAAAATCACACTGATAATACAAAATAAAAGTAAAAAAGAAAGTTATACTGAGTATGAAACTCTTGTTCATTACATTTTACTTCAAAATTTGCAACCGCATGTGTTGTATTCATTGTTGCAAAACGTTCTGTATATAGTTTGTTTGTTACCATGACAACACCATTGATCTGAAGCTTGATGCTGACATGTAAATAGTTTTCAATCAGCAATAAATATAACAATTTTTGATCAACTCATATCAATTGCATGCTTTAAATAACATACCGGTTAAAGCCCCGCACATTTCAAGAGAAACCCCGCCCCCTTTCCCGGGTTAAATTGGGGCCCCCCCCCGCGATACGGACCCATCAGAAAAATTCATGGGGGAAAACAGATAAAGTACAGATACAGAAAAGCTGACCCGGCCTCCGTGTTAACATCTGTGAAAGTAAAGCAGCCAGAGTGAAAAAATTTCCCCGGTGAGCATCTCTGGAATCAACAGGGGTTTTATAGTCCCCAAGTGGGTGGTACGGGGAGGGGGGGCAAACAGAGCAAAAAGGTAGAAGTCAGGCAAAACAGCAGATTCTTAGGGGGCGTGACAAGGACACCGTAGCCAGGCCCAGACAAGGAAGGGTTTTGCCCAAAATAAAGAGGGGTGTAGGGAATTTTCTTTACTGGATATCGTATGATGTAAAACACCATCCCCCCCCACGCCCAAACAAGGAGTTTTTTAAATTTAAATACCTTGGGGGGTGGGGTTAAGTGCAAAAAGTCCTTTGGGGTTTCCAATTTTTCGTCAGACAAAAAACCCCCTTTCCCTTTCGTTATATTCCTGTATGAGGGGAGCTTTTTTGTTTATGAGGGTGTTCGTAGCAAAATGGGGCGTTTAGGCGATTTCTGGCTGGGGGGAACTTGCAGCCCTTTCCAAGGGCCGTGGGTTTGAATTACCCGGGTCATTGTGACTCGCAGGGTAGGATACCGAATAGCAGGGAATTGGGGGGTTTGGCCCATGTAAAAAAAACTTATGAGGGGGGCAGCCCTAGCCGCGGGGGCATTAAGGGGATGGAGAGAGTAACCCCCTAAGGCAACTTTAAATGGGGTAAAATTTGGCGAGAGAATTCCTGAGTTCCAAGGCGGAGTATTTGGGAAAAGCCGATGTTGGGGGTGACCGCTACTTGTCAACGCTAGGGGGTTACTTAAAACCCACGCCCAAAACACCAGAGAGAACGCCAACCCAAAGGCCCTATGGGGAGGTCAACTGTCATATGGTAATTACAGCGTTGAAAAATTTAGGATGCGGGTAAAGCCGGGGGTTTGGGAAAAATGCCATCGACAATCTGCAAGGTCGTGTAGCAGCTAAAAAACCAGGTTTTAGCAAAGCCGTAGGTAGCCAAGGCAGGAAAAATTGCAGTGTGAGAAAGTGAACCCAAATAGATCTACGTAAAAACCGGGCTTGTGAACAGAGGACAAATGGAGCAGGATCAGAGGCTGGAGTTGTGCAATTTTTTTTTGAAGGATGAGCGAGTACAGAATCTGTATCTATACTGTTCCCATGAATTCTGTACCGGATCCTACTCGGGCTGGGGGGGCCTAAACCAAAAGTGGCAATTTAACCCCGGAAAGGGGGGGGTTGTCTTAAAGGCGGGGCTTTTAAACCGGTATGTTATTCAAAACATAAAAGTTTGAGTTTATCAACTTTTTTATTCTGATTTGAAAACTATTTACATGACAGATTGAGTTCGATCAATGGTGTTGTCAGGGAACAAAAAATATAACAGAAGTTTTGCAACAAAAACAAACTGCGCTGCAATAGAATTTCAACAAATATAACTTTTCTTTTTTAATTTTTTTTTTTTTTGTCGGGGATTTTTTTTTTTTTTTGGGTTTTTTTTTTTTTTTTATTTCCCACCAGGGTAATTTTGGGGTGGGTGTGTGGTGTGTGTGGTGTGTGATGATTAAGGAGAGACACAAAGAGAGTGTGATTACACAGCGCTGGCGGGTTTTAGGGGGTTTTTTAGCCGAAACACGGGTATTATCTATTACTAGATAACACTTGTACTGGCAAAAAAATGCTTTATCCGTACCGGATACCCTTTCAGCCCGGGTACTGGATCACCCCTATTTTTTTGTGGCATAGTAGGGCGACGCACGAACCCTCCACTTCCCCCGTTTCAGTTTGAATTGTTTTCCCATGATTGTGGAAGGATTTAAAACGGGAAAGGGGGGGGGGTTTTTTCTTTAAATGGGGGGGGTTTCACCCGGTATGTTTTTTTAAGCATGCAAATTTACGGGTTCCTCAGAAATGTTATATTTTGTATTAAAACCATTTCCCGAAAGCTCACATTTAGTTCAGAAATGGTGTTTAGGGACAAAAAAAACTATATAAGAAAAGTTTGCAACAGCGGGTTTCAAATGAAGTAAAATGTAAAGGGAAAAAAGGTTTTCATACTAAAAATTTTTTTTGTCAGTGTGTTTTTTGTTTTGTTTTTGGTTTTTTTTTATTTTTCATTTCCAAAACCCGGGTATGTTTGAGTTTGTGTTGGGTCTAGTGAGTAAGAGAAGGGGGGGCGTGTTCTACGGATAAAAAAGGCTGATGCTGTTTTAGATCGATGCTTTAATGAAGCAGTGACCTTTTTTAAAAAAAAAAAAAAAAAAAATTCCAAGGCGAACCAACGCGAGCCATTCTCCCAAGACCAGGGTAAAAAAACCCCATTTTTACCAAAAATTTGGGTTACTAAGAAGTACTCAAACCAAAGTAAAAATCTCGGGGTATCGGTACCTTTGAAACGAGTATTCGGTCGGATAAAGCATTTTCCCAGTAAGTTTATACGAGTAAATGTAAATTCCGGCTCGGATGAATACAACTCCTCAAGGGGCCCGCACAGGTTCTGTGAAAAATCACAGCCCCCGCCCCCCCCCCCCCCCCCCGCCTAAAAAACCCGCTCGGATCAGCACCACAAAAACCCAGAAGGGAGAAATGCGCTCGCTCCTCCCCTCTCTCTCTTCTCTCTCTCCGCCGCCGCTCCGCCCCGTCAGTCAAGGGTCGCGGATCTTTTCCGTTAACTTTTGGGGTTTTTTCATTTTCCGGGTTTTGTTTTAACTTCGGTTTGTACCTTACATAAAAACCAGTAGATTCTGGTGAAGGGGGTTTTTCAGACAGCTGTTTGGGTTTTAAAATGCAACCCCCGTTGGTCTCTCCACGGAGTTTTTTTTTTCGCTGCCCCCCCGCCCCCCTCTCTCTGTTCTCTCTTACTCCTCACTCCCCACTCACCCAAAATATACCTTGTGTGGAAAAAAAATAAATAAAAAAAATAAAAAAAGAACCAAAAACAAAAAGAAATCAGTGATCTAAAAAATAAAAAGTTAAAAAAAAAGTTTTTTGAGTATAAAAACCTTTTATTGCATTTTACTTCATAATTGCAACCGCTGGTTGTATTCATTTTGCAAAAGTTCTGTATTAGTTTTTTTACCAGACAACCTTTGACGAACTCAATGTTTACAGTAAATAGTTTCAAATCACAATAAATAAAAAAATTTTTGACAACTAGGGGGGGCGGGTTGTCTTGAAATGTGGGGGTTTTAGCCGGTATGTTTTAACCATGATTGACATGGGTTGATCAAAAATTGTTAATTTTTTGCGTTTTAAAAACTTTAAAAGCAGAATAGATTGAGCTTAGATAAAGGGATTTTGCCCTGGTAACAAAAAATAAACAAAAAAATTTTTTGCAAAAATAAATACAACAAGCGGTTGCAATTATTAAGTAAAATTAATGAAAAAGAGTTTTCATATCAATATAACTTTTTTTTAACTTTTAATTTTTTTTCAACGTGGATAACTTTTTGGGGGGCTTTTTTATTTTCACCCAGGATGTTAGTGGTTGTCGTAGAAGAAAGAACGAGAAAGAGGAGAAGGGGAAACAAAGGAGGAAAAGGGGCGGGGGGGGGTTTGGGAAAGTGTTTTTGGGGTATCTTTAATTGTAAAATTTTTTATTTTTACCGAATGCCTTTTTTTTTTTTTTAAAAACACGAAAAAGTTTTTAGCATCAAAAAAAATGTTAGGCCCGCAGGCATTTAAAAAAAAAAAAATCGACGGCCGAGATGCAACCCCGGGCCCATTCTCCCAAGCACTAGTCGAACAAACCCCCGTTTCCCGAATTCTGGTTTCTAGGTCTAGTTTTAAAACCCAAATAAAAAAAAACCCGAAGTGAAAAAAAACCCCTAAATTTAACGGAAAAAACCCCCCGGGCCTGGGGGAGGAGGAGTTGACTTTCCCCTTTTTGTGTGCGAGTGAGAGGAGCGGCAACGTAACAGAAAGGAATCTGTTTGGGGAGGGAGGGGGGGGGGGATTGCCCACAAGAATATTAGGTGGGGCGCTGGACTGTGCTGTGACTAGCCATCACAGAACCAAAACTGCAAAGAGGGTTTTTTTCCAATCGAAAGATATTGACCCTTCTTAAATACTTTTACTCGGGAAAAATGCTTCATCCTACCCATACTTGTTTCGCCCTGTACTGGGATCCCATTGACTAAAATTTTAATTTTTTATTTTACATTTGGGGTGTGTTTTTCACTTTTGTCAGGGAAACAAACCCCAAGGCACAACCAGCCCCTTTTAGGAAAAAACTGGGGGCAGCCCAGGGTCTTTTTAGGGGGTGTTGACGAACCCCGGGTTGGGGGGTTTGGTAAGGTGACAATTTTTTCAGACAAAAAACCGGGGACATTTTTAGTCAGAGGGATTTTCCTCCAAAACGTAAAGTTTTTTTTTTTTGTAAAAAAAAAACGGGGCAAAAGGGAAAAAAGGGGTTTTTTATTGGGAGCGCCCCCCCCGGTATGATCCTAACCCCCCCCCTGCTACTTTCCCCCCCATCCACTACACCTTAAGATAGAAAAATCCTAATATTTTAAGAAAAAAATCCATCCTTAACTTCCCCCGATAAAAAGTCCTAATATTTTAATAAAAAAATCTTTAAAATTTAAAATAAAGTCCTAAAACAAAATAAAATTTTAAATATTTCAAGATATAAAGTCTAATTTTTCAAGATAGAAAGTTTATAGTCCCAAATTTCAAAAATAGAAAGTCTTAAATTTCATAAGTTGAATGTTTTTCCCGAAAAATACGACAGCTTTTGCTTTACTGCTCAAGGTTGTTTCTGCAACAGTCATTGGAATCAGATACAAAAAAAACTACTAAGGAATTTTTCCTTTGACGGGGCAGTATTTAAAGGACCTGCAATGTAAGTTAATAGGATATTTCCCGCTTGTATTTACGTTCTAAAGGCCTTTTTTCTGCTAACAATCAATTAAATTCTAATGCTGACAAATTATGGGAAGGATTTTTAAGGGTCGACCTTTTTAAAGATTAGTCCTTTTTAAAAAAAAGTCCGAAAATTGCGTTTTTGCTAAACGACCCGATCCAGTAAAAATCAGTGAAAGCATCGTAACCCGGCTTTCTAAAAATTTGCCCGCTGGGCCCGGGGGGTTAGAGCTCGTTGTTGGGGGTGCATTTCGGGTACGTTTGTCAGTTTTTTTTTTCTTTTTCCAAATTTGGGTTTCAGCACAGTGAAAACCGGGGGCATTTCCGGGCAGACCCCCGGGGAAAGGAGCCAAATCGGGACTGTCCCGGGAAACGGGGAGTCTGGACCCCAGGTTGAGATGTTTGTGGCAAAAACCACAAAAAAGATATGGAAAGTGACTAAAAATAATTTGTAGTATTTTATGGGAAAAGCAAGGGCCCAGCACAGCATTTCAAGGCCCGCATCGCAGGGCACTGCAGAGCAGCAAGATGACCGGGGAAATTTCAGAACGTTAGAAAGCCCCGGCGGAGCTGCAAATAATTTTGGGGCCTCCCGGTCCAAGGGAAAAATGGGGGGAAAAAAAACATAAATCTCCCGGAAGCTCCCCCCGAGCAATTAGCGAGGCATTTTTTGGGAAAATTTATGCACACAAATGGAAAGATAAAAGAGAGAGGAGCTCAGTGTGTCAAAGCAAGTCCCCTGGCAGTCTAAAACTATTACAGCATAACTAAGTGAGACAGGGTAAAGAGAGGAGCCTGGTCGGGTTGTGCTGCCCAGCCTCCCTCTATTTTATTATATTATTGATTATATGGTAAATGACTCTGACGACTATGACAAGAAGCAGGTGGGCTGGGTTAGGCGGATGCTGCGACTCCTCACTCTCTAACTATAAGCTTTATCAAAGAGGAGAGTTTTAAGTTTACTCTTAAATGTGATGCTTTGTAGGTCAGGAGAATAATTTTATATTCAATCCTGGATTGTACAGGAAGCCAATGCAGAGAAGCTAATACAGGAGAAATTTGGTCTCTTTTCTTAGTTCTTGTCAGAACATGTGCAGCAGCATTCTGGATCACCTGGAGAGTCTTAACCCTTGTGTTGTTTTCACTTCAGGGACCCTCTCGTGTCCCTAAGGGTCAAACTGACCTGGGACTTATTTGAGGTTTTAAAAACAATTCTGAAATAAAATTTTACTTCATAACAAATATTGTCTTTATCTCAATTTCCAACAATTGAAATTATATATATGTTTAGGGAATGCAATCAGTCTCTATCAGCACACAGTTAAAAATGGAACTGGGGTTTGCTTTTTGTCATAAGGTTATATTTCATGTTAAAAATCCACTATGGAAAAACATAAGTGGTCATATCCAGAATAATGTTCTGAATTGAGTCAGGAATACATGTTTATCACAGAAAATAAGGTAAGGTCGTTGATTTCAGGTAGAAAAAATTTAACTTGTACCATTTTTCTTCTAGAATAAATTTGAAATGGGTAAATTTGATACGAATACCATACAAGGGTTAAGGGACTTAATTGAGCATCCTGATAAAGAATTACGGTAGTCCAGCCTGGAAGAACATGCATGCAAATGCATGGATCAGTTTTTCAGCATCGTTTTGAGACAGGTCGTCCTAATTTTGGAAATGTTATGAATATGAAAAAAGGCTGTTCTTGAGGTTTGTTTTAGATGGGCGTTAAAGGATATATCCTGATCAAAAACTACTAGAGGCCAGGGCAATACCATCTAAGTAGCTATATCCCTAGATAATGAAGTTTGGAGGTGGGACCATAAGTAGGTCCATAAAGTTCTAAAAGGTTTTGACTTTGTGAATGTTTTATGCCATGTTATTCTGCTCAAAATGCATTTAAGAGCTTTTCCTACTTCTGCTGTGCTTTTGAATTTGAGATGCAAAATGTGCAGAGAGTAAAAAATGAGCCCACAGTAACAATGTGACAGGCACAAACAATACAAATGTAATTGTTTATGCTGTGTCTGCCAGATATGCCGACCCAAAGGGTAAGTTTAGTTTTGCATTCATGTTATATTAATATACTGTATCAGTCAATTTCATATACAATAACTGTAAACCTCAAGGACAGCATGTCATTCTATTAGACATAAATTAACAAAAGTTGCATTACAGCCATTCACCATGCCGAATGATGCACTCGTTGTTAAATGGGTGAATGTGTTGTGGTTTGGGGTTTTTGTTGGGATTATTTTTACCCTTTTTTGCCTATTTGTGTTTGTGTCCCTATTTTCTCCCCGGTCTTGTGTTGTTGGTCTTGTGTTGTGTTCCCCTCAGTGCCTGTATGTTCTGTTTCCTGTTTTATTTCTGTTTTTTTTCCGTCTTGTCTCTAGTTTTACTTCCTGTGTCTTCCCGCTCTTGTGATTACCTGATGTATTCCACCTGATTCCCTGCCCTCTAGTCACCTACCTCTTGTTATCAAATTACCTGTTGTATTTAATGTTTGTGCTTCCATTGTGCCTTAATCTGATCCTTTTGTCTCCTTATGGCGTTTTTCCACTGCTGGTAACGGCTCGCCTCGGCTCGGCCCATTCTTCGTCCGTTTTCCATTGCAGATTGAGTAAAGCCTCAGCGTGGCTGGTCACCATAGCAACGCGTGATGACGTAATTTTCAGCGCGACTCACAACAGCACTTCGCATACTCGCCACAGCCAGAAGAAATGTTTTGTTTCAAAAGAAGCTGAAGGAAGCAACAAAAATCACCGCTAAAAAAACGGGAGTTTGGGAATTCTGACGGAGTTCAGACGTCGACATGACGGTTTTTGCCGACACAAAAGGGTAAGTTAAGTTTCCTGGTAACGTTAGCTAACATTTGCATCTGTTCAGCATCGCAGTCAGTATTTACTATATATATATATATATATATATATATAAAGTACATGAACTTTAGCAACCATGATAACACACCAACATGTCTGCTGTGGACTGTTTGTGTTTCAGAGCATTCACGCTTTGCAAACTCGCCGCCGCAGACCGTCTGGTGGGCGATGTCCGACCTGTGAGATATCTGGTTCTGACCTACTGGGCTTCGTATAATCTGTATGAGAGTCACGGACAGTCTTATGACAACGACTGGGATGCATCTGGGACGGCAGAGCCGGCGGTGACACTGTCACAGGGGGCAGAGGAAGAAGACCGGGAAGTACGGGAGGGTTTGATGCGCTACTTGAAAAGCTAAATAAAAACTTTTGTTATATATATTGTCTTGTTTTTTTTAAGTAACAGTGTGCAATATTGGAAACTACATGAAGCCGCTAGTAGCCCGAACAGTTGAAAAGTGAGAATAGTGCAGAGAGTGGATAATCTGTCGGTGTCCAGCTAGATTTGTTTTAAATGTCCCATTTGTTCTGGAAACACACTCCGCACTCTTGTTTGCTAAAAACGCAGTCATAAGTGACGATTCTCTCCGACCAACCAGCAGTCTGCAGGTTTTCATGTCACCTTTTGGTATCGCCTCGGCTCGCTTGGAACCTCGACTGAGGTAGTACTAAAAAAAGTACCTGGTAGCAGGTCCCAGGGACTTTTTTTCGTGATGGAAAACCCCAAAAGGCGAGTAGAGTCGAGGCGAGTCAAGTAGATACCACGCAGTGGAAAACCGCCATTAGTGTTCCCAGTCCGCGTTATCCTGATACTGTTCCTACTCTCCTCTGTGAGTTTTTTCCTGGTGTTCCTGCCATTCCCCGTGAGCCTTCCCTTGTACGGATTATCCAGGTTTTTTTGCACATATACCTTGTGTGGAAATAAAAGAAATAAAAAAATTAAAAAGAACCAAAAACAAAAAAAATCACACTGATCATAAAAAAGAAAAAGTTAAAAAAAGAAAGTTATACTGAGTATGAAAACTCTTGTTCATTACATTTTACTTCATAATTGCAACCGCATGTGTTGTATTCATTGTTGCAAAACGTTCTGTATATAGTTTGTTTGTTACCATGACAACACCATTGATCTGAAGCTTGATGCTGTCATGTAAATAGTTTTCAAATCAGCAATAAATATAACAATTTTTGATCAACTCATATCAATTGCATGCTTAAATAACATACCGGTTAAAGCCCCGCACATTTCAAGAGAACCCGACCCACCATGGTTAAATCTGACCACTTCCGGTGTAGGCCCCGCCCAGTCCGAGTACAGATACGATACAGATAATTCATGTGGTAAACAGATACAGATACAAATACAGATAATGCTGTACTCGCTCATCCCTAGTATATGATGTCATAGGTGACAGCACCCCTTGTTGATTATACTGACATGTTACAGATAGGCTAACCCTAACCTTAGGTGAGTTGCCTGAGCATAGGCTTTTATAGCAGTTAGTTTTGTGTCTGTATCTGATTTTCTTGCTGATTTATTATATAAACCTTAAAAGATTCACTGAACAGGGGGCGCTAGCAAGCAAGCTATGGAGTAGACTCATCCGACCAGGCTCCGCAGAACTTTAACTTTAAGTTCTGTACAGAAAGCGCCTTTCAACAAAACTTATTTCTTTATCCAACTTTTTACGTTGTATCATACTCCTGCACATCAGCCTACAAAAAAGCAATGGCTGGCCAGTCTGTTAAAACCTGCAACGCGACTCTACAGTACACAAGGCCCAGTGGTCCCGGCTCATCCCTGGACCATGGTGACAAACCTAGCCCAGCTGACGAGACGCTAACCACTCAAGCTTTCAGGCAAGAGCTGCTCACGTTGCTTCGGGATGATATTGGTCCTATAATCAAGTTGGAGAAGGAAATGGAGGGATTCAAGGGCAACATTAATGTTGAACGGGCTGAATTGCAATCTTATCAAAACTCAATTACTACAAAGCTACCCACGCTGAAAAGCACCATTGGCAAGATGGAGAGGTGTCTGTTTTTGTGTATGAATGATTTTGTTACACTGCAACGTGAAGTGAAGCATCTCAAAGCTCAGTCGTAATCATTACAGGTCAAATGTGAGGACTTAGAGTTGCGTTCAAGGAGAAATAATATCAAGATTGTGGGAGTACCGAAGAGCCGTCACAGCTCCACAGGTGCCATCTCAACCCTTCTTCAGAGGGCGTTCAACCTAACGGAGGCGCCGGTGTATGATAGATGTCATCGCTCGCTGCTGTCCAGGCAAGACGTTTGACCACGGATGTGCCCGCGTTGCCTACTCAGCCTGTGCCACATCCTTCGCATGCCATAAAACCAAATCAACCGGACCAGAGTACAGATTCAGTCTGCCAGACACATGCTCAAGTGCCAGACCTGGGCATGGATAACTGCGTGGACAGCACTTTGACTGGAGGTCCTTTTGGATCTTACTGGCCTGCCTCGCATTACACTAACAACAGAGCAGATCTTCCTGACCCAAGTAGCCAGACTTTCATCAGCAAGACTTTCTCAATGTGAACTGCGTAAATTGATTAACTCTGATTCCCTTTATGTGTTATACCCTATATGAGCATTATATGCTATCGCTCGCAGCTCGGATTATGCTTATCCATCCATCGTCAAATATTTCTGAGCTTTCTGTTCTAGATATATGTGCATCGCTGTCACTGAATATCTCATCTCATCTTCATCGCTATGTCGGTCGGGCAGCAGCTCCGTAGGGGACCCCAAACTTCCCTTTCCCGAGCCACATCAACCAGCTCCGACTGGGGGATCCCGAGGGGTTCCCAGGCCAGGTTGGAGATATAATCTCTCCACCTAGTCCTGGGTCTTCCCGAGGTCTCCTCCCAGTTGGACGTGCC
Source organism: Etheostoma spectabile (assembly GCF_008692095.1). Lineage (NCBI taxonomy): Eukaryota > Metazoa > Chordata > Actinopteri > Perciformes > Percidae > Etheostoma > Etheostoma spectabile. Next base: position 185,662 of record NC_045754.1, read on the forward strand.
TGGAACACCTCCCTAGGGAGGCGCCCAGGAGGCATCCTTATCAGATGCCCGAACCACCTCAACTGGCTCCTTTCAACGCGAAGGAGCAGCGGCTCTACTCAGAGCTCCTCTCGGATGACTGAGCTTCTCACCCTATCTCTAAGGGAGATGCCAGCCACCCTCCTGAGGAAACCCATTTCAGCCGCTTGTACCCTTGATCTCGTTCTTTCGGTCATGACCCAGCCTTCATGACCATAGGTGAGGGTAGGAACGAAAATTGCCCGGTAGATCAAGAGCTTTGCCTTCTGGCTCAGCTCTCTTTTCATCACAACGGTGCGATAAAAAGAATGTAATACCGCACCGGCTGCTCCGATTCTCCGACCAATCTCACGCTCCATGGTCCCCTCACTCGCGAACAAGACCCCAAGGTACTTAAACTCCTTCACTTGAGGTAAGGACTCAATCCCTACCCGGAGAAAGCACTCCATCGGTTTCCTGCTGAGAACCATGGCCTCAGATTTAGAGGTGCTGATCCTCATCCCAGCCGCTTCACAATCGGCTGCAAACCGATCCAGTGAGTGCTGAAGGTCACAGACCGATGATGCCATCAGGACCAAATCATCTGCAAAAAGAAGCGATGAGATCCCGAGCCCACCGAACTGCAACCCCTCCCCGCCCCGACTACGCCTCGATATCCTGTCCATATATATTACAAACAGGATTGGTGACAAAGCGCAGCCCTGGCGGAGGCCAACCCTCACCTGGAACGAGTCAGACTTACTGCCGAGATCCCGGACACAGCTCTCACTTTGGTCATACAGAGATTGGATGGCCCTGAGAAGGGACCCCCTCCCCCCATACTCCCGCAGCACCTCCCACAATTTCTCCCAGGGGACCCGGTCATACGCCTTCTCCAGATCCACAAAACACATGTAGACTGGTTGGGCATACTCCCAGGCCCCCTCCAGGATCCTTGCGAGAGTAAAGATCTGATCCGTTGTTCCACGGCCAGGACGGAATCCGCATTGTTCCTCTTCAATCTGAGGTTCGACTATCGGCCGAAACCCTCCTTTCCAGCACCTTGGAGTAGACTTTACCAGGGGGGCTGAGAAGTGTGATACCCCTGTAGTTGGCACACACCCTCTGGTCCCCCTTTTTGAAGAGGGGAACCACCACCCCGGTCTGCCACTCCCAGACTTCCACGCAATGTTGAAGAGGCATGTCAACCAAGTCAAGTCAAGTCAAGTCAAGTTTATTTCATCCATAAAAATGGAAATTACAGTGCTCACACTCGCCATCTTACCCATAAAAACCAGAAAATGTAAATACAATACCACAAATACACTACAATATTATACATAAATACAATGAAAAAAAATAAATAAAAAAAAATAAGTAAATAAAAACTTATACAAATGTACGTTTAAAGTGCTTGTTGTGCTGTCTAATAGCCTGAGGGATAAAAGAAAGAGCGTACCTCTTAGTTCGTGTCACAGGCGGTCTTAGCCTACCACTACGCTCTATGACCCTGCCGGTCAGATTACCATGAAGAGGGTGACCCGGGTCCCTCGTTATTTTCTGAGTCATTTTTACTAGATGATCTTCATATACCTGATCCACTGTATTTAACTCTCCCACCATTTTCCCAGCCCTTTTAGTCACTCTATCAATCCTGGCCTTCTCAGTTACCCCAGCATTTCCCCCCCACCCCACCACACAGTAACTCCAAACACTACATATGACTGACATAAAAAACATTTTAACCACATCCGTATTCACTTTAAAAGACTGCAACTTCCTCATACAGTAGACCCGTGGACTTAATTTTTTCATCAATGAGTCAACATGATCAGACCATGTTAGCCTGTCGTTAAAAACAACGCCCAAATACTTGTATGTGTTCACTCTTTCTATTTCTACACCTTTGATTTCCACTGCCTCAGCTGTGATCTTATTTCTCCTGTAATCTATAACTAATTCTTTAGTTTTCTTAACATTGAGTTCCAGGAAATGCATATCACAGTAATCAACAAAGGCTTTTATCTCATTTTGATAGCACCTATAGTCATCATTTTCAATTAACCCAATGAGCGCTGTGTCGTCAGCAAATTTAACAACCTGACAGCTGGCCTGCTGTGGACGGTAGTCTGCCGTGTAAATAGTGAAAAGAAAAGGTGATAAAACAGTTCCTGAGGTGACCCCTGTGTTTGACATAATATTGTCTGACTTAACTTTAGAGTTTAACTTAACAAATTGAGACCTATTTTCTAAAAAATTTAAAATGAGCAAGCTAAAAACACCTGGAACCTTCATCATCAAAAGCTTATTTACGAGGATGTGTGGTTGTATCGTATTGAACGCTGAGCTAAAATCATAGTATAGAATTCTCACACACCGTCCCCCTGCATCCAGGTGAGCATAGACACTGTCCAATTTACAGACAATAGCATCCTCTGCCCCTCTCCCTTTCTGATAAGCAAATTGGCAGGGGTCGAGATACTGCTCCACATGAGGCTTCAGACTATTCAACAGGATTTTCTCACATACCTTCATAGCTATGGAGGTTAAAGCCACTGGTCTTAGATCATTCATACCCACAATAGATTTGTTTTTAGGTACTGGTATAATGCAAGATTGTTTCCATAAATCAGGCAAAACTTTATGAGAGAAACAGTAAAGACATCCCCTCCACACCCAGAGCTTTCAGCATTTCTGGACGGATCTCATCAATCCCTGGGGCTTTGCCGCTGTGGAGTTGTTTGACTACCTCAGCGACTTCCACCAGGGAAATTGACGACTATCCCCCATCATCCTCCTGCTCTGCCTCCACCATGTCTTTCCGGGATAACATATCCCGGAAAGACTCCTTCAGTCGGACGGCTTCCCTGACCACCGGTGTCCACCAGGGTGTTCGTGGGTTACCGCCCCTTGAGGCACCTAAGACCCTAAGACCACAGCTCGCTGCCGCAGCTTTAGCAATGGAAACTTTGAACATTATCCACTCAGGTGCAATGCCCCCAGCCTCCACAGGGATGCACAAAAAGCTCCGCCGGAGGTGCGAGTTGAAAGTCCGTCGGACAGGGGCCTCTTCCAGACGTTCCCAGTTTACCCGCACTACACGTTTGGGCTTACCAGGTCTGTCCAGAGTCTTCCCCCACCCCCTGACCCAACTCACCACCAGATGGTGATCAGTTGACAGCTCTGCCCCTCTCTTCACCCGAGTGTCCAAAACATACGGCCTCAGATCAGATGAAACGATTATAAAATCAATCATTGACCTTTGGCCTAGGGTGCTCTGGTACCACGTACACTTATGAACATCCCTATGTTCGAACATGGTGTTTGTGATGGACAATCCATGACTAGCACAGAAGTCCAACAACAGACAACCGCTCTGGTTTAGATCAGGGAGATCGTTCCTCCCAATCACGCCTCTCCAAGTATCTCCATCATTGCCCACGTGTGCGTTGAAGTCCCCCAGGAGAACAATGGAGTCCCCTAGTGGAGCCCCATACAGGACTCCATTCAAGGTCTCCAAGAAGGCCGAATACTCCGAACTTTTGTTTGGTGCATAAGCACAAACAGTCAGAGTTTTCCCCCCCAGCACCCGCAGGCGTAGGGAGGCGACCCTCTTGTCCACCGGGGTAAACACCAACGCAGCGGCGCTCAGCCGGGGGCTTGTGAGTAAACTCCCTGATCTTAACTCACATTTGCTAATATTAGGGGAGATTTCTGTACTCCACAGCCAACGCTAGACAAGTCTAGCAACAGCCAAAGTAAATGTTCTAATTTGAGTGCGCTATTGTTGTCGATTATGCAATCCTACAAGTTATTTTTTCCCTGGAGACACTCCAGTCCCACTACCAGACAGTTTTCATTTTTCTCGCCAGTTTATCTTTCATACTCGAGAATTGATTTTTATTTGATTGACCACAGGACCATCTCCTTGGTAACAGTACAGTTAGACATGGCATTCCCAAACAATCCCATGCCTCAGTGCTCATGGCAACTTGACACACTTTTGCTAACAAACAGGTCATTTCATAAACTAATTTCGGTCTAAATTGACCTTTACCTAGAGATAAACAGCACCCCTGGAATGTCATACACCACTATATGGGAGTCACTCAAAGCCTATCTCAGAGGAAAGATTATTTCAAATGCAGCTTACAAGAAAACAGAACGAACCAAGCGTCTTACAGAATTAACAAACAAAAAACAAAGAAGGGCCAACATGGGCCTCTATGAAGCTTAACTCCAATTACCCACTCTCACCAATATCCATCCTGAGTGTTCCCCTACCCGTCAGCGTAGGTCTTCGTGGTTTGAACTCAGTTGTCAAAAACACTCTTAAAATTTGGTTTCAATTCAGGAAACATTTTCATTTCATTCAGGCAATTTCTTTGCTTCCACTAGCAAACAATCATCTGTTTCCTCCATCCCAGATTGACAGTATGGCATAAGAATGGTTTGGTATTTTTTGGTGACCTCTTTGTCAAGGGCTCATTTTCTCCATTTGACAAACTACAAAAAGACCACAAACTCCTCAATAATCAATTTTTTTCAAATACTTACAGATACCCAGCGTTGCTAAGAAACACTTCCCATTTCCCTTCTTACCACCGAAAAGTGCAATTGATACCATACTGCTCCTGGACCCTACAATGAAAAGAAGGGTGTATAAAATCTACAAAACAGTACTGGTCATTGGTCAGTGAAATAATTCCAGGCTGGCATGGGAAGAGGACTTGGGCGTTACATTGCCCGACGAGACATGGCAATGTAGCTTAAAATACATACACACCACTTTTTCATGCATAAGACATGGCCTTATTCAATTTAAAATTGTGCATAGATTGGATTATTCATCTGAGAAACTTGCCAAAATATATCTCGGCTCCAATCCTGTGGGCCCGAGGTGTGGTCACAGTCCAGCTAAATTGGGTCACATGTTCTGGTCTTGCAATTCACTTAACAACTTCTGGGCGAAGGTCTATGAAGCGGTCTGATACAACAGTTGCTATTTTCTGGGTATTCCCATCAGAGCAATTTACGGTCCTCCAGGCAAACGCTGTTGCATTTATCACACTTCTAGCCTGGAGACAAATTCTTGTTCACTGGAAGTCTGTGAAACCTCCCTCGTGTAGACACTGGGTCAAAAAGGTACTCTTTGTGATGTCATTAGAAAAGTTGAGATATAATCAAAATAATTTACGGGATAGATATACTAAAACCTGGGCCCTTGTTTAAAAGATATATCCCTCACATGATGTGATTCTCCTTTGCACATTGATCGTATAAGGTTATGTGTGGCATGATGCTGCACAATGTTCCCAGTCTGAGCAGTATGAAGTGAGGTTTTTGGTGAGGTGTGTGTATTTTGTGTACCCACCTCTTTTTGTCCTTTATTTAATTTTTTTTTTTTTTTTAACCTTGGTGTTTGGGTCGGGACGGGTTGGTAATGTGTTGTATCTTTGTTGTTTCTTCTATGTAAATTGAAAATCTATAAAGTTCACAAAAGAGATGCACTGAAGTCAGGGTTCCAGGGTCAACATTTCAAAGCAGGAACTCTTTATGTGGCATATTTTACTCTAAGACCTTTCCAACAATCTATTTGTTTAGCTTTAAGCCATACGTTTTAATTCCAGCATTCCAGGCCCATATATAATATCTAATGCCATGTTTCAAAGAGCACTTTGAAGTTAGGTGACCAGATTTCTCTGACAAAGTCCGGGGACATTTTCAGCTCAGAAGCGTATATACCTCCAAATCATGTCATGTTTTTATTTTTGTAGAACTTAAAACAGGGACACTAGCTGAGCCCCCTCCTAAAGGTCTGATCCAACAAGCACCCCTGCTGCTACTTCATACTTGTAGTCCACTACACCTTAGAAGGGAATGTTGTAATGTTTACTGAACTACATTTATCTGACAGCTTTTACTTTATTGCGTCAGGCTTGTTTTTGCAACAGCTCATTGAGTATCGGATACAATAAAAACTATTGAGGAAAAATTTTCCTTTGATATTGATGCAGTATTAAATGAGATTGCTGCAGTTGGCAGCAGAGAAACAAGCTACAATCTAAGTTAATAGGAGAATTGTCCAGCATGTATTTACTAGGGATGAGCAAGTACAGTATTATCTGTATCTGTTCACCACATGAATTATCTGTATCCGTATTTGTAATCGGACTGGGCGGGGCCTAACCCGGAAGTGGTCAGATTTAACCCGGAAGTGGGTCTGGTTAGTGTGTTATTTTAAGCATGCAATTGATATGGGTTGATACAACAATGTGGTTGCAATTATTAAGTAAAATGTAATGAACAAGAGTTATCATACTCAATAATATAACTTTCTTTTTTTAAATTTAATTTTTCTATGATCAGTGTCATCATTTTTTGGGAGGGGTTCTTTTTTATTTTCACACCCGGTATGTGTGAGTGTGTGTGTCTGAGTGAGTAAGAGATACAGAGAGAGAGAGAGAGAGAAACAAAGAGAGAGAGATAGAGGGGGGGGGTGGAATGTGTTTGTGTGTGTATCTGAATATGTAATATTCACATTCTACCAAGCACTATGTCTGAACAAACCCCACGTTACCAGAAATCTCCTGGTTGCTAGTTACTAGTTCAAACCAAAGTATAAAACAAACCTGAAGCTTGAAGAAACCCTAAATGTTAATGGTAAGCCCCGCGGACCTGAGGAGAGAGCTGTTCACTTCTCCGTGTCCTGGGTGTGTGAGCACAGCCGGTGGGACACCACAACAAAAGGAATCTGTGTGTGTAGGGAGGGGCGCTGGGACTAGCCTATCTCAGAATAATGCAGGGGAGTGACGCTGTGACTAGCACTGTGACTAGCCTATCACAGAACGCAGACATAGTCAATGGAGACTTTCATTCAATCCGAGTACAAATATTGACTCGCATTACTTGTATAATACTTGTACTCGGCAAAAGTGCTTTATCTGTACCGGATACTCGTTTCAGCCGAGTACTCTGCTCATCCCTAGTATTTACGTTCATAAAAGTGCTCGTTTTGCTACTGACAGACTCAGATTAATATTTTAAGTGTCTGAAAACATTATGTAAGCGATTTCTAAGGAAGTCGAATTTTATGTTAAAGATTAAGATCTTTTTTTAAAACATAAAAGTGAGTTTGCTAAACCCACCAGACTCCATGTAAATAATCAGTAATTTTAGCATCGTAAAACAAGGCTATCTAAAACATCTCTGAGCTATGTCTGGAAGCTGTGTGTGATGGGTGTGCGACTGTCGGCTACTATGTTTTCTTTCTATCATTCCAATTGTGGGTCTGTCAGTCACAGTGAAAACCGGGGACGTTTCCGGGACAGATCCAGCCGGGGACAGGTCACCAAAACCAGGGACGTCTGGTCACCCTACTTTGAAGGTCCAGTATATAACATTAGCTCTTTTTTAAATCTCTTTTTTTGTAACCAAAATGAGTCAGCTTCAGAGATTACTAGACTGCTTAACATTTTACGTTAGAATTTATACAATAAAAATAGCAATAATGGAGAAATAGTATTTTAAGTTAAGTGCTTTGAGTTGCCTTGTCACAGAAAGATGCTATATGAAAAACCAACAGTTCAGTGTTTGGTTGGGGCTGGGGCTTCATGATATGGTGTGTATAGGGATTTGTGTTGCTCTTGTCACTGTTTGTAAAAGATGAGCAATAGATTGTGTCTGTGCGATTTGCTTTAGTCTGGCTACATTTCACTTTTTTTATTGTAATGTATGTCAGGTGTATGATAAAAACAATATGTCAAGTGTTATATGTCTTGAGCTTAAAGCTCAACAAGACATATAACAAATGTCACTTTGCAGGCAACAAATGTTGCCTGCAAAGATGTCTCCATTATATGTTAAAATTAAGACATTGTTGTAGGACTCTAGCAGACACATCATTGGAATGGTCTGAACCTGGAGAGTAACACATGTCAGTCTGAAGAGGATACATTATTCTGCTTGGAAATATTGAATTCTAAACCTTAAACCCAGTACATGTTTGAAGGCTTGTCATTTTTAAATGAGAAGGTGCTCCACACATTGGACCAGCTGTTATCATATGTATGTATGTATATATATATATATATATATATATATATATATATATATATATATATAATATATATAGATATATATATATGTATATATATATAGATATATTAGTTTATCTGGACCTCAGCTGTCATATGTCACAAGAGATGGTCACTACACTTTACCCACTGTGAGTGTAACAGGCCCCGGGCGTGAGGCCTGTGGTCAGATTAAAATGTGGTTCTGAAAGGAACAGGAAAATTATGAGACCAGCAACAAGTATTGTGTTTCCTTCTCTCGTTTCTGCCAGACTTTATTTTACACATAAACATGTCCTTTCAATATGTTCTCAATTTCACACTCCTTCTCAAAAGAACATCAAGTTCCCATAATCACCACATAACTCAAATTCACTTTCCTCAATAAACATCATTTTCATAATGTTTCAATGTGTTTTGTTTGGTTTTACATCCAAATGAACGTAAAATACACTTTTTCCAAATTAATTCTTACAACAAAAAACAGCTGGCGAGAGACATTACACAAGTAAGAGTTAACTCTACACATCTTGACAGTATTTCAAACACACACTCGCTTGAACAGCATTTAACATTACTTAAAATAACATAGGAGCCTCACAATAGCACAACATACCCAACGTGACAGGTTCTGTAAGTGCAGCTAGCTTGCTCGGTTTTAGCTGTAGCATTCCGATTACGTTACTCTGTGTTCTTCTAAATAACTTCTAATTACAACCATTCAGTATAAAACACGGAAAAGCATTCATACCATGTATTGACATTATTTTGACCACATATGTATGTTTTTACCAGCAACTAACCTGAAAAGGAACAGGAAAATTATGAGACTGGCGACAGGTATTGTTTCCGCTAGACTAAAGACGAGAGAATAAAGCCACAATATGCCGTCTCACTGGAATGCGCGGCACCCTGAGGACCTTTGAATGGCTCCTCTTCCATTTCATCTACCAAATCTTCCATTTCTTCGACCAAGTCCCCCGCTTCTCCCAACTCGTCTTCCATCTCCTCCATCAACATGGCCAATGGTTGGCTCTTCCTGGCCCTTAAAGCAGTCTGCTGCTACTCTGAACAGTCTCTTATACAAAGAGTTGCTGGGGAAAAAAGCATTGGCAATCCAATGGCTCACTGCAAAAGCATTATAGCTGTCTGTGACAGATGCATGTGGGATTGTCTGGTTGATGGAACCTGTTTGAGGTGTTGTGTAACAAGTGTGTCATATGTCTCCAACTTCGCTTCATACTTGGATTCTTCTTGAGAAAGTCACTATGGAGGTTCAACATTGAGTCTGATAAAATCATCCTTTGATGTTTCATCTTGTTCCTGGTGATGGTGTCTGTTTTATCCGTTGTCATGCAAGATGAGTTTACAATGAACTCCTTAACAATCTGGCTGATGCGTTGGAGATTTGTTGCCTTCTTACATGTCGTCCGTTTTTCTTGTCTCATTAACTTGTAGCTGACACCAAACTGGCGAAGCCTATGAAGAAGCCGATACTTCGTTAGATCTTTGCCTGATAATGCCAGTTGTCTGTGACCTGATTTTTTAATGGCTTGTATCTGTGCCACAGGAGTTGTATTCTCAGCTCTCGGCAGAGAACATTATGGAAAAGAAGAAACCTCCTAATGTTGGGGTTCCGAAGTTGGCTTCCCATTATCATCCTCTCTGTTTCTGTTTGTGGAGAATCTACAATCGTTTTATCTTTTACTTTTTTTAAAAGCACGCCTGCTTGAAGTAGGCTCCTTAACAGTCTGGTCCAGAGGACTTTCTGGTGGGGTAACTTTTTCATTTAACCATCTATTCTGCATAGTTCTGGACCTTTTCTTTGCTTTCCTCCAATACTTTCTGCGGTGCCTCTTTGCTCTTGGTCCTAATTTTCCTACTTGTTTTACTTTTTTGTTTTCATCTCTGTCTCTCCTTTTCTAACTGTTCTCTTCTACTTTCTAAGTCACTGTTAATTCTTTCTCTCCTTTTTTTTCCTGGTACTCTCTGTTTCTTTTTCTTTGCTCCTCCACTGACCATTTCTGTCTAGCCAGATCTGCCTACAGTACAGATAAAAGCAATAATTTTATAAGTTATTATTTGGCATTTAGTAGGGGTGATCCGAGTATCCGGCTGAAACGAGTATCCGGTACGGATAAAGCACTTTTGCCAAGTACAAGTATTATACAAGTAATATGAGTCAATATCTGTGCTCGGATTGAATACAACTCCTCAACTGGCCGCGCAGCGTTCTGTGATAATCACAGCGCCCCCCCCCCCCCCCCCCCCCCCCTTGCCTACAAACACGCTCGGATCAATCACACACACAGAACATGGATAAATGCGCTCGCTCTCTCTCTCTCTCTCTCTCACTCGCTCGCTCACTCCCGCACCGTCAGTCAATCGGGTCTGCGGATCTGTTCCGTTAACGTTTAGGGTTTCTTCAGCTTCAGGTTTGTTTTTAACTTTGGTTTGTAGTCCTTACATAGTAACCAGTAGATTTCTGGTGAACGAGGGTTTCAGACATGCTGTTTGGTTTAAATGCAACTCCCGTCGCGTCTCTGCCATCGGAGATTTTTATTTTTTTATTTTACTGTCAGCTGCCCCCCGCCCCCTCTCTCTCTGTGTCTCTCTCTTACTCACTCACTCACACACACACACACACACACACACATATACCTTGTGTGGAAATAAAAGAAATAAAAAAAATACAAAAGAACCGAAAACAAAAAAAATTACACTGATCATAAAAAAAAGAAAGTTATATTGAGTATGAAAACTCTTGTTCATTACATTTTACTTCATAATTGCAACCGAATGTGCTGTATTCATTGTTGCAAAACGTTCTGTATATAGTTTGTTTGTTACCATGACAACAGCTTGATGCTGTCATGTAAATAGTTTTCAAATCAGCAATCATCAATAAATATAACAATTTTTGATCAACTCATATCAATTGCATGCTTAAATAACATACCGGTTTTTACTAGGGATGAGCGAGTAGAGCATTATCTGTATCTGTATCTGTATCTGTTTACCACATGAATTATCCGGATCCGGATCCGTACTCGGACTGGGCGGGGCCTAAACCGGAAGTGGTCATATTTAACCCGGAAGTGGGTCGGGTTCTCTTGAAATGTGCGGGGCTTTAACCGGTATGTTATTTAAGCATGCAATTGATGAGTTGATCAAAAATTGTTATATTTATTGCTGATTTGAAAACTATTTACATGACAGCATCAGCATTGAGCTTCAGATCAGTGGTGTTGTCATGGTAACAAACAAACTACAGAACGTTTTGCAACAATGAATACAACACATGCGGTTGCAATTATGAAGTAAAATGTAATGAACAAGAGTTTTCATACTCAATTTAACTTTCTTTTTTTAACTTTTTATTTTTTTATGATCAGTGTGATTTTTTTTTTTTTTGGTTCTTTTTTATTTTTTTTATTTCCACACCAGGTATATGTGTGTGTGTGTGTGTGTGTGTGTGTGTGTGTGTGTGTGTGTGTGTGTGTATGAGTAAGAGAGAGACAGAGAGAGAGGGGGCGGGGGGCAGCTGACAGTAAAAAAAAAGAAAATCTCCGATGGCAGAGACACATCGGGAGTTGCATTTAAACCGAGCAACACGTCTGAAACCCACGTTCACCAGAAATCTACTGGTTACTAAGTATGTAAGTACTATAAACCAAAGTTAAAAACAAACCTGAAGCTGAAGAAACCCTAAACGTTAACGGAACAGATCCGCAGACCGAAATGACTGCCTGCCTGACGGAGCGGGAGCGCGCGAGAGAGTGAGAAAGAGAGAGAGACAGAGAGAGAGAGAGAGCGGCCGAGGGAGTGCATTTCTCCATGTTCTGTGTGTGTGTGATTGATCCGAGCGGGTTTGTAGGCGGGGGGGGGGGGGGCGCTGTGATTATCACAGAACGCAGCGCGGCCAGTTGAGGAGTTGTATTCAATCCGAGCACGGATATTGACTCATATTACTCGGATAATACTTGTACTCGGCAAAAGTGCTTTATCGGTACCGGATAATCGTTTCAGCCGTATACTCGGATCACCCCTAGTTTTTACACTACCCAAATGACCGGCCCAGGGGATGTCATGATCTAAGATCATACATTTTGGCCTTAGGCTACAGGGGATCACTAGCTGCTCATTGCTGCTCGGTTCAGGCTGGTGATATAGCAGGCCCTGATGCACAAAGTAAAATTCTCCCCAAAGAACTTTTGTCTGGTCTGTGCTCACCGCAGCCTTGCCAAAGAGCTCTTTTAGCGACTCATCTTGCCTCTGCAGTTCTTTTTTTTTTTCAACAAGTGTGTTTGCCTCTGCAGTTCTTTTAAATCATAGGGAACTTCCCACGTATGTTCCCCGTAACTGGAACTGGGTCCTGCTCTGACTCAACTATTACAGTGCCCGAAAGCTTTTCTCGTCTCCACTGCTGACGGGTCTTCACTGCTTTAAGCTTCTCTGGAGAAATGATCTCCTCTTGGCTGTATGTTATCATCTCTAACTGCCTCTTGATATCTGACTTTTTCTGAGACCTGGTAATAACCATACTTACTGTTAGAGTAGACTGCACCAGTTCTGGCGGCATTAGCACATCCTGGTCTAAAACCACTGGGTGACTCAACCCCTCAACAATGCCAGCTCTTAGCCTATAGGTCTGGTTGTCCACCTGGAGACAAATTTCGGCCATAGGGTACTCATGCTCATCTCCGTTGACATAGCACACTCTGAGGTGGGGTTGCACGAGAGTCTTGCTGGTGGAAATCCTTTGGCCCACGGTGAGCAGCCAAGAAAAAGTTAACAAGCTCTGCTGCTTTGTGGCCAGTGTGTGGGTCATGCTCCTTAACCCACACCCGTACATCTGAAAACAGGGAGCATAGGTACTGCTCCGAACTGAGGACCTCCCCAATCTCCTCAACAGTCTTTTCGACTGGCTTAATCCACTTGGTGTACAAGTCTTTTAGCCGGTTATAAAACTCTCTTGGGGTCTCCCCCGGTTGTAGGTTTGGGTCCCTGAACCTCTGTTGGTACATTTCTGAAGTTATTTCCTATTTTGTCAAGATGCCCGTGCCCTACCGGTCAGATACGGCACCCGGAAAATAGTACAGTCATCTTGGGGCCACCTGAAGGATGGTAGCCAGTCTCTCAAATGTACTCAGGTATTTCTCCACGTTGTACCCTTCCTCCAGCCTTGGTAAGGCTGCTCTAGTCGCCGTTACTGGAGACGGTGCTGCCGTTGGTGCTGCAGGCAGTGGGATGGCTGCCGGCTCCACCTCTCTGCTCCAGCTCATCCACCTCTGCTCCTGCTTAAACAACTTGCGATAATGGGTCTGCAGGGACTTTTGTATGAGGCTATACAGAGCTGCAAGGTCTGTGTTACCAGTGTCAACACCAGTGTCAACCGCAAGTAATCCTTGGCCAGTTGTCTAACCAACATTTTCTGTCGTAGCTGGACCTGTCTCCCAGGCCCCTCTCTCAGTGTCCGCGAGGACACCACAATCCCACTTCTTTTTTTTCAAGATTATTTTTTGGTGCTTTTCCCTTTATTATAGGCACAGTGGATGGACATGAAAGGGAGAGAAAGATGGGGGTATGACACACAGTAATGGGCCGCAGGTCAGATTCAAACCCGGACCGCTGCAGGACTGAGCCAACATGGGGTCAACGCTCTTACTGTGTGAGCTAGAGGCTGCCCCCAAAATCCCACTTCTGACACCAACTGTGAGAAATGGGCCTTGCGGCCCACGTCTACACAGAATGGTGGCAACAAGGAAACACTGAGGTTGAGTGGTGATGGGGTGAAGACACAGGCAACAGACTTACCCTTGAGGGCAGAAAACCCTTGCTTTAAATAAAGTCCTCCAAATAAGCTAATTGGTGGAAACCAACGTGACAGTGTTTCGTTATGCATAGCAATTCAGCAGATATTCTATCCATCAAACACATACATTGAAATATAGTTCATCCTACATTTTAGTACTAATAATAATAATAACATTCTTTCCTTGCTTAGAATTAAATAATAATAAACTTGCAATACAAATTGTTACAGTAGCAAATAAACACTTTCCCAAACAGGGAATAAAATAACCATTATCATGGGGCTGATATTACTTAGGCAAACAAATTGATGTGGGACCAGGGAGTGAAAGTAGGTGCTATCATTGTATTGTTGGTGTTTGTGTGCACAATGTTTGGATTCACAGAATGAAATAGGCTACCACTTCGTTTGCTATGTGGTTTAGAGCTGTTCGGTGAGTAACTGAAAGTTAGTTTAACTTAAGATTGCGCTTGAATAAATAACGCTGCGGTGCACCGCGTGTAGTTACTAACATTAGACGCTAAGTGTGTGTGTGTGTGCACGTGGTAGTCAGTTTAAATGTCACAGGGAATATCACGCGAGTTGGGGAAAAGGAGGGGCTCTACCATTTCACAAGAAGGCTTTCACTTCTTGTAATAGCACTCATTTGAAACCAGTATCTCCCATGGGAAGCAGCACACAGAAACGGTGACACTTTCTTCAGTCCTTATAACAAACTTTGGCTTTTGAACGCCAAGACCTGGTTCCTGCTCTCTTCAGGATTAAAAAAAAGAATGATGAAAAGCCCACTTCTCAGCTTATCCTGGCTACAACAAAGAAGACTTATCTTTTCAGTAAGATTCCAAATTATGAAAGGCAGAACCTCGCTGGCAGATGTGCTTTGCTTTCATTAAGCTGACTCCTATTTGCCTGGGTTTATCTGCCAGCAGATATCCACGATGTGACAGAAATACATTTTACAACTGTAATGACAAGCAGACCAAATCCTGTGACGGAGTAACATTCTGCAGCCCTTTGTAGATGGTGTGGAGACAGCAAAGTTGCATATTATTTTTTTTAAATGTTATTTATCCTTTATTTAACCAGGTAATACCCATTGAGTTTAAAAATCTCTTTTGCAAGGGAGACCTGGCCAAGATAGGCATCAAAATTACATGACATCATTACATACGCACAAAGACACACATGAAAACCAAATATGCACTTACAATGAAATCTCAATTAAAACATTGACATGTGAGGGAGTCCAACTCAAAGCTTCTCATTTTCAGATTAAAAATACTCAAGGAACCAATTTACTAAGTTTCAAGTTCTTCTGCAGCAAATTCCATGTAAAGGGAGCAGAGTAAGCAAAGACCTTTTTACCCAGCTCAGTACTGACACATGGGACAGAAAACAAGACAACAGCCTGAAAACGGAGAGAGTAATGACCAGTACTTTTTTTCATAAGAAGTGAACATAAATAAGATGGAAGCGCACCAAGAATAGCCATATATATAAATATATACCAATGACAAAGCCTCCGTGTAGCCAAGGCAGACCACCCTACACAAGAATACAGCTCACAGTGATGAACTTTACAATTAGTAATAAATCTCAACGATGCATGATAGGCTGCGTCAATCATCTGAAGGCATTGAGCAGATGAATGCATATATAGTATATCACCATAATCCAGCACAGTTAAAAAAGTTGATGCCACTAACCGTTTAACATTAAAAGAAAAACACAGCTTATTTCGAAAGTAAAAACCCAATTTTAGTCTCAACTTTCTCTCTAGACAGTGAACATGAGGCTTAAATGACAGGCAGTCATCAATAACAATACCAAGATACTTATAAGTTGTAACAGTCTGTATTTCACGTCCATCAAGAGTAACCACTGAGGGAACATTCAGTGGCCTGTTCCGAAGGTCTGTGAAAAGCATACATTTGGTTTTGTCTGCATTGAGCACAAGTTTCAGCTGTAGCAAAGTATTTTGTACCACATTGAAAGCATTCTGTAAATGTGCAATGGCTTGTTTAAGAGAGGGTGCACAGCAATAAATAACTGTTTCATCTGCATAAAAATGAAAGTTTGCATCAGACACATGCCGATTAAGATCATTTATATAAATAGTAAATAAAAGAGGGCCTAATACAGAGCCTTGTGGAACCCCTTTAAAGATTGGTAAAATACCAGAGTGAACACCATCATGCTCAATGCACTGAGTTCTGTCACTAATGGCGGTTTTCCACTGCGTGGTATCTACTCGACTCGCCTCAACTCTACTCGCCTTTTCTGGTTTTCCATTACGAAAAAAAGTCCCTGGGACCCGCTACCAGGTACTTTTTTTAGTACTACCTCAGTCGAGGTTCCAAGCGAGCTGAGGCGATACCAAAAGGTGACGTGAAAACCTGCAACCTGCTGGTTGGTCGGAGAGAATCGTCACTTATGACTGCGTTTTTAGCAAACAAGAGTGCGGAGTGTGTGAACAAACGGGACATTTAAAACAAATCTAGCCGGACACCGACAGATTATCCACTCTCTGCACTATTCTCACTTTTCAACTGTTCGGGCTACTAGCGGCTTCATGTCGTTTCCAATATTGCACACTGTTACTTTAAAAAAACAAGACAATATATATATATATATATATATATATATATATATATATATATATATATAACAAAAGTTTTTATTTAGCTTTTCAAGCATCAAACCCTCCCAAACTTCCCGGTCTTCTTCCTCTGCCCCCTGTGACAGTGTCACCACTGGCTCTGCTGTCCCAGATGCATCCCAGTCATAAGCCTCTCCGTGACTCTCATACAGATAATACGAACCCCAGCAGGTCAGAACCAGAGATCTCACCGGTCGGACATCGCCCACCAGACGGTCTGCGGCGGCGATTTTGCAAAGCGTGAATGCTCTGAAACACAAACAGCACACATGTTGGTGTGTAATCATGGTTACTAAAGTTCATGTACTTTATATAGCGTATAGTAAATACAGACTGCAAATGAACACATGCAAATGTTAGCTAACGTTACCAGGAAACTTAACTTACCCTTTTGTGTCAGCGAACAACTGTCATGTCGACGTCTGAACTCCGTCAGAATTCCCAAACTCCCGTTTTTTTAGCGGTGATTTTTGTTGCTTCCTTCAGCTTCTTTTGAAACAAAACATTTCTTCTGGCTGCGGCAGGTAGCCGACGCGCTGTTGTGAGTCGCGCTTAAAATTACGTCATCACGCGTTGCTATGGTGACCAGCCACGCTGAGGCTTTACTCAATCTGCAATGGAAAAGGGACGTAGAATGGGCCGAGGCAGGCCGAGCCGAGGCGGGCCGAGCCGAGCCGAGGCGGGCCGAGCCGAGGCGAGCCGTTACCAGCAGTGGAAAAACGCCATTAGATAGTTTGAGAACCAAGAGACAGTTTTCTTTGAAAACCCCGATTTAAGAAGCCTAATCTTTAAAACATCATGATCAACCATGTCAAAAGCTTTTGACAAATCAATAAAAAGTGATGCACAGTGCTGCTTCTTGTCACGAGCAACAGAGATATCATTTATCACCTTCATTGCAGCTGTGATGGTACTATGTTTTTTTCTAAAACCTGACTGAACTGGGGATAAAATATCCTGTGCATGCAAGAAGTCTTTCATCTGATCACTCACCAGGGATTCAAGCGTTTTGGCCAAAACAGACAAATTAGAAATTGGTCTATAATTATTTAAGTTTGACGGATCACCCCCTTTCAGTAATAGGCAAACAAATGCAGATTTCCATATTTTAGGAATAGTGTTGCTCTTTAAAGTAAGGTTAAAAAGGTACGTTGGAGGCTGTGCTACTGTTGCGAATCCCACTTGGAGTGTCCAAACGTTGGGACTCAATTAGCTAAGGAATCACTCTAGCTTTGATTATGTATATGATTTATTAATAAACAGAGCAATGCATTCCGCGCAGTAATACGTGCTCGGTCCTAATTGGAACATGACTAGTTCAGAGGTTCCCAAAAAGGCCCTTAGCAGAGGTGTGCAACAGCTTATAAGGGTTCTCCTTAAGGGAGCCCTATTGGTTAAAAGCGTCACTGGGCAGATCATATCGCCTTAGCAACAGTATTTCTATTGGCTGGGTGGGCGCGACATCCTGTTATCAGTCTTCAGGAATGTGTCTGTGTGCGTGCGTGTGTTGGGGGTCGTTTCCTGTGGAAGATCCCCTTTGTTCCCCTCCATTGTGAATGAGCACATGGCTTTCTGGCCTTACTGTATGTGTTGTTTTCTTGCTAGTTGTAATGCTTAACAATAAGATGTCGCTCCCACCTGGATACCAAGTAACAACATATTTCTCTTTTATTCAGTGTCTGACATGAGCTTTGTTTCATTTGCTTATGCATAAGTTTATTCACAGTATCTAAATATGATCACAATACCTGAGTATAATTTCTCACAATAATCACAATACCTGAGTATAATTTCCCACACTACACAATCAGCAGCTACTTTTAAGAAATAGGGTTCTATAAGATCAAGTCCTGGGTTTTTTTCAGGAATCAGTCCTTTTAGTGCTTTTTGAACGTCATCCACTGAAAATGGAGCGAGATTGAGGACACTTGTAGTGACTGGTACATCTCTACAAGATGTCACAGTATAAGGACAAGCAGTGTCAAACAAAGAACCCGACTGAATAAAATGCTCATTAAAATGATTCAATATCTCCAGCTTGTCATAAACTACTACAGACTCTTTCATAATAGAAGAAGGAACATTAATACTATCTTTGTTAGGAGAAAGTAATTTTATAGCCTTCCAAAAATTTTCTGGGGTCATTTAAAGTATTAGTAGTGGCTGACAGATAAAAATCTAATTTTGCTTTCTTAATAGAGGAAGAACATTTGTTTCTTAGCTGTCTAAAAACAAGCCAATCAGACGAAGAGCCCGATTTTCTTGCTTTGGCCCAAACTAAATTGCGGTCATGAAGAATATCTCCAAGCTCAGAGGAAAACCAGGGATTATCCCGCCCCTTAACTCTAAATCTCTTTATTGGGGCGTGTTTATTTAGTACTTGCAGAAAACTATCCTTGAAAAAGATCCAGGCTGACTCCACATCGGGAATCAGCTCTATTCTACTCCAGTCACAATTAAACAAATCATGGCAAAAGCCCTGTTCATTAAATTTTTTGAGATTCCTCTTACATATTACACGAGGTTTACATCTAGGCAACTTAGTATTCCTTACAGCAGTGATAACGCAGTGATCACTTAGATCATTGCAAAAAACACCAACAGCAGAAAATTTGTGCGGAACATTAGTCAAAATTAAATCAATTAAGGTGGATTTCTCATGGCACTTAAGATTTAAACGAGTGGCAAAGTTGATTAACTGTGTAAAGTTGACAGAATCACAAAATGACTTAAATTCATCTGAGCAAGGTTCCAGTTTAGGTCACCTGCTAAAATAATTTCAGAGAAGTCTAATCTGGATAAGAGTTGAATACGCGTCTGCAATGCAGAAGGAGGCCTATAACACCCAACAACAGTAACATACAGGCCCTTGGCCAACTCCACCTTCACTGCCAAAAATTCCAGCTGCTTACCAATTGATTCTGAATGGACTAACTTCACATTAAATTTCGATTTAGCATAAATAGCAACCCCACCACCCTTCCTTAATCTGTCAGTACGAAACACATTTTAACCACCCATTCCAATGTCCATATCAGTGATTGATTTTGTCAGCCAGGTTTCAGACAGCACAACAATATCCGCATCCGTTAAATTCACCCAAATTCTAAGCAGATCCATTTTGGGTAACAAACTGCGGACATTTAGGTGAATTACACTCAAACCAGACATGGATTTCACATCAGACGGCAATGGAATACACTGCAACTCAGGGCCTGGATTTGGCTGCACAATAAAAAGCAGCAATAAGAATATTAACCATTAACTCTGTTTACCATCAGAATACAAAGGATCTGTAGAGTTTTTAAGATGAGAGTCCCAGTAATGTCTGTCATCAAATGCAAAATAGTCATTTAAAATCAAAAGATTTTGGAGCTGAAGAATATCTCTGGGTAGAAACCAGGCTAAATTTGAGTCCTCTGCCAACTCTTTCAGCATTTGAGGGAAATGCACATAGGCTATGTCCAAAGAACCATAAATGTTGTAAGATGTACTCACCCAGTGTGAATCACTTGATCTTAGATTTTGCACAAACAATGAGCAAAGCAGCATTAAAAGAAAAGCCATGTTAGCCGAGGATGTTAGCAAAACCTGAATGAGCAGACAGGGCCTCAGGATCCACGCAAAGCCTGGAGATGTTGGCTGGGCTGCTAGGGCCTAAAGAAGCTAGCAGAACCTCAAGTGAGGCCTGGAAAGGCTAGCAAGGCCACAGGATCCAAACAGCACCTAGAAATAATAACTGGGCTGCTAGGGCCTGAAGCCTAGAGATGGTACCAGGGTTAGAGCTGGGCTAGAGAAAGAAGTTGGTAGCTAGGCTGTTAGGGCCTGAAGCCTAGAGATGGTAGCTGGGCTGCTAAGGCCTAAAGGGGCTACCAGGGCCTCACGATCCAAGTAGAGCCAGAAGATAGAAGCTGGGCTGCTAGGTCCTAGAGAGGCTAGGAGGGCCTCAATATCCAAGTAAAGCCAGGAGGTGGTAGCTGGGTTGTTAAGGCCAGGAGTCTCGAGATGGTAGCTGGACTGCTAGGGCTAACAGAGCCTCAGAATTCAGGTAGAGCCAGGAGATGGAAGCTTTTCTGCAGCGACGTAGTCCATAGTCTAATAAAAAATACTTCATCTAAAAGCCAAAGAGCTCAATCATGGAATCTGCCAAAAAAAATCTCCATATATGAGTATAAAAGCAAACAAAATGAGTATAACTGAGTTAAGATAAAAGTGACAAACACACGTCAGACCATACTTGCTGCCATACATGCTGCCATCTTGGATATTAGTTAGAGAGAGAGATAACACTGAGCCCATGTTTAGCTGATGTTTATGCTTACAGAAGGCATCAATATTTTTTAAATTATGCTCTCTTCAGCCAGATAAATCATCAAGCTTTCAGCTGATCTGTTTGAACCATTGTTTTGATCAGTGTTCAAGACAAGAATGGGGTTCATCTTCCATCAAAGATCAGATGAAACCCAAATTGTAACTAATCTATAGGATCTAAGCCTACTGTTAGAAACTCATTCTCCATGCCAAACCATTCAGAATAAATGCATATTCATTGGTTTTGTGTTTTCATTTAAAGTAAAGTTAGACATATTTATTAGATTATATTCACACCTTGTCCAAGGGAAGCGGTTGATGTTTTTTGTAACACATTTGTTGTTCTATGCTGAAATAAAAATACATAAATTCATATACATATAAAACATACATAAAGTTGTGGTTCCCAAGTTTTTGGTTGGGAACCACTTAAAGCTGGGACTTTCTACAATTGAGGGTCCGTGTCAGTCTGGCATTACACACAAGCACATTTCCTAAGTCACATACCATTCCAGGCATTTTCATCTCAAGTTTGAACAGTTTTTTTGATTAGTACAAAACAAAATGGCAAATGTTGTTTGTACTTAAAAAAATACTTTTGTGTAGGGGAGAGCATTTCATTATTTCTGAGGTGAATGAATGATCAATTCTTTAGGCAATATTTTTTTATTAATGTATTGAAGTGCACAAAATTATTAGTTATTAGGCACTGTAAAATGAATACAAAACAAATTTTACAGCCTTTTTAAAAAATAAATAAAGAATAAATAAAATTTCTCCCTTTTTTCTGGTTTTAAAATCAAATGAAATAAAGTGCACACAATTATTACTGAAGAACAAACAAAGAACTAAAATACCTGTGCAATTACATTCCCTGAGCCCCCCGTTGAAGTCAGAGATTTTTATTGAGAAACAACAACATATTTACATTTTTCCATTTTATGGCACTTCTTCTATCACTCACTAGCTGCCCAGCCTTTGAAAAGATCCTTTCTGATGGAACTGATGAGGCAATGACTCCCAGGTGTTTCCTTGCTAGCTTGCTTAGAGAGGGGAATGTTGCCTCATTCTTTTTCCACCAAAGAAGTGGGTCTTGATCCCTTGGAACTGGCTTCTCTTCTGTGTAGCGGCGCATTTCAATTAGGGAATCTGTGCCAGTTGTGCGATGCTGCTGGGAAGCCAGTACTTGGGAATCAAATTCCATCCATATCCCACCTTTTGCAGCAGCCCCTGCAGGGGAGCATGAGGTAGTCACAGGAGCCATTGATGAGGCAGAGCTGGTGGCAGAGCTTGAGCTTGGTTCTGGAGGGGCTGACATTGAAGGGGCTGAGGTCTGGTTGATCAACTGCATTTCAGTAATGAGTCGCGCTTTCACAGGTTCAACATTTGCCATATCACGGAAACCAAGGTTTTTAAATCTTATGTCCAGGTAGGTGCTGACAGCAAGACCATAACAGGTTTCAATACCTCTGAAACGACGCTGACATTGTGCTGACAGCTCAGCAGCTAGCGTGTTACCCTGGCGTTCATTAGATGCAGTTGATTTCAAAAGGAGTAATACCAGGGGAATCACCTTTGACACTGAATCATGTTTTTCAGATGATATTTCTCTGGTGATTTCCTCAAATGGTCTCAGGGCATCAATGGATAGACTTATCAATGACCAATCTTCGTCGCTTAGGCACAGTGAGCTCTTTCCAAGCAGACACAGCACACAGTGGTCACCACATCCTTCTGCTCATGCAGTCTCTCAAACATGTAGAACACTGAATTCCACCTCGTTCCACTGATTGAATCAATTTATGCTCTGGAAAATTCTGTTGTTCTTGAATTTCTTTGAGCCTCTCTGCTGCTCTTGTGCTGTGGTAAAAATAGGTTACTATATCACTACATCTGCGTAGGATGTCCAGGAGACCAGGGAGAGCCTTAATGGAGTCTTTCACCACTAAATTTAAGGTGTGTGCAAAGCATGGATAATGTTTCCACCCTGCTCTGTGCACAGCAGCAACCATATTGGCACCATTATCTGTGATTACGGCCTGAATTTTGTCTGATATACCCCATTCATCAATGATTCTTTTCAATTCTGAACAAATGTTGTCAGCGGTGTGTTGTCCTGAAAAACGACAGGTCTCCAAGACATATGCTTGCATTTGCCAGTTTTCATCAATAATATGGCATGAGACAGTTGAGTAAGCCTCTGTGGTTTGTGATGTCCACATGTCTGTTGTAAGTACAGCACTGTTTGTAACATCCAGAGATTGTTTCACTTTTGAGCGGCACTCTTCATACAATGCTGGTATTTTCCCCTCCGTTAAACTTTTCCTACTTGGAATCTTGTAGCGTGGCTCGAGAGTATGAACAAAATCCCTAAAACCCTCATCCTCAACTATAGAGACAGGTTTCAAGTCCTTTGCGATCATTTTGGTACGCTTCAGAGTAATATCCACAGCTCTTGGGAATCACCTAGGTGAAATATAAAATGTCTCGTTTAATGTATGTCAATAATTTAGCCTAAATATAGCAGGTCCTAAAGCAAAAAATACTGAGGGTTATGATACCTGTTTCAAAGGGCCTGCAACGAATATTTGAATGTGTGATCTACTAGGCCGACAACAAAATGTGTTGATGCTCACATTCATGTTTTATTTTCTAGTTTTAGCTCATAATAGCGTTTACTGAGGCTGTTTTAGAGAATCAATCAGGAGTGGCTGATACCTATAGCAAGCATATGGACGACGCCGTCTTTTCAGCTTAGACAACACTCAATATTTTTTTTTGCCCATGCTCAGACAATGGACAGTTTAGCTTTAGGCCCTAAATAACCAAGTCATCACAAGTTGCACACTGTTGTTAATGTTGGAGGGTCTCCGCGTATAAGTGATACAGCCCGGTCTAATTATTAATCGTCAAGGTTGCTGCTCAGCGTCGCGATTCGTTATTCTTGCGCAATCACACAAACTAACACAAGCCCGACATATTACCATGACTACATAATATTATCTACTGTCGGGAAATAATACCTGACTGATGTGGTGATGAAACAGGGCACTCAGGAAACGCACGGTAAAAGCTGGCTTAAAGGATATCTGATTAACCCAAGACTAATAGAGTGTGTTTAAGGTTGGCATAATTATACCCTTATGCTTTCAGTGTGGGTAACGCTAGAGGAGAGACCAGGCGGGCTATACTTAGTCAGATAGCTACAGCTGGCACAGAGAGGAGATGTGAGGCCAGGACACTGAGTTCTGAACGTCTGATAACGTCAGCGAACGGACAAAGAGTGAACATACGTTGTCTTGTGAAGTAAATGCTACGAAAGAACAACGAGCAAGAAGAAGAGGCAGAGGCAGGATTGTACCGGCCACACGTAAGAGCTGACAATCAGCCCCCAAGGGAACTCATATAACCCTGAAGACACAGCTCATTGTTTACGTGCCTTGCTTGGGAACCTCTGTACAACACGTTTTCCCATCTGTCCGTGCACGTAAACTCTCGGAAACGCATCTTCATCTTTTCCCACAGAATAACACTGTGGTTAATTCCATCGGATCCAGGTGCAGTTTATAGAAGATTTCCCCAACAAATTGGTGACCCCCGCCGGATAACGTAATCGGACAGGAATCCACTGGACCTGGCTGTGTCCAACGGTCCTTTTCAGCTCAGCCACCGTACTGACATCACCGCAGCCCGTGAAGGAACTGAGCGGGCGATACGCATTCGTTTGTGTGATACACAGAGAGCTCTCACAAAAACATGTAAGCAGAAGGCCTTTTAAAATCAAAATTCTGTATTGCCGTTGAAAACTCAAATTGATGTGATCACATTTCAACTGTCCGTATGGTGTTTTAAGCAAAAAGTATTGTGGAATGTAGCTGTAATTAAAGGGATATACCAATGAATGTTGGGCATGTGATTAGATTAAACAGAGAAACACATACTAGTTTTGTGATGCATAATTGTTGACTAATACGGGTGGCGGTAGGAGAGAAAAGGGACAATAGGCAAGAAATAAGTCAGATGGTTGACGCGTTATCAACTGGCGAAGGACGATGTTTCAGATGAGTGTTTTTGAATGCCACCCTTGTTCTGTTGTGAAACCCCTGAAAAGATTGCAGTTACAGATTGATCAATTGTATATTACGATTCCACCGCGATTGTATTTTTGCAAGGATAGAGAGGGTCCTTTTTAAGTTGTCAAGAGTATATAGATGTACATAAAAGCTCTATATGGACGTCTTAATGAAAAAGTTGTTCTTTGTTGCATGTTTGTTTTGGTTGTGGTTTGTCTTGTTGGATTTTTTCTCACTGCTATTTGTTCGTAAAATGACGGCCCCTTATGGTAACGTTTAGTAGGGGCAGTGAAAAGTATGGCAATAAAGGAGAGGGAAGTAGCAAAAGATTGTGAAGAACGGAGATAGGAGGATGGAATTGGAAAGGTGGCGCCGTCCCCGGATAAATGAATGAAATAGTGAGTAGAAAAAAGTAGTTGTCGTATGCGGAAGGCAGGCAGAAGGAGTGAGGAAAAGAATGGTTAACTTGACTAAACAAAGCAGAGTTTATGGAAGCGCAGAGAGAAATCTGGTGTGGGTTGAAAATGCAATGCAATACAGAAACCTTGGGTTGGTGAAAAGATGACAAAAGTTCCAAACGAGACAGAAGCTGAATCGATAAGACCGCTAGCGCGGAGAAAACCCCCTCTGCCCGCTGAGCGCCCCCGCCAAACACACCCTTTATCCGATATAAGAACCTGAATTTTCCTCTCCACCCGCCGCCGTATACCTGTCACCGCTACAAAACCCCCATCCAGCCCAGTGTTAACTGCCCGTTTACAGCCAAATGCATTACAATAGACGTACCCCAGGCCCATGATACCGTCATATTAAGGGCCGCGACAGTATTTAGAAAGTTATCTAATTGTCATGGTACAGTTCGCGCCAGGGGATCAGCACGGCTCCACCACACCAGCGCTACAAGTCCCAGCCGGCCCAAGCAAAGCTAGTCCACACCATATTCAGCGCTTATTTGCCAACCATCCAGAGCAATTTCTCACATGTCGTAAAAGGACCCAGTCCCACCTCACCAGAGTACCCCCATAGCACTCAGAAGAGGAATAGACGACAGTCAGACGCAGCAGGGAAGTGAGCACAGACAGAAGCTCTAGCTCTATGGAAGACTAAACGCATAAACCGCAGCCCAGATCTAGATCACAAAGTCCTCAAGATCTTTTAGGTAGCAGGCACATTAAAGGTAAATTTACCAACGCGGACCTGACAGAAGTTATGCTGCGAGATCAACAGAATAAGGGAAAGACTTACCTAGAGTCAGCAAGAATAAAAAGCCAAATCAGCTGCTCGAAACCAGAGTGATGGCCATTGAGGAAGAGCAGAAACGCGCCACACACCAAGGCGGGGCTACAATCCCACCTCCGCCCATAGAGGAGGGGACGTTGATGTACACCCCTACAGTCTTTGGTGCCTTAGTGCTCTGTGGCAAAACTCCCCTCCCTGACGGACGGGGCGGAGCAGTTTCCTCCACAGCTTTCAGTAGTCCTTCACGCAGGATGCAGCTGTGTTTGGAATCTCAGAGCAGTATGGGTAGAGTAATGGGACAGATGGCTAGTGCTGCCCTACCAGAGTGGGACTGGCCCCACTTGTTCCTGCTCAGTGCCTGCCCTCCGCGTAACCCCTGGCATTTGGGCTGAGCTGCACCGCTGTTTCCCACAGGTGGATTCGTGCACGCTGCATGATTTAAAAGACAAGTGCGTAAACTTTTGATGCACTATGCCGATAAAGGCAAAACAGATTTGGCAGCGATGCTAGTGAGGGAACCTTTGGACCATTCCGCGCTACCCAGTGCGTCTTGTTCCGCCATGGGGTACTAGAGGTGGGCTTACCCACAGCAGGATCAGGCCGTTTAGGAGAGTAGTATGCCTGCAAAAAATGACATGCAGACTGGGCGATTCTTCCGTCATTTCCTGTCAAAACACCAAAAGGAGCAGCACAGAAGATGAATTAAAATATACAAAATCTTTTCCCGACAACAACTGGAAGATTAAACAGCCAAGCCCAGCAAATCTAACAATGACAGTCTCACAGAACCCCAACAGTCAGAAGCCCTCAATCATTTGCAACCGCTGCTTTTCATGGCCATCACAGGATACAGTCCGCTCACATAGCCCTGACATAATACACAACGAACTCATCGCGTCCACCGCCCCCCTCTATGGACACAAGCCGAGGCGCCTCCTTTCATGACCTCAAAGTGCCCTAGCAAGGGCAGAGACACTCACTCCCCAGACTACTCGACTCCCCATTTCCATTAATGTTTCTGAAAACAAGGGCTTCTCATGCCCTTGTTGTTGCAGAAAAAAGGGGAGACAGACAATGGTACTGATGGTACCACTCGACAGGAACGATAGCAGCATCAAGCCGAGATGTCCAGAATGTTTGCCTCCCTGTAGCACACAGAACCCCAGGAAGGAAGAACATACTCTCCTGATCTGTCTGCGCGTGGTGGGCACCCCAACTTTTGAGGCTACATGGTAACACTTTTTGTCCAAGTATATGCAGGGTGTGTGGAGAGCATAAGTGTTGCATAACCATACCCACACTAACAGAGCTACCCCAGTCCCCCAGCTTTTTTCAACGATATCAGTATAGATTATCTGATATGGGGCACGAAAATATGTAGGGGGAAAACGGTATCTTCTGGTGATGGTAGAACAGGTATCTCTAGGTAGGGTAGAAGCCTTCCCACCAAAAAGAGGACTCAACACGTGGTGTAAATGGCTCAAAACCTGACTCACCCGGTTAATTGGGGTCCCCAGGCAAATAAGGTCCAAGAATAATGGCCCACATTTTAACCACAACACCTCGAGAGAAGGTAGAACAGGCCCTGGAATCACTCCTGCCCTTCGGATCCGTTTTATATCATCCACAGATCAAGAGGAATGGTTGGAAAGAGCAACCAACATGTTGGAATGCGGACGTAGCCAAGGCATGTGCAGGAGCAGTTAACCGGTGGGAGCCTCCCATTGGACCTCATGCTAGGAGGTCCTCAGAGGCAGACACATTTGACCCCACAGAAGTAATGAGGAGAAAAATGCAGACCCTCCACTATATGGAGGGCCCCATCCAATGTTGAGGTCAGCAATGAAATTAGACAGACGATATGAAAAGCTACATCTCGGGTTTCAGGCCCCCCTATCTCTCTACCGCCTCCACTTGGCGAACCGTCAACCGCAGGAGGAGCAACACTACCTTCAAGGTCTCGACTGGTCGTGTCAATTCACAAGCGGAAGTGACTGACGCCCAGGTGTCCGGGCCCGTATGAGGAGGTTACTTCCACCTCGGTCCAGGTAAGAGGTAAAAAAGAGCACCTTGGTCACCACCTTACACATTGTCTGCCACCCAGCCGCACCTCTACCGCCCATTGGCAAAATTCGAAATACAATCCAAAAAAATTAGATGGAAATATGTTTTGCGGGGAACAGCCCCCGCAAGTAACGAGCCAACTTGAAGTACAATGGGTTTGGGAAATAAGACAACAGTTGTCCTAGCATCTAGTAGTTATGGGATGGGCAGCTCTAATTCTGGGCGTTGGAACATTGCTTATGGGGCCCAGCACAAAGAACAATCACCCGTAGTGTCCCAACCCACTCTCATCACACAGAATGAAACTAGACAAGAAAGAAGAGCAGTTTGGAGTAGTGAGCAACACCCTAAGGGCCCATCCCCAAGGGCGGTGCCCAGATTGATCTCCCCTATTGAGAGACCACCACGTTCTTTACCTTATATTGTGTCAGGCTATAGGACTGGGCGTTAATAATTTTCATACAAAACACAGATGTGTACCTCTGTGACACTATCAAAAGGTAGAGGCTTGTGGAAAAGGAGCGCTTCCCCGGACGTCGAAGGTATCTCTGTCACGCTGTATGAACCGGGTTGGCACACAGGTGGGTGGAACCATGTCGGCGAGTTGACCCGACAAAAGAGATGGTGGGTACAACAAGATGACGGGAGATATTATTCTATACAGCGGGAATATAGTTCGCCCCCACACGGAACAAAATCCCCATAACCCTGTCAGTAATGAGCAATTGGGATCTGAACTGATCCGGATGTGTGGATGTTACCAATAGTGTATGGATGCGAGTGACCCTATCAAACCCCCTGCAGATACCTTGTTGGATCCCCTCACGCACACACAGAATGACCCTGACATTGCAGAGACTACAAGTAAAACCCCCGCTGAATGAGGACTGAACCGTAATATTGCGACTTCTCTAAAATGAGGTGAGATGGTTTCGATTTCCGCAGGTGCAGGCCAGACTTTAGGGAGTCAGTGGCTTAATCAGAATGCCAAGTAACACACCATGGAGGGGTGCGGGCCTGTGCCCAGCTAGGGACCAGTCATGTTCACTAACCCCCGGCCCACCGTTATGTTTCCTAAGGAGGCCACACAGGAATAATGCAGCTGGTTGGACTTCACCACACTCTAAACACTCCCGCAATGGTACTACCCTAGCAATCCCTCTTTCCCCCAGGCTTTGAAACCCAGGGTATGTACCGCCATAAGGGGGGGTGTGCAAGATAGCAACTGTTTCAATCTCAACCGGATCAAGCAGCCCACAATCAAACTAGTAATACCCCGCCAGACTTGGGGATACACAACTCAGTACCAAACACACAGCCCCTCCGGGCCCCTGGCCTAGAATCGGACACTACTTCTACATTGTGGCTGGTCTTAGAGTTTACTACCCCGATAAGTTTCCAAATCAAACGGGAGTTTTGTGCAGGGTTATTGCCTACCCCTCATTTTGGTGGGAGTAATCCACTATACCCACATAGGCGGTGCAACTGAACAGTACAGAGAAGGCGCAGGGACCCCGTAGTAAGGCAAGGCCCGTCTATGTGATCCATTGCGGGAACCCCACCCTATATAGACAAGCATAGATTCCTGGGGTGTCCCGAATGAATACAATTTGGCAATCAAATAGCCGCAGATTTGAAGATTACCCTGCTCGTTCAGCCATCTTCCCCTTCACCTGCCCAGCAAAATGTCGATAATAAACTTTTGTGCTTAAGTTTACGCTTGAGCAATGCCCTAGGATGGCCACAAGGCCCTGGCCGAGCCGATGGCCCCAACGTCTCCTCATGGCGCTCCTAATAGATGGCGCTGGACATTGCTGTTGGCTGAAAAAAATGAGTCTGTTCATGTTCGAAGAGATGTGCTGTACGGTCCATCCTAACAACATGCCCCGGATGGGAATGTCACCTAGGGCTTTGAACACCTTCGGAGCCTTTCCCAGAGATGCATGACGCCTCGCGTGTATCAAATCATTGAGGGTGGATGACAACCTTTATTTTGGCAATGGAAAATCTTATCACTGCTTGTTTGACATCTATTGCTGTTTTTCCCCTCTCGCTATTCTAGTTCTGTGGTGTTGCTGTCTGCCTGTGCGGACCATGATATCCCGCTCATCACCACTTGCCCTTGTACCCCAAGAAACGCACAAATGCCTCCCGCTATTCCGCGGGATTGCTGCCATTACTCACACATCCCTAAGAGGACCGGGGAGACTGGGCACTGCAGTTAGTGTAAAAAAGTGTTGTTCGCACCTAGGTAGTGCGAAAAGGGGAATTTGTGGGAAAATATCAATGACGCGGTGGTGATGACAGGGCACTCCGGAACGCCACGTACAAGCTGCTTAAAGATAGACTGAATTAACCAAAGACTAATAAGAGTGTCGCTTGTAGTGTTTGTACAATTACCATTATGCTTTTCGAGCTGTGGTACAGCTAGGAGGGAGAGAACAGGGGCTATCTTTTCAATCAGGCTACATGACACAGAAAGGAATGGTGAGGCCACGGACAGCCTGAAGTTCGACTGGGTCTGATAACTCAGAGAAAACAGGCCAATGGAGTAACATAGCTAAGTCTTGAGCTAAATATAACTGCAAATAATAGACAGCAAGAAGGAAAGGCAGAGCAGGGATTGGACCCCACAACATATAGCTGAGCCAATCCCGCCACAAGGTGAACCAATAAACCCTGAGCATGCTTATTGTTTGTAAGTGCCTTTGGGACCTCGTACTAGACAAGTTTTCCATCTGGCCGGCCCGTAGAAATGCTCGTACACTCATTTCTCATTCTGCTTTGACCACACTAGAATAAAACGTTGTAAATTTCATCATTGAGTCAGTTGTCAGTTTATAGAAGAGATTTCCCAACACTACTCTTACAAGCTACCTGAGGTATCTCGGTCTCTGCCTCTCTTAAATTGCCTCACCAAGACTCTCTCTGGTGCCAGGGGGTCTGAATTGGATGAATTTCCGTCCTCTTCTCGTTTTTGTATCAGCCTTTTCCTTGTCATGTGCTTTTAAGTGTTTGTATAGGTTTGTAGTGTTGCCACAGTATCGAATGCTCTTTTTACACGTACACAAGTTGCAGTATTATCTTTTAGTGCCGTAAAATGCTCCACACAACACTTGTCTTCCTCTTGGTCCATCCTGATCTCTCATTCAATGTGCTATCAGTCTCGTTTCTCCTCTGCGCGTTTTGTCAGTGAGTCACGTGACGACACACAACAAAAAACAGCAGAGGAGCAGGGGGGGGAGGAGGAGCAAGTGGGCCAAGATGTGAAAGCGGCGTTTGCTCAGGAAAGGGGGAAGACACAGCAAAGTATATGAACGTAGAGGGAGAGATATCTAAATTAAAAAATGATTCAATTACAGTTTTATCGACAAATCCAATACCAGCGTGGCATCGATACTATCGTATTTAGATCGATCCGCCCCCCCTAACAGATACAGATACAGATAATGCTGTACTCACTCATCCCTACTAATTAGCTCCAGCAAGACTACAAAGAAACAGGAGGGCTGTGGAACGGCTAATAAATCAACAAGTGGTAGTCCTCCCTGGAACTCTTCTGGTGCGAAGCCTAAGAGTAAATCATCTTCCTGGGAAATGGGAGGACGATTAACGGGCAGGGCACAGCGCCCTGAGATTTGTGATACGACCGGCTGGCCTGCATTATCATCCAGGCAGAGCGCCTCTTTAACCCCTGTACCGAGTAAGACACAGCCATGGGCAGCTGCAAAAGGGAAATTTAGCAACAAAATGCCCCCCCAACAACCTGGTGTGCAACTGGATAACAAATTTGCTCCTCTGCTGCAGGACGCTGGACAGCCATCTGATGACCGGGATTGCGTCTCATCGCCACACAGCAGGGTAAGGACTGAGAGTAATTCAAAAAGTAAAAAGCTAACAACTGGGCCTCAAACCCTGATTGTGGGTGACTCTGCTCCAAAAGATTTAAAAAACATTAAGAACACCAAAATACTCTGTTTTCCCAAAGACATGGTGTCTGATTTGACCCAAAGAATCCCAGATATCGTGGCAGCACACCCAACTGTGAAGAACATTATTCTGCATAAAGGGTCACATGATGTTGTAAAGCAACAATCTGAACAGCAGAAACTGGACTTTAGGGAACTGCTGAACACGGTCAGCTCCCTAAACGCAGATGTGTTTATCAGTGGCCCTATACCCCCAGTGAGAAGAAGAGCTGAGAGATTCAGCCGACTGTTGGCACTAAACAAATGGCTTTCAACTGAATGTACCGTCCATTCTCTGCCGTTCATTGACAATTTTAACAATTTTTTGGGGATCGCAGACATCTTTTTAAAGTAGATGCACTTTTCCTCAACAAGCCAGGAGTAAAGCTGTTCATCTCTAATCTAGTCTACTTTCTGCGCTACACATCTGCTCCCTCTGCCAAGGACACGAGACAAGA
Source organism: Etheostoma spectabile (assembly GCF_008692095.1). Taxonomy (NCBI): domain Eukaryota; kingdom Metazoa; phylum Chordata; class Actinopteri; order Perciformes; family Percidae; genus Etheostoma; species Etheostoma spectabile. Next base: position 218,321 of record NC_045754.1, read on the forward strand.
GGAAGACATAACAGAGTGCGGCAGTGAACCACCACAGCCCCCACCCATGCAAAGATCTGACCATGGGAGTCCACAGAGTAGAGACATGAAACCTCAACACCCCTATTCACCCATTCAGCACCCCTCAAACCCCCTTACCAACCCCGAACCCTTTGAGGATCCATTGCTGTCTCCACTCACCCTTTCCCCTCATTCACCTATGCACATGTTGGAGTTCACTGACCAGATGAAACAGCTGGTCGTTGCTGGAACCAAATATACACCCCTTCCCTCCCCCCGGGCAAAAGTAAAACGCCAGGCACCTCTGCCAGGATGTCAGCAAACTCCCTCCCCCTAGACTGACAAGAACGCTTATGTGCAAAATCCAGCAAGCATTAACTGATATGTGCCGGGTCCAGGTTGCAGGCCTAGTGACACTCATGGCTCTTTCCAAGACAAGCCCGGGCCCTGTGTATTCAATTCTTCCTCAATTTATGTTGTGATAGGTAATAGAAAAAGAATGGTGAATTAGCACTCAACTGCAAACTTAGCAAATTTAGCATCCATTCCTCGTCAGCCCCAGCCTGTCCCAAAAAAAGAAAACACACTAACTCTAGCCTTACTAAACGTCAGGTCTTTGGCAGGCAAATCATTTTTAATCAATGATTTTATTATTAATCACAATCTAGATTTTATGTTTTTAACTAAAACCTGGTTAGACCATAATAACAGTGCTGCTGCTCTCATCGAGTCAGCGCCCCTTAACTTCAGTTTTATGAGCAAGAATAGAGTGAATAAGAAAGTAGGTGGTGTCGCCATTTTGTTTAATGACTCATTCCACTGTACGCAAATATGTTATGGAAATTTTGCTTCTTTTGAATATGTGGCTCTTTAGTTAAGGTCTTCCCCTCAAGCAATATTTTTAAATATCTACAGGCCACCTAAATATTGTGCAACTTTCATTGATGATTTCACTGAACTGCTGTCTATAATCTGCATTAACTCTGATTGTGTAATCATTGTGGGTGATTTTAACATTCATGTTGACAACCCCCAGGACAGGGCGACCAAAGAACTGTGTTGTGTTTTTGAGAACTATGGACTGACTCAGCATGTGACCGAGCCCACGCATAATAAGGGGCACACTCTGGATCTGATAGTCTCCAAGGGTCTGAACATTTCAAAGGTTGTGGTGACTGACGTTGCTCTCTCTGATCATTTCTGTGTTTTCTTCAGCAGCACTATCTCTGTGCCCAAAAGTGTCCAAACAAAGATAATCAGAAAACAGTATATCACTGAAAACACCAGTTTACTCAGCTTTTCTCCTCCACACCCGCCATCTCTGGGCCATCAGTGACTGAGCTTGTAGATAATTTCAACTGTAAAATTACAAATGTTATTGATGTCATTGCTCCCACTAAGGCGAAAGTTGTCTCTGGTAAGAAAAGATCTCCATGGAGAAATGTCCTACTGGTGAGAACAGAAAAAAAGAGAGTGTAGGAAAGCTGAACGAAGGTGGCGAAAAACAAATCTCCTGGTCCATTATAACACCTATAAAGACAGACTTCGCATTTATAATTTGGAACTGAGGAATGCAAGACGGTCGTCCTTCTCTGATATTATCTCTAGAAACAATAATAATTCATGTGCTCTGTTTGCTACTGTCGATAGGTTAACAAACCCTCCAGTACCAGTAGCATCTGAACTTTTATCTACCATGGCCTGCAATGAGTTTGCCTCCTTCTTCACAGACAAAATTCAGAAGACTAGACAAACAGTCAGTGCCTCCATATCAAGTACAGGATATGTGTTCAAGCAAAACTAGTTCCAATATGACAGAATTTCATACGATGAACCATAAAAACCTGGAGGACATTATACAACATCTGAAATCCTCCTCCTGTTGCCTTGATATTCTACCAACGGGTGTTTTCAAAAAATTCTCAAATTGTAGGGATGAGCGATGTCAGACACCAAACAAGACGAGGACAACAAAAGCGTCACGTTCGATAGTTTATTAAAGGGTTGGGGGTATGGGAGTTTCAGAGGTACCGGGAAATCCAAAAATCAGCACATGTGTAGATCCCCAGTAGCCGAACAGCGAGAGCAGGAGCTGGATGATCCAAGAAGTCTGGAGCAGAGAACATGGAAAGTATCGAGGGGACCCGGGGATCACCAGTAAGAGTCAAAAAGCTTTTCCCAAAACAACAGGTAACCGGTATGGTAGCAGACTCTGACAAGTGAGGACTAAAAAAACAAGGCGTTATATACAGGCCCATGATGAGTGGTGAATGCAGTGCAGCTGGTAGTAACGAGAGTGAGGCAGAGCAGAGCAGAAACATTAAAAGTCATAAAACCCCCAATCAGGTGTTACCAGGCAGAGAGAGAGGCCACCCCCCCCCCCCCCCCAAGGGGCGGCCCCAGAAGTCCCCAAGGAACCACCACACGGGGGGGCCCGAGGAGCCGGCGGAGGGATAAAATCCTCCGAGAGAACACCTCATCCTCAGAGAGAGCCGGAGGTCACGGACCGAAGATGGGTCAGGCACCGAAACAGAGTAGGGTCAGGCAGGACAGGAAGCCGGGCGGGTAGGATGGTTGGGGGACCCCTCTAGGGTGCCCCTACGGATGGCAGGTTAGCCAGGAGCATGCGGTGGAAGGGGGCGACGAGTGTCCGGTACAAAATCCGACGGCAGGCACCCAGGTTCTCTCCTCAGGCCCATAGCCCTCCCAGTCGACGAGATACTGAAGGCCCCTACCTCTCCGGCTGGACCGAAGCAAAGGGGTCGAACGGTGTACACCAGCCCACCGTCAACGAGCGAGGAGGAGGAGGTGGAGGCGTCACGGAACCAGCGGGCTTTCATGTGTCGGGTTGACTTTCGAAACAGGAACGTAGGGGGCACCCTCAAAGGATGTCGGCAACTGGAGCCGGACTGCGGTAGGGTGTGATCCTCTGGAAGGGTATGGGCCGAGGAATCGAGGCAAACTTACTGATTCCACCCGCAGAGGAGGGTCCTTGGTTTGACAGCCACACCTTCTGGCCAACACGGGAGATGGGGCCGGCGTTCTTTGGCGGTTAGGCCCCAATGGCTAGCTGACAGCTGACTTGATTTGCGTGGCACAGCCTTTTGAGGGAAGACCAACGGGGCATAGGCGAAAGGGGGAAAACAGGAGGACTCTCTCCTTTCCCGGTGGGGAACCCGGGGGGGCTGGGAACCATACACAACGGGGAAAAGGGGAATACCCGGCTGAGCAAGTTTAGGAAATTTGGGCATATTCCAATCCGCCGTTTTGTTTCGCCCCCAAACCTGGGTTTGCGAGAAAACCCGGCCCCCGCAGCGCCTTCTCCCGCTCCTGGTTTGCCCCTCCTGTCCTTTGGGCTGGGGGGGGGAACCCCCAGGTGAGAATCACTTTGGGCCCCCAGGGGGAAAGGCCCGAACCTCCGGAAAGTAGAGGTGAATTGCGGGCCCCCTGTGAAACAACATCCCCGGGAAACCCTTTAAACGGAAGACGTGACAAAAACAGCCCGGGGGTCCTTTTCTGGGCCCATGGGCAGTTTAGGGAGGGGGAAGGGAAATGTCCATCTGCTGAAAAGGTCCAAACCCCAAGGGAGAAGAACCCTCTCCCCCCTTATGGGGGGAGGCCCGTCCCCAAAGGCCAGGGGAAAGTGGGACCCGGGGCGTTGGGCACAGGCCCAAAGGGGCCCGGGGGCCCCCGGGGGCCCGGGGTGGAGGACTTTGTTTTGATTGCAGGGGGGGCAGGCCGGGAATTCCCCGGGCATCCTTTCCCCAAAAAGACCACCAGAATTGTGGGCAAGGAGATGGGGGTGCGGGCGGAAACCCGGGTGGGGGGCAAGGCGGGGGTTTGTCCCCACTTTTTTGGGCCCGGGACCCCCAAATTCTTGGGGGAACGGAGGAAAGGGCCGTCCGGGCCTGCCTGGATGGGGTGGCCCCGGAGGGCCCCTTGGGAAATTTCCCCCCCGATTTTCCCGGGAAGGCAGCTACAAAGCAGGGGATCAGGCCAAAAATTTTGCAGGGTTTCCCGGGGAAGGGGGGTCATCCCCTTTTGGATCTGACGGGGAAGAGCGCCCCTCGGGGTTTCCCCGAACCTGGGGGGTTTTGACCGGGGGAAAATTAAAAATTTGGGGAAAAAACAAACCCCCGGGGGCTGCCCCGGGGTTTAAAACGTTTGGCATTTGGGGATGTATTGAATTTTGTGACAGGGCCCCCCCAGAAAAGGAAAATGTGGACCCCTCCCCCAGTGACGCCCTTTCCCCCAGGGCAAGCTTTACAGCCAACCCCTCACAGGCCCCCCAAAATCATAATTTTTCGCTCCGCAAAGGGGAAAGCCCCGGCCCAGGAAAAAAAATGCCGGGGTGGCGGTTTTTGTTTTCTTTTTGCCCCTTGGGGGAGGGATTTGGGCCCCCCAAACCCCCGTCTGAACACCCCTCGACCAAAGAACCGGCCCGCCCGAATCCCGGGATCTGGAGGATGGGGGCGTGGTTAACCCCTTTTAAGGGATGAAGGGGGGGTTTTGGGCCCCTTTGGGGGCCCCGAAAAAAAAGGGGGTTTTTTTTGCTGGTCCAAAATGTGAGGGGGCGGGGGACGGAGCTGTAAAATCCGGATGAATTTCCCCGGGAAAAAATTTGGGAAAACCGAGGAATTGCTGCAAAATCTTTTTTATTCCCCCCGGGGGTGGGCCCGGGGGGGACGGGCCCCAAACCCTTGGGGGGGTCCATTTGATATTGCCCCAGTGACGATGTTCCCCCGGAATACCCAGTCTTAGCATGGAACTCACTTTTTCCGTTTTACCCTAGAAAAGAGTTCTCCAAAAAAGGTCAAGTAAGCGGGGCATGGGATGTGTTCCCACAGAGGGCTGGAGAATATTAAGGTGTCCCTCCGGTCCCCCGAAAAACCAAAAATTTTTTCAATGGCCCCCCAGCAAAATCTTTACCAGCGCCGGGGTACCGCTGGGGGCCCTTGGGGGAGGGGCCAAAAGGCATTACCGGTACTTTGTAATGGCGGGGTGGGTGTTAAATGCGGTCTTCCCTCTTTACCCTCCCTTTCTGCACTGGGGGTAACATTTCCCAGGTCCCGTTTTGTGAAAAAAGTGGTCCCTGGAGCAACTCAAAAACAGAGGTGAAATTAAAAAGGGAGAGGGTTCCGGTTTTTTTCACGTGACACATTGAGACCCGATAAAACAATGCAGGGGGGGGAAGGGGAACCATTCTTTCTTTTCCCCCAAAAAAACCCCGGGGACCCGAGGAAAAGGAAATGGGCGGGTAAGTCCCGGCGGGAGTTTCCGGGAAGACCCGCCCTAGTTTTTCTTTCAGGAAGGGATAGTTTGGGGGGAGTGACCTTGGGGGGAGCAGTACCCGGGGGAAAATCAAAAGGCACAGTCGGAAGGACGGTGTGGGGGCAGTGATGTGGCTTTGACTTTTTGGGAAAAACCCCCTCGGGGACCATGTTCAGTCAGGAAAAATTTGGGAAAAGCGGGGGGAATGCTGGGGGGGGACGAGCCGTGGGGAACGCGAAGGGGGCCCCGCAAAAAAATTAGGGGGCCCGGTGACCCCCCTCTTTCACATTCCGGAGGCCCAATCGAAAAGGGGAATGTGGAGAAAGGAGCCAAGGGTTTTGCCCAGGTTAGGGGGTTGGGCCCGGAAAACGAGGGAATTGGAAGGGATGGGCTTTACGATGGTTTCCTGACACCATCATGATACGGGAGCTGTGAGCTGGTAAATGTTGCCCAAATAAGTGACCTCCCGGGGCCCGGGGTGGAAAAGGGTGGACAACGATGGTTTTCCAAGCCCAGCTGACAGCAAGTCCCCTTTCAATAAAGGTTTTCTTTTTGGCCAGAGTCCACCAGAAAGGCCCGAGTGTTTGGGTTTGAATCAACGGTGAAAAACAGGGCTTGGGGTGAGGGGTTTTCCACTGAGGGGGGGCGGAATTTTCTTGGGCTCATCCGGGTTCCCCCTAATTGGTGGCTCCGGGTTTTGCGGACAGGGGCGACTCGATGACCATCCCCCCAAGTAAAAGGTTCAATTTTGGGGGGGGCTCGCTGGCGCTCTGCAGGGGTTAGGGAAGGGGACGGCCGATTCCATTTGGGGCGGACGGTCCAGCTGGCTAGTGGGTGGGGTGAAAACGAAGGGCCCGGGGCGCTCCGGTTTTTGGGGGGTTTACCCTGGCCCCTCCCCTCACGACGGCGGGCCGAATCCTCCGGGGGGGGCGGGACAGCCAGGGCAAAAGGCTTTATCGAAGGGGGGGGGGGGATCATGGGAAAACCGCCCGTCCTTTACGTAAATCCCCCAGGCCCGTGGGGGGAAAACCCCCGCAAGGGTTCCAAAGTTTTCCAAAAACTCCGACTTCCCCAGTTTTAAAAGGGCGAGGATAAAACTCAAAAGTTTCCCTTTACCTTGGCAATTCCCCCAGGGGTCCCCAGAAACCCCCGGCAGGGTTTTGGATTCCCAAAATTTAAAACCCGGGGCACTCCTCCGCGAAAGGTTTAAGGTTTTGAAAAATTCTGGGGGGGTTTCGCTTGAACCCAGCCGTTTTCCCCCAAGGGCCCAGCCGGCCCATCATGGGGGAAACAAGTAAACCCCCCTTTGGGCCCCCCAGTGGCAAAAATCCCGTGTTTCGGGGGGAAATGGCACGGAGTGTCAGGAACGCCCGTAACCCGGGGTTTGGGGCGCCGCTGAAACCGTTGGATTCCCGTCCTGGGGGTTTTGGGAACCCCCAACAGCCCCGGCAGTAGGGGGTGGGCAAGGGGACTCGGGTTTTGGGGGGTGAGGGGGTTTTTTGGGCGGGTGGTGGGGGGGCAGGGAAAAAAGGGTTTGGGGAGGGGGGTTTGGGTAAACTTGCCAAAATTGTTGTTTCTGTTTCTGTTGCTGTGGAACTGGACCCCTGTTGGAAAGCCCGGGTTTGGGGTTTGGAGGCAATGCAGCCGTGGGGCCCATCCCCTCCTCTTGTCTCTGAAGGGGTTTTCAGGGGGGTGGGTTTTTCTGAGCCATTGGGGGTTTTCCCGCCCTTTTTTGACCGTGCGCGGGGCCATGTTTTTGGGTTGGCTTTCTGGAACAAAAAACAAGGGGAGGAAACCCAAAACCCTCACGTTCGATAGTTTTTAAGGGTTTGGGGGGAGGGGGGGTTTCCCAGGGGACCAGGAAATCCAAAAATCAGCCATGTGTAGATCCCCGGGCCAACAGCGGGAGCAGGAGCTGGATGATCCGAGAAGTCCGGGGGGGAGCAGGGAACACGGAAGTAATCGGGGCGGATCCGGGGTCCCCCCTTAGAGAGTCAAAAGCTTTTCCCAAAAACAGGCAGGAACCCCGTACTGGTAGCAGACATCTGACAAGTGAGGACTGAAAAACAAGGGTTTATATACAGGCCCTGATGGTGTGAATGCCAGTGCAGCTGGTTGGGTAACAAGGTGAGGCATAGCAGAGCAAAACAGGTGAAAGTCCTCAAACCCCAATCAGCGTGTTACCAGGCAGAGAGAGAGCTCATGACAAGCGCGTACAGCATTATCTGTATCTGTATCTGTTTACCACATGAATTTCTGTACTCGAGGGGCGGGGCCTAACCCGGAAGCGGTCAGATTTAACCCGGGAAAGTGGGTCTTTTTTGTCTTGAAAATGGGTGGGGCTTTAACCTATGTTACTTAAGCATGCAATTGATATGGGTTCATCAGAAATTATTATTTTATTGCTGATTAGAAAACTATTTACATGACAGCCTCAAGTTTCAATCAATGGTGTTGTCATGGTAACAAACAAACTATATACAGAACGTTTTGCAACAAAGAATACAACACATGCAGTTGCAATTATGAAGTAAATGTAAAGAACAAGAGTTTTCATACTCAATATAACTTTCTTTTTTTAACTTAAATTTTTTATGATCAGTGTGATTTTTTTTTTGTTTTTGGTTCTTTTAATTTTTTTTAATTTCCACCCCAGGTATGTGTGAGTTTTGTGTGTGTGTGTGTGTGTGTGGTGTAAGAGAGAGACACAGAAGAGAGAGAAGAGAAAGAGAGGAAAGAGAAAAGAAAGGGGCGGGGGCTGGGGGGGGGGCGCTTTACGTTAAAAAAAAAAAAATCTCCGATGGCAAGACACCTGGGAGTTGCATTTAAACCAGCAGCATGTCTGAAACACCCACCCGTTCACCAGAAATCTACTGGTCATTAAGTATGTAAATACTACAAACCGAAGTTAAAAACAAACCTGAAGCTGAAGAAACCCTAAACGTTAACAGAACAGACCCGCGGACCTGATTGACTGACGGAGCGGGAGAGAGAGAGAGAGAAGAGGAGAGAGAGAGAGAGAGAGAGAGAGAGAGAGAGAGGGAGAGCACGCATTTCTCCGTGTTCTGTGTGTGTGTGTGTGTGTGTGATTGAGCCGAGCGTGTTTGTAGGCAGGGGGGCGCTGTGACTATCAACAGAACGCAGCACGGCCAGTTGAGGATTTTTATTTAATCCGAGCACGGATATTGACTCGTATTACTCGTATAATACTTGTACTCGGCAAAAATGCTTTATCCGTACCGGATACTTGTCTCAGCCGAGTACTCAATCATCCCTATCAAATTGTTTGGCTTCTGATCTTCTGCAGATTGTGAACACGTCTCTTCTTTCAGGAATCTTTCCACAGGCCCTGAAAACTGCAGTAATCAAGTCACTCTTAAAAAAGAACCATCTAGACACATCACTAATGAGCAGCTATAGGCTTATTAGCCTCATCAAACCTTCTGTTTTTAAGTAAAATCATTGAAAAAGCGTTTTTTCAACAACTCACCCACTTCTTGTCACTGAACAATAGTTTTGATACCTTTCAGTCGGGTTTCCGACCACACCACAGCACTGAGACGGCTCTTGTCAAAGTCTTTAATGACATCCACCTTAACACAGATAGTGGCAAAATTTCAGTCTTAGTATTACTTGATCTCAGTGATGCATTTGACACGGTCGACCTTGACATATTACTAGACCGATTTGAGAACTGGGTTGGCCTTTCTGGCTCGGTACTAAACTGGTTTGAATCCTACTTACAGAATAGGGATTACTTTGTGTCAATAGGTAATTATGCATCTGAACATACAAATATGACGTGCAGAGTTCCCCAAGGCTCCATTCTGGGGCCTCTTCTGTTTAACATCTACATGCTTCCATTGGCTCAAATTATGGAAAACAACAAAATAAGTTACCATAGTTATGCGGACGACACACAAATTTACATAACCTTATCGTCAGAGGACTATAGTCCAATACAAAAACTGACTAAGTGCATCGAACAAATTAAAGGCTGGATGTGCCAGAACTTTCTGAAATTAAATGAAGGAAAAACTGAGGTGGTTGTTTTTGGAGCAAAAGAGGAACGATTATAAGTCTGCGCTCAGCTTCAAACAACAATGTTGAAAACAACAAACAAAGCCAGAAATCTTGGTGTAGTCATGGACTCAGACCTGAATTTCAACAGCCACATTAAGACAATTACAAAGTCAGCCTTTTATCACCTTAAGAATATATCAAGGGTTAAAGGACTCATGTGTCAACAGGATTTGGAAAAACTTGTCAATGCTTTCATCTTCAGTAGACTTGACTACTGTAACGGTGTCTTTACAGGTCTCACTAAAAAATCAATCAGATAGCTGCAGCTGATTCAGAACACTGCTGCTCGGGTCCTCACTAAGACCAAGAGACTGGATCACATCGCTCCAGTTCTGAAGTTTTTACACTGGCTTCCTGTGCCTCAAAGAATTGATTTCAAAGTACTTTTGCTAGTTTATAAATCACTCAATGGTTTAGGGCCAAAATGCATTTCTGATCTGCTACTACACTATGAACCACCCAGACCTCTCAGGTCATCTGGGACAAGTCTGCTTTCTGTCCCCAGAGTCAGAACTAAACAGGTGTGGAGGAAAAAGTTTATTTTGCATTATGATCCTTGACAACAGCTAAGTGGGTCACTTGTATAACTTGTTGATTCACTGTTGTATAACTATTATTATTGTTTTGTGTTACATTTATCAATTGTATGTGTTTCATTTATCAACTGTATAATTGTTTTGTGTTTCATTTATCAATTATATAACCTGTTTTGGTCACGTATCGAGCTCATGTTTTGTTTTGGTACCGCGCTCCTGTTTTGGAAACATGGTTTCGAGGCAGGTGTGCCGGACTCACCAGGGGATCGGCTGAGGGCAAGGACTGGCCCCCCTCGCTCACACACGTTCCCTTGTTTGTTAAGAGAATAAAAAGACGGAGAATCCCTCGGTCTGGCGGAGCCTGCCTGTGAGTCGTGTACAAGACGTCCAGCCACGTTGATGCTAGCTCTGCCGGACTGATGGTTCCCCAGTCCTGTGTCAAGGTAAGAGCTCTGAAAGTAGTGTATACTTTGCATCACGTATTGAAGGCATGTGCATGCCGTTTGCTTTGCTGTATTCTGTGGGGAATAAAGAGACATTTATTCTAGCAGGGACGGCCTCTGAGTGTTTGTTTGCAGAGTAGGGTTCACTTTGCATTCAGTGTCTGTAAAGTAGGGTTTACTTTGCAGTGTGTATTGACAGTGTGAGTCTGTTGCTCACAACTGTACTGTATTCTGTGGCGAGGTAAAGGGACAGTCCATCCTGGCAGAAACAGTGTTTGTGATTATTGACAGTTTGAGTCTGTTGTTCACAGCTGTACTGTGTTCTGTGGCAAGGTAAAGGGACAGTTCATCCTGGCAGAAACAGTGTTTGTGGTTATTGACAGTGTGAGTCTGTTGCTCACAACTGTTTTGCTGTGTTCTGTGGCAGAATAGACGAGCACTCTATTCTGGCAGAAACAGTCTTTGAAGACTATCTGCTTGTAGCCGACCACCCCGCGATCCTGCCTAAAGATTTTTCATAAAACAACAGGGTGAAGCAGCATTCAGTTTCTATGCTCCTCATATCTGGAATAAACTCCCAGAAACCTGCAGATCTGCTGCTACTCTCAGTTCTTTTAAATCAAGGCTGAAGACCTTTCATTTTGATGTTGCCTTTCTTTAAATGACTGTTCTTTTCTTTAATGTTTAATTTCTTATGCTGCACTGTAACTTGTTATTCTTGTGTTTTATGTGTCTTAATGTTCTTATTTTAATTCACGTGTTTTATCTGTTTTTATTTTTAACTGTTTTTTAACTGATTTTATGTAAAATGAATTGAATTGCCCTGTTGCTGAAATGTGGTATACAAATAGAACGGGAGCCAGAGCGTTCAACTATCAGGCTCCTCTCCTGTGGAACCAGGTTCCAGTTTGGGTTTGGGAGGCAGACACCGTCTCCACATTTAAGAGTAGGCTTAAGACTTTCCTTTTTGATAAAGCTTATTGTTAGAGCATATAATTGAATATTGTTAGCAGCGTCCGCCTAACCCGGCCCACCTGCTTCTCGTCATAGTTGTCAGATTTATCTATCATATAATCAAGAATATAATAAAACTAAAGGGAGACTTGGCATACAGCCCGATCCGGTTGGGGAGAGTTCTAGCCTGACTAGGCTCCTCTCTTCACCCTGTCTCTCTTGGTTTTGCTGTAATAGTTTTAGACAGCTGGGGAGTTCCTTTGATACAATGAGCTCCTCTCTCCTCTATCTTTCTATCTTTTCATTTATGTGCATCCATGTCCCAGAAATGCTTGTAAATGCTTGAGTACTTTTGTTCTTTTTTCCCCAGCATGTTCCCTCGGATCAGGTAGGCTCCAAAATCATGGTTGCAGCCGTCACCATGGTCCCGCTACACGTTCTGCGATGCCCAGCTACGTCCTGCTGTGCCTTGTAATGCCGCAGAGTGCCCTGCTATGCCATGAACTACTACAAAGAACTGCTACAAACTACTATTTTTGTTATTTTCACTCTTCATTCTAACCCCAACCGGCCCGTCAGACACCGCCTACCAAGAGCCTGGGTCTGTCCGAGGTTTCTGCCTAAAAGGAAGTTTTTCCTCGCCACTGTCGCACTGGTGCTTGCTCTGGAGGAAACTACTAGAACTGTTGGGTCCTTGTAAATTCTGGAGTGTGGTCTAGACCTACTCTATCTGTAAAGTGTCTTGAAATAACTCTTGTTATGAATTGATACTATAAATAAAATTGAATTGAATTGAATTGAATTGAAATAAAGCTGCCTTGCCTTGCCTTGTTCTGTCCAGGTAATAATGTCGTCAATAGTTCTATGCCAGATCTTAAAGCAACCAGGTTTTTTTCTTAGATTTTATCCACTGGGCTCACACCTCCATGCTCATGTGTCATCCAGGTTTTAAGCAAACCATGGATGTAGTTCTGGTGGCAGCGGTTCTGGTTGCCGGCCATGGAAGAGACTGTCTCCGAGTATGTGGTGGCCTGTCCAGTAGGTGCCCGAATGCAGACCTCAACTTGGGCCCAAATGGGCCTTCTTCACTATCTTGTTACTCAATGGCCATGCTCCAACATCTCCATGGACTTTTTGACGAGATTGCCACCGTTGTAAGGGATGACATTTCATTCCCCTAGCCAATTTACCCTCTGCTAAGGAGACAGCAGAGGTCATGATGCATCATGTCTTCAGGATTCATGGTTTACCAAGCAATATTGTTTCAGACAGAGGGCCACAGTGCAACAATGCCTTGTTTCCCAGAACCAGGTCACCTGGATGGAATACAACCACAATAGCCTTCCCTTAGCTGCCACGGGACTCTCACCGCTCCAGTGTGCCAATGGCTACCAGCCTCCCCGGTTTCCGGCCAATGAGAAGGAAGTCTCGGTCCCCTCGGCTCACGCCATGGTTGAACTCTGTTGCCGGATTTGGCTCGGTGGTCTGCGGGTACTATTTCGGAGTTCGGTCCTGATGAAAGCGGTGGCAGATGACACAGACGACCGGCTCCTACCTACAGGCCTGGCCAGAGGGTGTGGCTTTCCACTAAGGATTTGCCTCTTCACGTCTATTCATGAAGTTGCCTCCGAGGTTTGTGCGTTCTTTTCCCATATCTAAAGTCATTAACCCGATTTCTGTGCATCTATGCCTTCTCAGGTAATTCAAGGTCCACTCCACGTTCCATGTCAAGTCGGTCATGGACCACCCCACCGGATTGTTGATGGCTGTCTTGTTTATACCGTCCAGAAGCTGTCCACCGCCATGGACGTGGGACACAGTTCTTGGTGGACTGGTAGGGTTACGGTCAGGAGGAGCGTTCTTGGATTCCTTCATGCTTCGTTGTAGATAAGAATCTCCTGGGCTGTCAGAGTCAGCCATAGAGTGGGGGGGCGGGGGTAATGTTATGTCTCGTCAAGGTACTCATGTCTAGACTCTTTTGTGCACTTCAGGTTTTTATTTTGTATTCACTTTCCCTCTCGTTTCAGACCATGACATCCTCCCTTTGTGTGAAATTCCCGCCACTGTGATTGTCTACCTTGCCCTTGATAGGTTTCACCTGTTTTCCCCTACCTCTTGTATAAATAGTCCTCATCTCACTTTGTCTAATGCCAGTTTGTCTTGGTCTGTCCATGTGATAGTGTCATCGAGAGTTTTGCACCAGATCTTCAAGCAACCAGGTTTTGTTCTTTGATTTTGTGAAATAGTTTGATCCTCCAAGTGAGCGCTTTTCTTACTTTAAACATTTGACAAGTAAACTTTTTGTTAAATCTTCCACAGTTTTATGAGTCATGCATTTGTGTCCACCAGTGTCGTGCCTAAGGTCGTTACACAATGTTTTAGCCTTTAGATTTCAGCCTTTTAGGTTTTACGCTGTTATAGGATGCTTACAACTCTAAACACCATCAGATAGAACCAAATAAAAGTTTTTTTCAAGGAAAACGTTTTTTGCAGAAGTTGGTATCAACCAGAACAGCAGCAAACCATTCACTAATAACTGTATTTGTTTTGCAACTGCTCACAGATTTGCATAAACTTAAATTCACAAACCTTCTGACTGTGCACTTTTGTTTGGGGCTGGGGAAGATTTCCTCCGCGCCAACAGCCTTTGCGCTGGTGAAGCCTCTCCAGCTGTCTCCTCAATTAGCCAGGTGTGAATAAAAAGCAGGGGGGGCGCTTGAAGTTTGTGTGGGTGGAGATGAAATGTGTTGTAGTGGTGGGGGGAGTGGGCAGACTACAGGGGAGTGAGGGGGGAGGTGTAGGAGCAAGAGAGGGAGGGGAGGAGGGAGTGTAGGGGGTTGGTGGAGTGGTAGAGGAAGCAGGGGACGGCAATTCAATGTCCGGGCTACAGAAATGTTACTTCACATTCACATGTCCGGGATTGCATTCCCCCTCCATTACGTTTCAATTACCCTGGTGGAAGTCACTGAGGTAGTCAAACAACTCCACAGTGGCAAAGCCCCAGGGATTGATGAGGTCCGTCCAGAAATGCTAAAAGCTCTGGGTGTGGAGGGGCTGTCTTGTTTGACACGCCTCTTAAACATTGCGTGGAAGTATGGCACAGTGCCAAAGGAGTGGCAGACCGGGGTGCTGGTTCCCCTCTTCAAAAAGGGGGACCAGAGGGTGTGTGCCAATTACAGGGGTATCACACTTCTCAGCCTCCCTGGTAAAGTCTACTCCAAGGTGCTGGAAAGGAGGGTTCGGCCGATAGTCAAACCCCGGATTGAAGAGGAACAATGCGGATTCCGTCCTGGTCGTGGAATACGGGTCAGATCTTCACTCTCGCCAGGATCTTGGAGGGAGCCTGGAAGTATGCTCAACCAGTCTACATGTGTTTTGTGGATCTGAAGAAGGCGTATGACCGGGTCTCCCGGTAGACACTGTGGGAGGTACTGCGGGAGTATGGGGTGAGGGGGTCTCTTCTCAGGGCTATCCAATCTCTATATGACCAAAGCAAAAGCTGTGTCCGGGTTCTCTGCAATAAGTCGGACTCGTTCCAGGTGAGGGTTGGCCTCCGCCAGGGCTGCGCTTTGTCACCAATCCTGTTTGTAATATTTATGGACAGGATATTGAGGCGTAGTCGGGGTGGGGAGGGGTTGCAGTTCGGTGAGCTCGGGATCTTATCGCTGCTTTTTGCATATGATGTGGTCCTGATTGCATCATTGGTCTGTGACTTTCATCACTCAGTGGATTGGTGCGCAGCCAAGTGTGAAGCGGCTGGGATGAGGATTAGCACCTCTAAATCTGAGGCCATGGTTCTCAGCAGGAAACCAATGGAGTGCCTTCTTTGGGTAGGGAGTGAGTCCTTACTAAATGAACGAGTTTAAATACCTTGGGGTCTTGTTCGCGAGTGAGGGGACCATGGAGCGTGACATTGGTCGGAGAATCGGAGCAGCTGGTGCGGTACTACATTCTGTTTATCGCACCGTTGTGACGAAAAGAGAGCTGAGCCAGAAGGCAAAGCTCTCGATCTACCGGGCAATTTTCGTTCCTACCCTCACCTATGGTACTGAAGGCTGGGTCATGACCGAAAGAACGAGATCAAGGGTACAAGCGGCCGAAATGGGTTTCCTCAGGAGGGTGGCTGGCGTCTCCCTTAGAGATAGGGTGAGAAGCTCAGTCATCCGAGAGGAGCTCGGAGTAGAGCCGCTGCTCCTTCGCGTTGAAAGGAGCCAGTTGAGGTGGTTCGGGCATCTGGTAAGGATGCCTCCTGGGCGCCTCCCTAGGGAGGTATTCCAGGCACGTCCAACTGGGAGGAGACCTCGGGGAAGACCCAGGACTAGGTGGAGAGATTATATCTCCAACCTGGCCTGGGAACGCCTCGGGATCCCCCAGTCGGAGCTAGTTGATGTGGCTCGGGAAAGGGAAGTTTGGGGTCCCCTACTGGAGCTGCTGCCCCCGCGACCCGATACCGGATAAGCGGATGAAGATGGATGGATGGATTACTTTATATTTTTTTATCTTTTCCTAGACCAAGGAGTTGTGCCTGTAGAGTTGAAAATAACAAAAGATTATACCAGTTTATAAAGAAGATGACCCTGCAATTTTTATAGACACAATTATAGACCAATTTCTGTGTTACCAGCCCTGTCCAAAGTTCTTGTTATTTCAACATATGGACAAAAATAATATTTTATATAAACACCAGTTTGGTTTTAGGAAACAACGCTAGACTAACATGGCACTTGTTTTTGACTGAAATATACAAAGCAAAAGATAGAAAAGAAAATACTGTAGGTATTTTTCTGGGTCTTTCAAAATAATTTTATACCGTTAATCATTTCATTCTATTAAAAAAACTTTCACACTATGGTATACAAAACTAGTCACTACTCTGGTTTACCATTTATCTTTCATATCGGTCTCAAACTGTCAACTATAATGGGACAGAATCCCCTCCCCTTCCCCTTCAGTGAGGCTTACCACAGGGTAACATCTTGGGTCCCTTGTTATTTTTATGATATGTTAATGACCTCCCTAATGTCTCAGATAAACTTTCCAAAATCTTATTTGCAGACGATACAAGTGTGTTTTACTACCATAAAAACCCTGAAATTTTAATAAAGGTAGTTAATGAAGAACTTGACAAGTTATCTACTTGGTTCAAGTCCAAAAAACTGTCAACATAAAAAAAAAAAGTGTATATTTTTCGCATTAAGTGTGATACATTTAAATCTTCAATGAAAATTCAAATTGATAACATCTCCATTAATGATGTTAGATCTGCTTGTTTCCTCAGCTTTATACTAGATGACTGTTTATCCTGGAAACCTCACATTATTACCATAAGTACAAATCAAATTGTGTTTCAATCATCTACAGATTATTTTAGATATAGATAGATAAATATGAAATAAGATATTTAAATATTGCATTTTGTGTTCTTTTAGGGTCAATTGGATTCACATTAAAATCAGTGAGAAACTAACTATTAAGCACAGCTGATTCATTTTTCGCCCGTTTATTAACATTCCATTGTGGTTTTCTTCCTTGTGCTTGATGGATCACTGTATTTGTGTGTGCACATACACAAGCAAATCCATATGCACACATTGACGCACACAATATACTAGTGTCTCCAGGTGTTAAGATAATATCAGAGCATCAAAACAGCTTGCTATGCTTCTTCTCTTTCTGATTTTGTCTTCAGACATCCTCTCTCTTGGTGGTTCACAAGTTCTCTCATGCCTGTCTGCTCAGCTTGTGACCTTTTCAAAGTTATACATACAAAATGAGATTTTTTCCCCTTCAGGAATATACCATTTGAGAGTGATCCCATAACTTAGAAGACACTTTCCAGCGCCGCAAGGATTTTCAAAGCGCCCATTGAGACATACTGTAAATGATTTTATTTTTTTCCCCTCCCCATTCTTCTGCCTCACTGTTTTTTCATAGTCATTCCACACTTCAACTCTCACTCTACATCTAACATTGTGCCAATATTTCAATTTGTTGTTTGACCTTTTCTCAGCTACATTCTTTGGGAAAGTGCAAATAGCATTGTGCTCTCAGGAGTTCAATTCTGGGCGTTGAACTTCACTGAAGAAAAAGTCTATCTCAATTCTTAAATCTAATCCTGTCGATAGTGTCATTGCTTTTGATGCCTTTGAAATATAGCTATATTTAAAGGTATTGCCTACACAGAATTATTTTTTGAGTATTATAATACATCTCCACTGCTGCCTCACCAAAACCCGTAATAGTATTATGACTGTTTTACATGATCAATGGCATTTCCATTGTGCAAATGCAACTCGGATCATAAATAAGCTTGTTAATTTTTTGCCCTGCTGTTTGTGATGACAAATCACCCGCCGTGTATACATTGTCAACAGATGGCAAAATTACTCAAGCAAGGGTGTGCCCGATACTTCTGGGAGGTGTAATGGTGGGGCCGTGTCTGGAAATGGGATGCTAAGTGATGCAGGGCTCCATTCTTCTTCGCTCAGCCTCGGCAAACAGCTTCATACATCATATTGACGCACCTCCTCAGACAGATGTGTGCGGAGGAAAAGACAGAACACATGCTACTATAACCTCAGACGGATCTTGCCAAAACAAAGTGCACAATGGATATTCCACAGTCCCAGAGCATGACAGGCCTCTGCAATAATAGTGCCCCCTTTGAGTACAATGTGTTTGTGTGTGTGTGTGTTGTGTGTATTTGTGCCTCCAATCTTTGCCTTATGTGCTCAGATTGATCAAATTCCATTAATTTCCTGTGAATAACTGTTTGGATACATTAAATCATCATTCGCAATTACCAACATTTGTTATGCAATGGCAGACAAAACACAGTCCAAAATTTTCAACAGGGGTCATTGTTGTTTGTACCAATTTTTTTCCCCATCCACTCTTACCCTTTGTATCTGCAAAGATACAATTACACTGTTGTTCTCTTATGCTCATTTCTCACCTTGTTTCCCCATCAGCTGAACAGTGATGTTGTGATAGTTAAATGTTAGAGGGGAGAGGGTGAGGATTCCACACTGTGACACTGTTACAGCGGGGAAAATCTAATTCGTAGTGAATGAATAACACTTTTTCTTCAGTAACAAATTTTGGAAATCCTCACCTTGAATGCAATAATTAAATTGGAAGAGAAATTCTCCAGGGAGCACAGATTAGGTCCTTTCTAAAATCTTAGTTTAAACTTGGCTCCTTTTGTTTAAAATGGTAGACATTTGGTTGCATGTATCTGCTATTTCAACAGCATCATAAAAAAGTTTTAGGGCATTTTAGGCCTTTATTTGTACAGGACCACTGAAGACATAAAAGGGAAGAGAGAGGGGGGAACGACATGCAGCAACGGGCCACAGGTCGCCGCCAAATCCGGGCCCGCTGCGGCAAGGACCAAACCTCTACACATGGGCGCCTGCTCCACTTACTGAGCTATCCACAAACTGAGCTAACATGCCTCGAGTCATTAAAAAATTCTGACTTCTGGCTCAGTGGAACTGAAAAACACCCCACTGGACAACAAGTCATCCAAATTAAACAACAAAATAAAATGTTTATCGATGCCTGCCTGAGGAACACATAGAAACAAGAAGCTTTTTCTCATCTGACGGATCTATTAACAAGAAGACATAATTTGTCTGTGCCTTCTAAAACTGTTACAAATCACTGTTTCTTGATGTAACAATGCTAGTGGACCATAGATGGTCCGTACGAATCAACACTCATGATTCAGAATGCATGTGAACCGCGGATTAATTGCAAAGTTTGACCATTAGAAAAAAGATACAGGCAACGTAATTTTCTGTTCATAGGAGCGGGGCATGTTAAAAGCAGTTGATAAAGACTGGAAAAACTTGAAAAGTCATGATGCTAGCTACAGAGCTCCATTTTATTATTGGCAGTTGGTAGTTAAGTTACCTGAAAATAGGGGGCTTTGATCCGGTTACAGGTCAATGCGAGCTGCCGGTTGTTTCCGCAGACGTTACGGTTAAGTTTATGGGACAAAAAGTGAGCGTTATGCCGCAACAGCCGTTAAGTTAAGGCACCAAAACGGCAAGTCAAGTTTAGGAAAAAGTTTTTGCTTTGATAAATAACAGTCCAGAGGAACACGCCTTTCAGGGGTGAAAGTCCTGGCATACCTTCCTTAGCATACTCCTAAATGCACTGGGCTTCATGAAAAGAAATATTGTCCCCCCCCCCCTCACCATTTTTGTGCAGATCCGAAAATTCAACTCAAAACCGTGAGTTTTGTGATCCGTTGCCCTCCTGATGGTTTGTACTGGTGGTTTAGACACAAAAACAACTTAGTTAAGGTTAGGGAAGCATTGTTCTAGTTCTTGCACTACCACATCACTTAGTTAAGGTGAGGGAAATAAAGTGGTCTTGACTAAATAAATTAAAAGCAGTGATTTAGCTTTAGACAAGAAGGGTTACCTGTAGAGGGGTTGAAACTGGACATTATCTGTTTTGTGCAATAACACTGGCTTGTAATGTGTGCAATACTCAACTGCTACTATTATTATTATTATTATTATTATTTCTTTTCACCATTGCAACACCTTAATTATGTTATTTATGTAAATACTGTATCATAATATACCTTTAACTATGTAAATATCCACACTCCTTATATTTCTTTATTGTAACACAGAGTTTACTTCGGGGATCAATAAAGTATTTCTGATTCTGATTACAACCTTAACCAAGGTTCCGTTGCCTAAAGCTAACCACAGGTTGGACTCAGGATGTAAACCCCTGTCTCTGGTGTTACATTCCTTAGCTTTGTTTTTTTGGGGGGGCTTTTTCCCTTTATTAGTGACAGTGGATGGATAGGAAAGGGCTGCAGGACATGCAGCAAAGGGCTGCAGGTCAGATTCGAACCCAGGCCGCTGCAGGACTCAGCCTTCATGGGGCAAATGCTGTTACTGGGTGAGTTAGAGGCCACCCCACATTCAGTCTAAGCAAGGCCATGCAGCTTTATTTTTGTAGTACATTCCAGCAACAAGGCAATTCAAAGTGGTTTACATAAAACATTAAAGAGCAGTTAAAAACTGTTAAAAAGAGCTTAAATACAATAAGACAGGTATTAAATACAAGAATACTAGTTACAGTGCAGTATAAGAAATTTGCAATTATTTAAAGAAAGGCAGCATCAAAAAGAAGTCTTCTGCTTCAATTTCTTCATGCAGCAGAAGTCTATTGTTTGATGTATGTTGTTTAAGTTTCCTTCAAAACAAGTTTAAGTGCTAGAAAACAGCGTTGCATCACAACGCTAGCCCAGTAAGAATTACAAATGAGGCTTAATGTTCAGTGCCAGTGGAGTTGGATGATGCTGAAGTTTCATTGGCGTAGCTGCTATAGTTAGGCCTTGTAGTACCTCTGCCACCATCAGTGAATAGGCAAAATGGAGGCATTTTAGCCTCTAATTTGAGACTCATCATACTCATTCTCAAGGGGCTTTGAAAATGATCTTGCCATTCAAAAAAACCTTTTCTTCTCATCCATTTCTGCTAAAGGACATTTGCTTCTGCTAGCCATCCACAACTACTTACTGCTGTATTCCTTCCTAAATTCCCAAATTACCGAGCGGCCCGAGGCCCAAATCACAGTACAAAAACTTATTGTGTTAATTTTGAAAGCCCTTATGAAAACTAAAGCCACTTTGTGTAAAATTATGTGATTACAGCATTTTTTGTATTATTCTGATTGGGTACTGTATAACTCCAACTATAAGAAGACCCTGATTATAAGATGACCTCCCTTTTTGCAACTCTTTTTGGATGAAGACGTTTTGGAAATAATGGAGCCAGATATATTATAGTTAACATCTTTTTAATATACTCTATTGTCATATAAAAAATAGAGTAAACTAATTAAAACATAAATTAATTCATTCGATAGAATTAAACCATAGTGCAACCTCTGCCAGTGTCTTTTTTGATACCATCACTGGGGCAATTGTATTTTTTTTATTATGAATACTGTTGCTTTGAAATAATGTTAGAATTAAGCAATCTATTTCAATTTTACACAGTACAGACATGTTCACATTTTTTCACACTACCCTCCACTGAAAAACCAAGAGGTAGGGCGCAAAGACTCAAAACGCATCGCAGGAACTTTCTTGGTTCCATGGAGGCACCTTGAAAGGTCAGTGGCAACTAGGTCAAAGCTGAAACAATTTGCACAAAAAGCAAAAGCGCAAAGTAGTTTTACCGCTGATCATGTGTAGGCGGCTTTAACGTTATCACATTCATTAACAAACTGTATAGTCTACTATATGTTAATGTATGCTTAGGCTACATTAGAGGGGGGTTAAAATGAATCATTGCATCACGATGCAGATGTGGATGATTCTGCATCGATGCAGTGAAAGACAATTGATCATTGCCTAATGATGTTACTTGGTGATTTTCTGGTTGATGCTTTTTTTTTTGCCTTTTGTCAGCTGTGTTCAGACTCCACTACATTCAGGAAGTGTATTTCTTTTAGGACAGATGCAATACAAATGGGAGTTTTTATAAATATATATGACTGCTTGAATTTGTTGTTACAATGTTATGTTACATGTGAGAAATATATTAAATTTGAGATACAGTTGTGATACAAAGTGATGCATCGATATATAAATTCATATGGAATCATTTACTGGATAACTGTAATTGAACTGAATCGTAACACCAGCTAAGATTCACACCCCCAGTACATTAGTTTATACTAGACTGCTTCTGTCCAAATCTTTATATCCACATGCAGTGCAGACAGTTTTTTAGTTTCTACCCATATAATCCCATCTGGTGATGAAGGTATGAGCAGCAAACACATCCCTTATACCCTTCTTTTTTAATTCTCCTTAAGATCAATAACCAGATATTCACTGGACAGATACAGATGGTTTCAATGCAGCACAGAAGTAAAGGTGATTCTAACATCTCAGCATCAATACTAAACAAAGCTTTGATATGAAATGAAGTGAAGGCAGGAGGTGGAGTACTGACACACACACACACTCACACACACAGTGACTGAGCATTATATCGCCATACTATGCTAATCCTCTCAGCAGCGCAGCTGGAGTCCAATTTAGGAGGAAAGATAAAGCTCAGTTCTCAGGTTCAGGTTATTTTAAGACAGAAGACTCATTTTCAAAGGAACGATAGAATCAGAGGAACAGGTTGGGTCCTGAATAGAAAGATAATTAGGTATTCTCTGCAACAGTAATCATCCTTGTTGTTTTTGACACCAGTAGTGAGGCTTTTCTTGCTTTGCTTCAATCTACTTGTATCTCTTCTCATCTTGTTCATGCAAACATTTGATTTTCCATCTTTTCTAGTGGAGTCTTGCCACATTATAATATATCATTCTGTAAAAACTGGCAAACACCAGTGCATGAATGATAATCAAATATCTGCAGAAGAGCAGCTGCATCATCATCTCAGGCATCTGCACATAGCGTCAGATTATAAGGAATCATACAGTCAGGGAGAAAACAGTTAAAAACACAAGGGGTAAATAAATCTATGAGAATGCTTTCAGACACCAGATATAATACAGATCAGTAACAATCACAACATTTTTCCCCATGATTTAGCTCATTTGTCTCTCTGATTAGTCCTCAAAGGTAATGATAAAAGGTCTAGATGAAGGATGTCATAGGCAGAAAGCAATTTTAAAGTCAGCTCTCCAGACAACTTCTAAATACTAGTCCGAGCCTGCTAGAGTAATCTATCAAACTGTGCGGATGACTGTAAAGTGCAGTTTAGTTCAGTTTGAATACAGTCACTGTGGAGCAGAAACCTTGTTTCTCCATATTTAGTTATTTAAATTTTTTGGGATAAATACATGAAATTGGTCACCGTTTATGCCTGTCTGTGGGTTCAACAAATATTTAAACAGGGAACAGGTGCTTTATATGACTTTGTTTCAGGTATAGCTAAATCAAATGTTTTCAAATGCGCCTTTTTCATTTCCTTTTGGACAAGGTTTTGACCTGACAGTGACGATATACAGCAGTAAATAAAGATTGTGCAGCACATAGTGAAAGCAGTGCTTGTGCTTGTAGCATCCCACGTTAATAGGTTTTACTGTATTAAAGGTTAGATTTTAAACATCAATTTTACTTTACCAGTCATGAGTACTACCACTCATTCTGTGAAAGCAGTTGTATAATATATTCTATGTGACAGACAGCTCACATATGGTAATGGTCTCACAAATGCAAGACTCATTCTCTGGTGTTAAAGTCCAAACAGTTAATTTACAAACTGTATAAAGAAAACAAAGGCAAAAGTACCAAAACTCAGACGCAGGGATCCAAAACCAGCGAGACAAACACTAATGTGCATAGTCAGTGGTCACAGTGATCACAGAAACAAACCCGGAAGCTTAGAACGCTTATTGGCGGATGTGCCACTGAGCAACTCTCACAGGAATGAATGGGGCTCCGCCATTAACGTGTCATCCAGTTCATAGAATATATCCATGGACATTAACTTATGAGCGGAAGCTAGCAATGACACAGTGGCTCTAATGAAGCTTTGTCAAGTCTGAAAAAAATACCCCTGATGATGTCAAAGTGATATCAGTTATTTCAGCTTTGTCATGACATTCCAAATTTCTAACAAAAAGCCTACATTACAAATGTGTAACAAGACTAAAAAAAGACTTCAGTTGCTTTATTTTGATTGCTTTGATTTTGACCATTCTTTTTAGATGCTGGTAACATGGGTCAAGGGAGAGCAATGTTCGTCTAATTGATATATTAAATGGATTGACGAGAATTCTTTTAATAGACATTCATAGTCCCTTGAGCATGATCCCCTAACTTATTCTATAGGTTGTATAAACATGCAATCTCTTTTTAGCTTAATGACAGCATAACCAAGGAGCCACCTGCACTCACTAACACGCACACGCACACACACACAAACACACACACACACACACACACACACACACACACACACACACGCACGCATTGTGCAACAGAAAAAAATAAACAATGTTCTTCAGAATAAAACAAAACAAAACACTAACCTGGTAGTTAACCTGGTTGAGTCTGTACAAAGGCTCAGTCCTTACCGTAGCAGCCCGGATTCAATTCTGACCTGCGGCCCTTTGCTAAATGTAATCCCCCTCTCTTGCCCCCCTTCCCTGTCTTCAGCTCTTCCTATCCAATACAGGCCAAAAAGTCAAAACAAATATCTTTAAAAAAAAAAGACTAAAACCAAAACAAAAGCAAAGGGTTAACATAGAGACCGAAAACAAATAGGTGCCTGCATGTGCAGTATTAGTTTGTACCCACAAGTCCAATCACCTGAGAGAGGGCAAGGGATGGCAGAAAAAGGCTGTGAGTGGATTTCAAGCAGGAAAGGTTTTGCTTCTTTATTTATGTTTCATTTATGTATTTATTTATATGCTTATATTGATTTATTTATGTCTACAAATCAAATGTAAAACTGGTATACATAGTGTGTGCGTTTCAGCAAAACCATGCCTTTTCTGCCGGGATTTTGGGGTCTTTACTGTTTGAATACCTTTTACATACAAGATGAAATAAAATATCTACGGAGTCTCCATGGTTTTGAGTGATTTCTTTCTTTCTATTTCATAACTGGGGCAGAGTACAGGACACTTCCCCAGTGGCATGGCTGCCAGCGCCCCCTGGGATCCCTGCACATACAGATGGAGGCCTAGCTGAGGATTTTTAATGTGTTCCTGCCCTCTTCTTTATTTCCACTGAGACCTTAGCATTCTTCTTTTATATAACTAAATGTATTTGCTGTAGAGAACCAGCTGAACCATGATGCAGACAGAAAAAAACATAAATTAATAGGAACAAATAAGTGACACAAAATGCAGCCCTAATTGTTGTTGAGTAGATACCAGCCCAAACCCTTTTCAGGTTTTGTCCATTAAGTGGAAAATGAATAGTCACATGCTGGATTCTCCAGTAACTGAAGAGAATACAAATGAGCAGTTAAAATACAGTATTTTGCACATAATAGTAATTGCAAAGCATCCCTAACGTCAGTGCCTCAGGCAAGCGTGTGGGGAAATGACACCGATCTGTTCTCAGTACTTTCAGTATGCAGGACAGAATGAATAAGAGGCATATAAGAATGAGAATAGCCTGTTGTCTCACGCTGCCATTGTAAACACATCTTTATTGGGCAAATTACATGTTTTTTCCAGGCACGGGGAAGTGATCCTTTCATTGTGCATGTCATGAGGGGGCTGGAGTTGGAGTTTGTTTAGTAGCCGTATCACCATCACTTTCACTGTGGCCCTTACATCTGAGTATCTGAAAGTGACATCTCGTACTGCACGAGTGAAGCAAAACAACAAAATAAATGTGCTGTATTTATATAGCGCTTTTCCAGTCTTAACAACTGCTCAAAGCGCTTTTACATCTACAGGAAACATTCACCATTCACACACATTCGTACACTGTGACCGGGGCTGCCGTACAAGGTGCCACCTGCTCATCAGATAAACATTCACACTCCGATGCGCAGCACCAGGGGTAACTCGGGGTTCAGTGTCTTGCCCAAGGACACTTCGACAATGACTGCAGGGGCGGAGATCGAACCACCAACCTTCCGATTGGCAGGCAACCACTCTACCACTGAGCCACAGCCGCCCCTACTATACTATACTACTGCACACAGCAGTCTCTTTAGAAAAAAATAATTACCCCACCAGAAGGCTGTGGTGATTTAAGGGAACTTTTTTTCACAACCCAAAAGAAAAAATGTCTTCAAACTGTGCAGTTGTTTGCATTTCATTAAACTTTCTTTCAAGAGACCACAGGGTGGTTATGCAATTAATTTCATTTTCAACTGGCAATGAAAGTGCATTCTTGCACTTTTTGCGAGCAGTGACGTGTAGTGTTTTGAAGTTTTAAACAAGTACATTGAAAGTCAGTTAAGTCAAGTTATTTTACATCAGTATATCCTTGGTGTTTGTTGTTTTAAAATAAACAATTTAAAACATTTAAAAAAACTATTATGTGTGAGAAATGCATGGTCCATGTACATTTAAAGTTCTCCTCAGACAGTCTTGTCACTCCAACACCAGACTGAATCCTGTGGGTCTACATAAATCACATTCAGCTAAGGAGGTGGAAGAAATAATGCATTTAATTTGGTATTGCCCAGTTGTTACAAGTTTTTGGCAGCAGGTGGCAGACTGGCAAGCTAAAAAAGGCATATTATTAAATGTATCACCAGTAACATACTTTAGGGTTTTCAGGATAGCAATGAATTACTTAATACTGTTGTTCTAATTGGAAACACTTTTATTTTCAGCACTACAAAGACATTGATATTGAGTTCATTTACAAGAAATAATCATTTTGATTGGTAGAGCTAAAAAAATTGATATAAACAAATGGGAGACTATAGACAACAAAGTCATGGGATTCTGAGTTGGGATTTTCTTTAATTTTTTAGTATGATTACCTGACTCTTCTCTTTTATATACTTTATTTCCTGCCATGTATTACTTAATTTAAATTTGTGTAAATATAAAGATTTTGTATATTTGTGTATGCATTTCTGTTTCTATATGTGTTATGTTATGAAAAAACAAGACCCCCAAGGCCCACTTACATTGTATCCTAATACAATAATAATAATAAATAATAATACATTTTATTTAACAGCGCCTTTCTAACACTCAAGGACGCTTTACAGACAATACAGACAGATACAGGGAACAGAAAAGTGTAAGTAGTTATAACAACAAAACAACAAAACAAAACAAACAAAACAAACAAACAAAACAAAACAGGAACAGTGTATTTACAGATAAGCCAGCTGGAACAGATGGGTTTTTAGTCTAGTTTTGAACAGGGGGAGAGAGTTGATATTGCGGAGGTTGGGTGGGAGTGAGTTCCAGAGTTGGGGAGCAGAGCGGCTGAAGGCTCTGGTCCCCATGGTGATGAGTCGAGCATGGGGGACAGTGAGGTGGATAGAGGAGGAAGATCTGAGGGAGTGGGAGGGGACGGCAATGTGTAGGAGTTCTGATAGATATGGAGGAGCAAGGTTATGGATGGCTTTGAAAGTATGGAGAAGGATTTTAAATGGTATTCTGAATTGAACTGGAAGCCAACGGAGCTGCTGAAGAACCAGGGTTATATGATGAAAAGAGGATGACGCCCAGACTCTTGACCTGAGGGGAAGGGGAGACCGAGGAGTTGTCAATTGGTAGAGTGAAACTATTGATTTTGGATAGGGTGGATTTGGTGGCTACGAGGAGGAGTTCGGTTTTATCACTGTTTAGTTTAAGGAAGTTTGAGGTGAACCAGTCTTTTTTTTCAAGTAAGCAGTTAGTAAGGGACAAGGGGGGGAGCGAGGAGGTGGGTTTGCTGGATAAGTAGAGCTGAGTGTCAATGTTATATCCTGAACTGTATATCCTGAAATTTTGCACATCACCTAACATTTTTGCACATAGTCTTTTCGTCCTAATGTTAAACAATTACATGTCCATATTTGTTTGTTTATTTCATATAATTGTTTAATATGCTTATGTAAGCACCAACAAGGCACATTCCCTGTGTTACTTACTTGGCAATAAATCCCTTTATGTTCATGATTGTGATATTTTTCTATGCAAATATCCTATTGTCTGGGTTTTTTTTAGGCCAATTTTATTATTGTCCAGTTTGGAAAAATCACAAAGATAAGTTCCAAATACGTGTATCCAAATGTAAGCAGCCAACATTTTGTCAACCTGTTTTCATTCCTAGCCCATCTAATAGAGATTCCTTGTTGGAATATGTGGCTTTTAAAAAACGGGAAAATATACACTGCATTAATGTGTATACGGTGAACATGTGATGTCAATTTTGATATTTAAGTTGTTTGATTTCTGTGAAGTGGAAGTTATTGGCTCGTTAGCTTGATTAATTCCTTCAGTTTAACCAAACGTTACCCCTCAAAACCATCATGAAGAGTTTAATCTTGTTCAGAGGAAGTAAATGGGTGACTATCAAGGAAAACAACATGACTACAGAAAAAAATCGCCAGGGACTTCCAGGTAACCTATTGTTTCATCTAATAAGTCTTGGTTATTCTGTAAAATTCCATGACGTAACGCAACTTTTAGCTAACTTTATTTAATGACAAACGTTACTATTGTTGTACTGAACCCCTTCCTTCACTGTTAACATTTGCAAAGGTACATAGCCCCAGTCTCTACATTACTGATGAGTGTAATGTAGCACTATTTCCTGGGCCCGATGGCCATTTTAGCACTTTAGTTCTCACAGTAAGGGGGCATTACGAGGTGCATGGTGGGAGCAGCTTGGAGGACTCAGCTACCGGTGTTGGCAGTGTGCCAGTAACACACAACCCTAATCGCGTTTCTTTCCACCGCCCACCCATTGCTGCTGCAGGTTCTTCTGCAGGCTCTGCTACAAGGGCTTCAGAAAATCCAAGAACTACCTTGACAAAACATTCCAAAGGTGACCAAATAAAACTTTTATCATCACACCAATGTGTGTCCAAGGCAATGCTCTGTTTGTTATGCTAACCGTAACTACATGCAGACTTACATAAGACTTATAACATTTATTCAAAAGTGTGACTTTTAGCATATTTGACACTGGTGATATATCTGCAGAAGAATACGCTTTCAATGAAATAGCTACATTATGTTATCAAGTCAATGTACTATATTTGCATAATTCACCTGGAAGCATTTGATAGGCTGTATTATGAATATGGCTGTATATATATATACACACACACACACACACACAAGCTCAGCGATGAAGATGTATATTGATAATAGAACATTTATTTTACTCATAGTTTAGGCCATATATATATATATATATATATATATATATACATACAGTGGTGTGAAAAAGTGTTTGCCCCCTTCCTCATTTCCTGTTCCTTTGCATGTTTGTCACACTTAAGTGTTTCGGAACATCAAACCAATTTAAACAATAGTCAAGGACAACACAAGTAAACACAAAATGCAATTTGTAAATGAAGGTGTTTATTATTAAAGGTGAAAAAAAATCCAAACCATCATGGCCCTGTGTGAAAAAGTGATTGTCCCCTTGTTAAAACATACTATAACTGTGATTGTCCACACCTGAGTTCAATTTCTCTAGCCACACCCAGGCCTGATAATTGCCACACCTGTTCACAATCAAGGCATCACTTAAATAGGAGCTGCTTGACACAGTACGGTCCACCAGAAGATCCTTAAAAGCTACACATCATGCCGAGACCCAAAGAAATTCAGGACCAATTGAGAAAGAAAGTAATTGAGATCTATCAGTCTGGAAAGGGTTATAAAGCCTTTTCCAAAGCTTTGGGAATCCAGCGAACCACAGTGAGAGCCATTATCCACAAATGGCGAAGACATGGAACAGTGGTGAACCTTCCCAGGAGTGGCCGGCCGCCCAAAATTACCCCAAGAGCGCAGCGACGACTCATCCAAGAGGTCACAAAAGACCTCTTGGTAAGATGTAAGATGTCTGTAAGATGTTTTGCCAATATAGGCCCCATTACAAATAGTCACAAATTGTTTCAGGGAAGACTTTATAGAGAATCTCATACACAACTATTTACTTGACTGATTTTGGTGTAGACGTTGCATTCTTTTTCTGTCCAGTTTCTAGGACTGCATGAGATTTAGGGTCAATATTATTTATGGATTTTGATTAATGTGTTAATCAAAAATAATTCAGATTAACGAATTAGATTCCCAGATTAATGGTAACATTGTGCATAAAACCATATGGCTATCAAATACTAGGTCTATAATGAGCATAGTAGCTATTGACATGGTTAAAATTGTTGCATTTATTAGATATGATTTGCTTTTTGTATATTGTGCTTGTTTTTCAGTCGACGAAAAGATAACAGGTCTCAATGGCGTTTTTGCTAGAATTGAAGAGGTGGTCCTGGCAGCCCAGGGACTGCAAGAAGTGTCCACTAGAATGAAGGAGCTGATGAAGTTTGCGAATTCCAACAGCAGAACAACACTGTCCATGACTGAGGCCCAACCATTAGCTCTTAGAGATGCCTTTGCCTGTATTGTCTGCAAAAGCAATTTTAATTAAGAAGTTGGTAAAAAAACATACACTTTGCAATGTCTTATTTAGCAATGAATGAAAATTGATAATTAGATAAGTGTGGAAAATCCTAGGTCAGGTGTTCTACAACCACAAATGTGGATACAGTAAATAAACAGATGATACCATAGACAAAGTTTAGTCTACTTAACACGTAACTACTTGACTCTTTCCATGAAGAACATTGACCAAATATAGCAATTCAATTCAATCAAATACTGTAGTTTTTAAAACTGGTTTCTGATTTAAATTGGCAAGTCCAATGGTTGCGCCCATGGTTTCATCATGCTGCCAAAGCCTTTCTGGCTGTAGCAGCTGCACTGAAGAGTGGCAGAGCAATTCTACTTTTTGGCCAAATTGTTGATCTGATGATTTTGGTGAAATTAAAAACGGGACTTTCTGATGCATTGGGAAGCATACTGAGGGAGTAATACTGTACAGAATGCAATCATGCATAATTGCAGATGTAGTTTTACTGTTCTTTGTGTTTAATTTCAATTGAATAACATGTCAAGTTTAAAGTTTAAGCAAACTCTTTTTTGCTCAGATTTCAGCACTGTGAAAACTAAGGTACAATCTCCGATTTGCACTATTTTATGTTGTATATTTTCTTAAATTGTTTGTGTAACTTTCGTAACTTAAGGCATCAACGGAAATATCACTATAATCTGTATTAATATTTTGGTACTAGAAATCAGAATTAGGTTCGGCTCTCGAAGTGAATTGACTACGACCACTGTTTGAGTAGCAAAACAGTATCAAAACATTTATTTCAATATTGCACAGATATTAACCGCACATGGAAAACAACAACAAAGACAAAAGATTCCCCCCAAAAATAATAGTCAGTTGGCTTAAAAGAAAATCAGCCAGTCAGTTAGTTCAATGAAGTTAGTTAAGTTCGGATAGGCCTTGGTTCAAATCACTACTCGGGCAGTGTGATAGGGTTGGAGATCTCATAAATCTCATCTGTATCCAAAAGAGTGTAGTCCATCAGGGTTAATGGTGGTCTCTCGTTCTCTCTCTCAACAGTGGCAGAATATGCACAACAAAAAAGACAATCGGAGATTCTAAAACTTTGTCCTGAGGAAAACAAAAGTGTGAACGGCAGTTCAAAATATCTAAGGGTTCTTGCCACTTTTACTAGCTCAATATCAATACTGCAATCAATTTCTCTCATGTGTAAAGTAGTCTATTTCACTCTTTTCCCTCACTCTGTCTTCATCTGGCAATTTGCTTTGCGAGAAGAGAAAAAGAAAAGAAGACGTGGATTATCTTCAGCCGCGGAGCATAGAGCGATTCAGCCTATAAGCATGGAGCAGCGCCATCTAGGGGAACGGAGGATTACAGCAATTACAGTACTTTGGCCCTGTGCATTTTAGATGGGCTACATTTGCATTTGGAAACTCTTGAAATGATATTGCACATTAGGTAGGCTATTCACAATAGCGTAGTTTTGTCGCTTGTGTTCAATTTCTCTTTAAATGTTGTTTTAGACATGCTGAGTCTAAAGTTAAAGGACTTTCATGATGTACTTTTATAAGGTTATTTTAGTTTTCATACCCATATTTCAATGATGTGAAAGCTAAGTTACAATCTCAAATTTGCACTATTTTATGTTTTATATTTTTTTAGAATTTTGAAGTTATCATAGTTTAAATTAAGCATAAAACGTCTGTAAACTTCTGACAATACTGCGCAATACATTTTCATTGAATGCAATATTTTCATAACACAGTCTGTTTTCCTAGCTACTTAACAACAACACATAGGGCTGGACAATATATCAATATTATATTGATATCGTGATATGAAACTAGATTTCGTCTTAGATTTTGGAAACTTTTAATATTGTAAATGGCTTAAGTGTTGTCTTTTCCTGGGTTTAAAGGCTACATTACATTAAGAGATGTCACTCTCTGTTACCTGTTTTAGCTCTTCTATTAGTTTTGCCTTTACCCATTTATTCATAACATCTACAATACTGAAGATTACTTATCTTAAATTTCATTGTAAAGATATTTTGTTAAAACACCCATTTTCAACCCTATAATATCGCCACATTATTGTCACTGATGTATTTGGACAAGAATATTGCAATATCTGATTTTCTCCATATTGCCCAGCCCTAACACCAAAGCATTTCAGTTACTTTCTTCAGACGGGTGACATTTATGAGGTACTAAGGCATCTTGGAAAGGTGTATAGTCATTGTTTACCACATGACAGCATCTCTTGCATGTACAAAACTCCCTGCCATGGTCGATCCTGAGTTGGTCCGACATCTCATCGTCAACCACTGCAGATCCGGGATAAAACAATGTGTACATGTGCAAAGAAAATTACATTCAATGAAAAGAGAATATACAGTAGATTGCACAGAAAATGTGACAAAAACATTGGTTCTGAATGTATTCACCTGTAAACTTCTCATAAATCACAAGGTTATTTTTTACTGGCATGGTGGCATTGGCAACAATTTTGCCGCTGTAGCCATCAACTGCCACGACGTGTGTCACTCAAAACATCAGAAGCTTCTCGTTTTGGTCCAGGTGAATTTTATGGCCCATATATTCTGCATGATACGAGGTGAGATTTGGATTACGAGCAGCCATTTTTTATATTTTGAGCCCAGAATATTCACGTACCATTTCTATATCAAAGAAATTCTCATATGCATGCAACATCATGTACTTGTAGGCCTACATCAGGATTTTCCCAGCTCGACATTCTCCGGCATGCACTCCCATTGAAGACAGTCAGTCATGAACTTGCGGCCATAAATGGGCCTGTCTGTTAAGAAAAATACAGTTCTTCGCTACATTTGAAAGGTTATAAAATGTGAAAACCTTAATTAAAAACTTAGTTCGTATATTGATTCAACCACAGCCCTCTCCAGTTCTGCGTTCGATACATGTCTTTATTGATTAAGGTTGTGCTGAACACAGAATCTTCTCACACATTTCAGAACATCGCTGGATACCCATCTGCTGCAGCGTTGTGGAAATCTTTATAGGTGTCTGGTCAGTTTCAAATAAGTCTTTAACTAATTTTAGCATATGGTTCCAATGCGACCATGGTGTCAATACAAAATTACTCAAGAAATACTGAGTTATTAACTTACAATCACTGATGTTTTCCACTCTTCTTTTAACTTTTTTCCAAATTGCGGAAAATTTCCAAGTGCAACACACGAAAAAGACAATAACCTCCGGTTCACACAATTCAAACAAATTAAACATCAAAATCAAATCGGTCCGTGGCCCGTTATTTCATTTCCTATTTTTGGTATGAGCATTAAATTGAAAGTACGAAAAATGACCCTTTATTCGTTTTTTGGTATCAGATTCATAAACTAAGAACGAAATAAACCATTTTTGTCATTTTCTGATTTTGACAAACAGGAAAAAACATACACAGTAACACTCAAATCATTAAGTTTATTGCCTTACAATATTAGGAGAACTTAAATTTCAGTTCAACTTTAATTACTGATTGCAGCTTGTTTACACCATTAAATTGTTATCCAGAGGGGCTGTTAAAGAAACTTTTTAACTGCAGATCCTATCTTAGCTGTTTGGTAAGTGTTAGGACTTGATTTAGGAAAAAATCCATTACAGATTAAAAGTTCCTAAGTGAATGTTCATGTCCTAAATGACACATGACACATGCATAACTTCACAAAGTGTCCAAACTTGTGTAAATTTGTTCAGGTGGCATGGACAGACAAGCATTGGGGGTCTGGGCCTGCCTACTAGACAACTCAGACTAGCTAAATCTAATGAATATCACGGAGCAGACACAGTATTGCGAACTTGGCGACTTTCTTGCAGGATTTAGAAACTTTTCAGACCCTTTTGCGACTTGCTGCTCAGAGTAATCTCAGCCAGCGGCTCCTTTGGTAGCAGCACATCATCTCTCCCTCCATCTCCTCTCTTGCTGTGTGCACAGCAGGCAAGAGTAAGTTACCATGGTAACAGGCAGCAGTGTCACAAGATCATTTTGTCAATGCTTTACCCTAAACGTTTTGAGTGCTTAAAAAAGCATAACAATAGAGCTTGTTTATCAAAAGTCCCAGGAAGGATCCCCCCGGACCCTCCTACAGATGTCCGTACTTAGCCTGTTCACTTGTATTACTCCAACCTGGTCTCACAGAATTCCGTGAAATGAAAATGGCCAAAATCTGTGGCAGTTAACGGAATTGCTGAAGATTCCGTGATAAGTCAGTCAATGGCAGGCATCATCCGTGGTCTATGCACAGATTCCCTGATCATAGCACAATTCTTTCTGCCAGTTGGGCTGCAGCAGTGAAGCTGTGTACATTTTTACTATTATTGGTACTTTTAGCCCTATAAACACTGGACATGTCCTGGGGACAAAGAATTTTGGCAGAGACTTTGCAGAGCTGCCAACTTTTCCAAAAACCTTGGAGTGAGATTTGGTGGGGGGGCAACCCATATTTTGCAGTGTGCAAAGTAATTTCTTTGGCTCTTTCAGCATCATTATACTTAAGGGTTTAAATTGGGATTTGTTATATGTGGGGGGATGGGGCTCTCCCTAGGGGTCAGGGGGTATGCCCCTCCCAGGAAAATTTTTTGAAAAATAAACCATTAAATGGCACTTTCTGGAGAGTTTTGTGCAAAAAAAATTTGACAAATCAAGTCTTGAATGATATGTGCAAAACTGTAGGGTTAAGAGCCTTTGCATTGTTGTACTATCAACAGGTATTAGGGCATTCAGCATTTACATTATATACATTATTAACTTCTTATGAATAAGAACTGACCCAGACAATGTGCTAAACATAATGAACCACATGAAGAGACCGCAGCATATGTCAGCAACAGCTGAGAAGATTTGGGTCTGTGGGGAACAAGTCCAGGGGTCCCTGGTGTAGGGACCAGGGACCCAAAGTTAAATTAATGTTGAGGGATCAACTAGGACCACTGAAATTCTAAAGAATGAGAACCACTGTTTAGCATAAATTCTAATCCTTTAACCTTTGTGCCAAGGTTCAGTAATGTTTGGCCCTCATCCTCTGTGCCCAACTTACTGTACTTACTTTTTTTGGGAAAATAAAGACTATTTGTTCATTTTATGAAACATTGGATGAATTATTTACAGTTACATTTAGAGATGCCCAGAGGTTAGAGAAGCACAATAGTGGCCCAACGTTGCAGTATCGTATATATTGTGTTTCATCAGATTTCTGCTCATGTTTACAACTTTATGCACATTCAAAATATAACTCCTCCCATCTCTGTTGTCCGAGACTTAGAGAGTTGTAACATAGTCTGCTGTGCATGTCATTGCTCCGCTGATATGGTGGATCTCACTCAGACCGTCTGACAGACACAGAGGCCCATTTGGGTCTCTGGTCTGACAAAGTTTAGAGGAGGCTGTACGCTGCTCATTATCGGAGGACTGCACGGATGCAACGCGTCACTGTCCACAGCAGAGCGGGTCCACTAACATGAACTGAAGTTGCTACACAGCCAGCCGCGCTGCTCACCTCTATTGTTACAGAGAGAATTGTCACGAAGCGACGGACGGGTCTGTGATTCTCAGAGCACATACCTGAAGCCGGGGAAATGCACCTGGGATGGCTCGTGAAAAAAATGTTTTCTGTTTGCGACAATTCAAAACTTCCACAGACAGGGAGCGCTCTTGAACCCCCTCACAGTCTCTGAAAGCACAACTAGTCGATCTCGAGTGGCTCAAAAGGTAGATCTATAGATAAACTCATCTTTCAGAAATTTGACCGACCGGCTTGACACTTCAGCGTGAGACCAGTCAAATGAGTGTGTCTCACGGCCAATGCGTGAAAGTTGGCAGCCCTGCTTTGTTTTGCAATATATGGAGTTTTATTTGCAATATCTCGCTAACCTAGCTAGTATCTAGCACCACATGATTACATCTCCTTGGTTGTCTAAATACATTGAATGTTTATTGTCAGGTTCAGGACACTTTAACTTACTAAATAAAGACGGTCAAGCAAGAAAAACGAGACGCAGACGGTAATGAGCAGTTGATAGACAATTGCAAGAGGGAAGGTCACGCAAAGAGCCTCCTATCTGCAGCAAGGCTCTGGGAGACTTCAACACTTTCTCTGCAACTCTGTCCCTTTATTCACATTGGGTGACATCTGTTATTTGGGTTATGCCTACGTTGAGAAAAACCAGGGCAAAGTGCAGGTTGCTTGAGCGAAGTGTGCTCTGAGTGACCTCCAAAGCTAAGATATTTACTGCTTGTGATATACAACAGAGAGACATTTATGACCTCTTGTAAGAAACAGCAGCAACAGAAAAAGAGGGAGAGCAAAGAGAAATTGTTTGTTAAATGTGCATATAAGATTATAAAATATAATAAGCATGTAAGAATATATGACAAGCAAGATATGAATATATATAATAAGCATGAAAGTTATAATATTTTAAGACACTACTACAGAGAAATATGAAATAAAAGACTTATAAAAATGAATTTCTCTGTCATTTATATTGATAAGCATTACTAATTAATACATGCCAAAGTGAAGTGTTATAATGGACATTGTTGTTAACTGTTGATGGCAGTGATTAACCTTAGTAGTTTACTTAGTAGCATCTAGCTAGTAGCATGACATGATTACATCTCCTCGGTTGTCTAAATACATTCATGGTTTATTTTTTATACTCATGTAATTGATCAGGAACAATGAAAACACAATGTTTACTAGTAGTGAGTATTTTATACAATGAAATGGCGAGTTCATGAGTTCGCCACATAGCTAGATAGTAGGGATGATCCGAGTACTCGGCTGAAACGAGTATCCGGTACGGATAAAGCACTTTTGCCGAGTACAAGTATTATACGAGTAATGCAAGTCAATATCTGTACTCGGATTGGATAAAACTCCTCACTGACAGTGTCTGCGTTCTGTGATAGGCTAGCTACAGCGCCCCTCCCCTACACTATTCTGTGATAGGCTAGTCACAGCGCTAGTCACAGCGCCCCTCCCCTACACTATTCTGTGATAGGCTAGTCACAGCGCTAGTCACAGGGCCCCTCCCCTACACTATTCTGTGATAGGCTAATCCCAGCGCCCCTCCCTACACACACAGATTCCTTTGTTGCTGTGTGCCGCTCCGCTCACTCTCACACAGAACACAGAAGTGAGCAGCTCTCTCCGTCTCCCTCAGGTCCGCGGGGCTTTTCTGTTAAAATTTAGGGTTTCTTCAGCTTCAGTTTGTTTTATACTTTGGTTGTAACTAGTACCTAGTAACCAGGAGACTTCTGGTAACGTGGGGTTTGTTCAGACATAGTGCTTGGTCTGAGTTTTTTTTTTTTTTTTTTTTTTTAAACTGCCTGATGTCTGAAACTTTCGTGCTGTGTTTTATAAAAAAAATAAAAGGCAGTTAGGTTATAAATAAATAATATTACAAATTAAGATACCGATACCCAAACACATTCCAACCCCCACCCCCTCTCTCTTTCTTTGTTTCTCTCTCTCGCTCTCTCTCTCTGTATGTCTTACTTACTCACAGACACAGACACACACAAACACATACCTGGTGTGAAAATAAAAAAGAACCAAAAAAAAAAGGTTATCACACTGATTATAGAAAAATTAAAAGTTAAAAAAAGAAAGTTATATTGAGTATGAAAACTCTTGTTTACTTAATAATTGTAACCGCATTGTTCTATTTATTGTTGCAAAACTTTTTCTGTATTTAGTTTGTTTGTTACCATGACAACACCATTGATCTGAAGCTCAATGCTGATGCTGTCATGTAATTAGTTTTCTAATCAGCAATAAATATAACAATTTCTGATCAACCCATGTCAACTGCATGCTTAAAATAACGTACTGGTTAAAGCCCCGCCCATTTCAACACAACACGACCCACTTCCAGGTTAAATCTGCCCACTTCCGGGTTAGGCCCCGCCCAGTCCGAGTACAGATAATTCATGTGGTAAACAGATACAGATAATTCTGTACTCGCTCATCCCTAGTCAGAACCAGAGGTGTCACCAGTGGGACATCGAACGCCCACCGATCTGCAGCTGCGATTTTGCAAAGCGTGAATGCTCTGAAACACAAAGTACACAGCATACATGAATTGGTGTGTAATCATGGTTACTAAAGTTCATGTACTTTATATAGCGTATAGTAAATAGTGACCGGGGCCCCTAACACATGCAAATCTTAGCTAACGTTACCAGGAAACTTTATTTATGTGTCGGCGAACAACGGTCATGTCGACGTTTGAACTCCGTCGGAATTCCCAAACTCCTGTTTTTTATAGCGGTGATTTTGTTGCTTCCTTCAGCTTCTTTTGAAACAAAACATTTCTTCTGGCTGTGGCGAGTAGCGAACGTGCTGTTGTGAGTCACGTTGAAAATTACATCATCACACGTAGCTATGGTGACCAGCCACGCTGAGGCGTTAATCAATCTGCAATGGAAAACGGACGCAGAATGCGTTGAGTAGAGGCGAGTCGAGTCGAGCGGTTACCAGCAGTGGAAAAACGCCATTCCTGAATCTGGTTCCAGTCCCTCTTTTACAGCCCACTGATCTTTTGCGCTGCACGTCCTGAACTGAGGGTCATAATCTTTCAAGAGCCAAAGAGCCAGACAAATTTGGGGGAGAGCTGTGTTAGCCTGACTCTGTATTTGCCTCTAGAATATTCTATGTAATAAAAAGGATTCACACATCAACATCTGAGATTCTGACTACTAAAAGACTGAACCCTGAGACCGGAGCAGGATTTAGCTCCAACAGATGGAATCAAAGAGGCTTGGACCCAAATGCAGCAGCAACAAGAGCAGAGTAGCTATCAAAGATTTAATAAAACAGAAATCTGTACAAAAAAATAAGTCCAGAGGTAGGTAGGCGACAAGTGACAAACAAAAGTAATCAAACAGGTAAGCAGGCAGAACACCAAACACACAGAACTTGAGACAATTAACTCCACAGAAGAGCAGACAGCATGACTGAAAACGAATCACACAGAAAACACACTAACAGGAAAAATTATCCAACAAAGGACAAGGGAAACACAGAGACTAAATACACAGAGTAACGAGGACTAAAAAGGGACAGGTAATACAACAGGTGGAACACATCAGGGCGGGGCAGAACAATCAAACAGGCGGAAAAACACAAGACATGAAGTAAGGATGAGCACAGCATTATCTGTATCCGGATCCGTGCTCGGACTGGGCGGGGCCTAAACCGGAAGTGGGCAGATTTAACCAGGAAGTGGGTCGGGTTCTCTTGAAATGTGCGGGGCTTTAACTGGTATGTTATTTAAGCATGCAATTGATATGAGTTGATCAAAAATTTTTATATTTATTGCTGATTTGAAAACTATTTACATGACAGCATCAAGCTTCAGATCAGTGGTGTTGTCATGGTAACAAACAAACTATATACAGAACGTTTTGCAACAATGAATACAACACATGCGGTTGCAATTATGAAGTAAAATGTAATGAACAAGAGTTTTCATACTCAATATAACTTTCTTTTTTTAACTTTTTATTTTTTATGATCAGTGTGATTTTTTTTCTTTTATTTCCACACAAGGTATATGTGTGAGTGTGTGTGTGTGTGTGAGTAAGAGAGAGACACAGAGAGAGAGGGGGCGGGGGGCAGCTGACAGTAAAAAAAAAAAACTCTGATGGCAGAGACGCAACGGGAGTTGCATTTAAACCAAGCAGCATGTCTGAAACCCACGTTCACCAGAAATCTACTGGTTACTATATAAGGACTACAAACCCCACGTTCACCAGAAATCTACTGGTTACTATGTAAGGACTACAAACCGAAGTTAAAAACAAACCTGAAGCTGTAGAAACCCTAAACGTTAACGGAACAGATCCGCAGTTCCCGATTGACTGACGGAGCGGGAGAGAGAAAGAGAGAGAGATTGCATTTCTCCATGTTCTGTGTGTGTGTGTGTGTGATTGATCC
Source organism: Etheostoma spectabile (assembly GCF_008692095.1). Classification (NCBI taxonomy): domain Eukaryota; kingdom Metazoa; phylum Chordata; class Actinopteri; order Perciformes; family Percidae; genus Etheostoma; species Etheostoma spectabile. Next base: position 258,662 of record NC_045754.1, read on the forward strand.
GAGCGGGTTTGTAGGCGGGGGGGGGGGGGGGGGGGCGCTGTGATTATCACAGAACGCTGCGCGGCCAGTTGAGGAGTTGTATTCAATCCGAGCACGGATATTGACTCATATTACTTGTATAATACTTGTACTCGGCAAAAGTGCTTTATCCGTACCGGACACTCGTTTCAGCCGGATACTCGGATCACCCCTAACATGAAGTAAAACTAAACAAGCAGGGTGGCTACAGGTATTAACAAGTTAAATTTAAGACTTTTTAAGACTTTTTAATACCAATTCTAAATTAAATTTAAGACCAAATTTACGATGGAAATACAAAGTGGAAATATACAGTAATCTTTCCAAGTAAACACAAAATTAACAGTATGGTAAAATGACAATAATCTGTTGAGTTTAAGAACATTGACTTAATGTGTGTAATCTGAAAGCATAACACAAAAATGTAATTGTTGTCCTAAATTATATTATTACAATATTTTCAGAACATTTGGGTCCCTTGAACAATTGGTTATAACATCAAGTGAAATAACATCAAGTGAATATAAAAAAAAACACTGTTCCTTTTGAACAAAAAAATAATTTAATGCCAATTCCAGCTGCTTTTAAAATGCAAAGACTCTTATATGATTTGTGCCTAACAGACACACAGAGAGAGAGAGAGAGAGAGAGAAAGAGAGGAGAGAGAAGAGAGAGACTCAGATGGATGGGTTGCAGTTTGTGGAGTACTCATCATGGAGAGAAAGTAGACAGCAGTGTGTATGAGTGTTTTGCGGTGTGGGAATATGTGTGTGTGTGTGTGTGTGTGTGTGTGTGTGTGTATGGTGTGTTTTCAGGTCTCCAAGTGACCAATTTTTGTTCAAGTTTTGATGTCTACTCATGAGCTTTTGTGAATATACTTGGAAAACAATTCATATACTATAATAAACAAAACAGTGACTTTGCACTTGAGAAAGCCTTCCCAAAAGAGTGTCCTTACCAATTTATAACGATACACGCACATGCAAGTCCAGTTGTTTGCTTTTGGTTGTCTGGTTCAGTGTCTTGTCGAACATAATTACAAACGCACCGCATTTCTGGACTTCTGTGATGAGGTCTTTTTTAATATATGGCGCCAATCCAAATTTAGCCACGTATCTGGTCTTGTCTTTCCCACAGGTAAATGACTGTACAAGCCTTGAATCTGGAAACATTGCTTGGAACACTTCTTCAGTCCCGTCATTTGACCTGTATGAATTGTGTCTTGTCACGGCCCTCAGCCCCCCCGTCCCCTCTGCCCGGAGTGTTGGCGTAGAGCCACAAATTTCTCGTAGGTCAGCTGGCGTTGGCTGTAGATTTCCCACATAACATCTAGCGTTGTAGCGTTGACATCGTTGCTAGCGGTGGAGCAGAAACTAGCGATGGCGGGTTGCTGGCGTGCCTTTACGTAGTCTGTTTTTTGCTTTGTACGTGCGATTCCACCGCTCTGATCCCCATTGGCCCAAGTTTGAAAATCTTCCGACACATAACGCAATTCGCTTCATAAGCATTTTCAGGCACCGACCTTAACCAACAATACTCGTTGTTTTCAAGCCACTTGTCACTGAAGTTGCATTTCCCCATGTTTCTAGACGGATATCAACAATTACTGTATCACCTGCATGCTGCGAAATTACGAATACCGCAAAATTACAAATCTCACTGACTACGGCCACGCCAACACCCGCCAACAAAGCAGCTTGATTGGTTGAAGTGGTTAAGGTTAGGATAGCCGATTGGTCAGGGGATAGGACATGTACAAATGGGCTTATGTTACCGCGACAACGCAGCGCAAAGCCTACTGGGAAAAAATATTCGACAACAGATTGTCTGCATTTTCGCCGTGACATGACACAAACATATTTAAGACCTACCCAATCTGAATTTAAGACAATTTAATGCTTTTTAAGGCCTTAATTTTAGGAAACGTGATTTAAGACTTTTTAAGGACCCGCGGCCACCCTGACGAGGAAGAAAACGGAGACTTCAAAATAACAGGAAACCGAACATGCAGACAATAACAATCATGACAAAAAGAACTGAGGAACAGGGAGACCAGGGACAGTTAGGTGTAGAGTCTCAGGTAAATGTGTTGAGCTTAGTTAATCATTTTGGTGGTCTGTGGCTGTGAGCAGATGAGCTTTACCAGTGGCTCACTTATAATCAGCTAATGTACAAGAGCGTTGTATTTATTTTATATGGGGTCACTTTTTCAAAATAAGTCGTGTTACAGTATTTTCATGGCTTGATTGTAAATTTAAAAATAAATGATTTTAAAGAAGACATTTTAGGTCGATTTAGTAAGATGTTTCATTAAATCAAGACAAACATTGAAAGAATGGTAATGGTACAGTCTCCATGCTACACTAATGATAGTTGTAACAGTTGGATGAACTTTAGGACCCAAACACAGAGATTAGGACGCCAGGCAGGCAGGAGGAGGCAAAATGAATTTATTGTCAAAAAGGAAAACCATGTAAAACCATTACATAACATCAGGAGCTTATACTTTCAGGACTATACCAATTAACAGAACTCGATTTCTTTCCATCATTTTCACTAAAACACAGGTTATGTGTGGCTGACAGTTGATAGTAACAGTACAGTTTATTCCCCTCCTTTATAGCATTTTCCCCCTGTGGGATAAAAGTTAATATTCCTCTTACATTAATAATCAGAGATGGCAAAAGTTCCCCCCTTTCTCAAGTAGAAGTACAGATAATTGTGGTAAAAATACTGTGGTAAAAGTAGAAGTATTGATTTAACTTCTTTACTCAAGTAAAAGTAACAAAGTACAGGCTTGGAAATTTACTTAAAGTATAAAAGTATAAGAAGCCTTATGAATGACAACCATTAGAGGGCAAGCTGAGAAACTTCAGTGGACATGGAAGAAAGGCTCTTTATATGTCATTGGCTCCATTTTAAATGTATGTCTGCTAAAAGGCCTAAAACATCACATATATGATTATTTTGACAGAGACTGGGACTCAGGGTTAAAACTAAACCCTACACGTTAATGGAAAAGACCTGCGGACCTGAGTGACTGAAGGAGAGAGAGAGAGAGAGAGAGAGAGCGCTGTTCATTTCTCAGTGTTCTGCGTGTGAGTGAGCAGAGCGTGTGTGTGTGTGTGTAGGTGTGTGTAGGCTGTGACAATCACAGAACGCAGACACAGTCAGATACCCAATGAGGATTTTTATCCAATCCGAGCACAGATATTGACTTGTATTACTCGTATATAATACTTGTATTCGGCAAAAGTGCTTTATCCGTACCGCATACTCGTTTCAGTATCAGTCCGTATCTCGTCCAAATATCTGGCTCATCTCTATTATGTACCTTTACTTGGGTGTGCAAAGCTTGGTGGTGATGGAATTATGCGCTCCTTCAGCAGCACCATGTTTTTGTGGAGCACCGTCACCGCTTAAATAATACCCTGTTCAGTGTCTCCCACACTGCTGACTTCAGCCACTTCTTTAGTGGAAGAAACAGTTTAGTCCCTCTGTCATAGTTGCCAGCGAACAGTAGTAGCCTCCTTGTCTCCAAGCACTGCACTTTAAGCTGGCGCATCACTTGTGTAACTTTGTTTTATTTTGGACAACATAGACACTCGGTGTAGCGGAACATTTACGATTAACTAACCGTTAGGGATGAGCGAGTACAGCATTATCTGTATCTGTATCTTTTTACTACATGAATTATCTGTATCTGTATCCGTACTCGGACTGGGCGGGGCTTTAACCGGTATGTTATTTTAAGCATGCAATTGATATGGGTTGATCAGAAATTGTTATATTTATTGCTGATCAGAAAACTATTTACATGACAGCATTGAGCTTCAGATCAATGGTGTTGTCATGGTAACAATAAACTATATACAGATTGTTTTGCAACAATGAATACAAGACATGCAGTGCATTTATGTAGTAAAATGTAATGAACAGAGGTTTCATACTCAGTATAACTTTCTTTTTTTAACTTAAATTTTTTATGATCAGTGTGATTTTTTTTTTTTTTTTTTTTTTTTATTTTTTTATTCCGCACCAGGTATGTGTGAGTGTGTGTGTGTGTTTGTTGTGAGTAAGAGAGAGACACAGAGAGAAAGAGGAGAGAGGGGCGGGGGGCAGCTGACAGTTAAAAAAAAAAAAAAAATCTTCGATGGCAGAGACGCAACGGGAGTTGCATTTAACACCAAGCAGCATGTCTGAAACCCGTCACCGAATCTCGTCATGGGCTACACCCACGTCACAGAAATCTACTGGTTAAACTATGTAAGTACTACAAACCGAAGCGTGTTTGTATGCGGGGGGGCTCTGATTATCACAGAACGCTGCGCGGCCAGTTGAGGAGTTGTATTCAATCCGAGCACGGATATTGACTCATATTACTCATATAATACTTGTACTCGGCAAAAGTGCTTTATCCGTACCGGATACTCGTTTCAGCCGAGTACTCGGATCATCCCTACTAACCGTGAAGTTTTAAACCGCGGTTAATAGTGGTATCTGGTCATAGCTGCATCCCTACTGTAGTGTGATCGTACACAACGCGATAATGAGAATTAACACAACCTGTGTTAACTACAGCTGTATGAACCCAAAGTAAACATTTTGCTGTGATTTAGTTGAAAAACATATCAAAATAACGACAACATAATGCAGATTTGATAAACAAATGAATTTGTGCTTTAGATTGATCAGGGCTACGCTATGCTAACTTGTTCAAAATAAAATACAGTAATGGCTGGACGCATTATTTGCAAAGCCATCTTTTGATGTAAGTTTTGGCCTCTTGATCTGTGGCTGTTGCTGTGAGCCTACTGTTTTTGACAGTCCCTAAATATAGAGAACTTTGTAAGGCCATGGATGTAGTACTCAACTTTTAAAATCTTAGGGCACAATCTGAGTACCTAAGCCTCGGCAAGTTGCTTGTTGTGCTGATTCCTGTTTATGTTTCATTGACCCAGGGTTGAGAGTATGGCTGTACGTACATCGTATCATCAAATAAAAACTGGCATTCAAATAAAAGCTAGAAAATAACAAATAAGGAGAGAGCACCTGTCTGAGGCCACAACCTGCAGTACCATTCCCTTTTTGGGAGTTGTCTTGCTGTTTCCACTCTAGGTGACTGATTAACAATTGCTTAAATCTTCCTAACTGGACAGATTGCTAGCTCTGACATTGAATTGAGATTAGGGCTGCAGCTAACGATGATTTTTGTATTCAAAGCTTCTACAGATTATTTCATTGACTCATCGATACATCGGTTAAAACTCGTGCAGTCCACTGGACTTTCAGCGTCGGCCGATGGCCGTGCTGTTCACACTACACAACTTGGTGTCTTCTGACGGGAGTCTTGAAGCTGTTGTGGCGTTCACACTACGTGACTGATCGGTGACAGGGGTTTACACACTACACCCGACGCTGGTCTCCAAACCACGTTTTGTCAAGAAAACACGTGAAATGTGAAACGGGGAAATGACGTAAACCTACAGACAAAACAGCCGTTTCTTATTATAAAGATTATTATAGACATTTATAAGAAGATATTTAAGAATATGGGGGAAAGAATTGCTTAGCACAAGCAAGTAGCAGGGATCATCTGTGCTACATAGAGAGCTGGAGGTGAGTAAAAAGTGCTTTATAGTGGAAAAAGTATCTGCCTGCTCTACCAGTTGCCTGCTCTCATTGGCTGGATGTGGATGTCGAGTCCGCCGACTCCTCCAGATATTTGGCATGCTAGATATCTGGCAGGTGTTGGCAATATGTCAGAAATCTGTCGGAAAGGCATTTTGACCGTCCTTGAGTAGTTGAGTAGTACACGTAACAACTGGCGATTGATCGCTGATTTACCTCTGATCACAGCCCAACGCTCACCAAGTTTGCCAACCAGCAAATCTGGCTTAAAATCATGTAATGTGAACTAGGGTTAAGAAATACTTTTGCTAGGCAGCAGCAGCCGCTGCCGCATTTAAATGCTAATGTTGCTGTTAGCCTACTGTTACTTATCTGTGGTCCACTGGCATCTGCTGCCGTCGTGCTGTTGTAGTAGGCCATATAAGTTTTACAATAGATAGACTACAACATTATGCCATTTTGCTTTTGCCCAGGTGAATTGTTTTACAGTGGACAGACCGTAACATCAGAGTTTAAATTAATCCCATACTTTGGAGACTTCGTTGGTCCTCGCTATTTTCTCTCTCGTCCTCCACTTTGCAAACAGTGCCATCATATTATTGTCGTGTTCACACAGCGTAAGCGTGACAGGCGACAGTATTAAATGTAATAAATGTCTGTGTTATAGTTTTTTGGATTAAACAACGCATCAATGCAAAGAATTTGCGTTAATACTTTTTTGTAATCAAATTAATTGATTTAATCAATGAATTGTTTCAGTCCCAATTGACATGATGTTAAACTGCGATGATTAAGTGTTCCCTACAATTTTAGAGTATATGTGTGTGCACTGCGTGTGTATACATATGTACATTCATACAGCATTAACAGGCAAACTGATAATTGTATAAATCTCTTACGAGCAAGACCACTAGTTCCTAACAGTCTTTGGCTTTCATTTGGTTGAGGTTCAGGACTTGTCACAGACCATCTGGATTCAGGGCTTGTACCAGACCGTCTGGACTCAGGGCTTGTACCAGACCGTCTGGACTCAGGGCTTGTACCAGACCGTCTGGATTCAGGGCTTGTACCAGACCGTCGGGCTTTAGCCGTTGTCATCTGCTTGGACGGCTCAGGGCTTTGAGCCTGTCTCTTTGTTGCAGACTGTATATCAAAGCCAAGTCTTTTCATCTTTGGGGCTGGAGGCAATGACCTTGATTATTTCACGGTATCTTCGTCATCACTGTCACTCTCAAATCAAGTGGACTTGTGGATGTAGGGGGTGGGGGGTGGAGATAAAATCAATTTATAATGTATTTATTTTTGATTTGATATCCGCATCCCATTTTTTCAGTCCCGTCTGAAGACCCATCTTTTCTGTTCTGCCTATCCTTAGTTTTTTATTTATTTATTTTTTACACTGTTTCTACTCTGTAAAGCGACTTTGAGCTTGGGAAAAGCGCTATACAAATTCAATTTATTATTATTATTATTATTATTATTATTTAAAGATTACAATGGTTGTCTTGGACTGTATCAAGTTGTTTGCCCACTTTTGTTTCCCATAAACCTTGTCAATCTAGTTTTGTGTTCTCTGACCTGTTCCTGGATTAGTTCATCTTGTAAAAGGCATATCTCCAGAATTTCAGGATATAACAATCCCCTTGCCCATTGTAAGGCTATATCAATAAGCTAAACAAAAACATTAATATCAGTCTCCCTTAGCAGCAGCCCAGTGATCATGGTCAGAATCTGAGGAAAAATATGGAATAATGTTTGTAATCTGTAGTAAGAGGGGACTATGCACATTGCATAGAGCCCAAAGGGGCACCTGGGGCCACATGTCAGATTAGCCAGTCCTATGAGTTTCACTTTCAAGCACATGCTTAAATTAAAAAAAAAATCCTGACAAGAAAGGACTGCTCAGAATAAAAGGTATGTAATAACATAAATGGTATTGTATTCATTTAGTAACGTGAGGATGCCTAATAAGTGAAAATGTATGTCATTGTGAGAGCAGACCTGCAAACTGCATGAATGTAAATTAACAAAAGCCTAATATTAGTGCCAGACAGTTTAACACTAGAAAACTTCACAGCTAACGTTACCTGATGAAAACATTGATGGGGAAGGGGACGGGTTGGTAAAACTCACTTCTATACATTAGTATCTAACTTGAAGCACATCAGATTTTGTGACAAATCCGACCCAAAACAGATTTTCAAATCTGCAGAGTCAATGGGATAGTCAAAAAACTTTTCAATGTGTCTATATTCTTTGCAGACAATGTATTCCTCAGCCTCAAAGACAATTATTATATTCTGAATCAAGACAATCTTATTGTCCCTCTCTGATGAGTTGATAACAAACTAATCTATTGCCAGTTCTTTAAACAGGGAGACAGCTTTGTGGAACAGGTCCATCTGAGTGCAGCATGTTAAATTCTTTGTGGGTTTTCAAAATGTCCTCATCTTTTAAACTTGTTAAATCAAGTTCTGAAATCCTGCGTATAACTTGCTGAAGTGGTGCACTAGGTTCTCTAACCATTCCCTTAATTAAAAAAAATAAAAGTTTTCAAAAGGAAACCTTGATATTAAATCCAAGTTGCCATGCACTTTGACACTGAGATGTGCCAAACCATGTATGTTGTAAACTAAAAAACCCTGACCATAGAGCTCCCCAAAATGCTTCACAAATGATGTAAGTAGTGTATTGGCAAAGTCATTTAACAGCAAACAATATGTTGGACTTGCTAAAATGTATATACTCACAAACAAAAACCTCAAACCCATTAATAAACCTCAGTAGTCGGCACATTGATTAAAAATCCACCCGCCACTCTCACTTTTTACCAGCCACTTTTTTTGCCTCATGAAGTTGAAAAACAGGAATTGCTGTGTCTCTATGAGCCCACTCGTGGACATTGCACCGTCTTCACGGGCTGTAGTAGGGGGGCCTGCCATGATAATCCAGCATAAAGGTATCCTTTCCTATCCTGGGCTAGGACACACATTCGTACGGTTTGATAAAGTTGGACTTTAACTTATCCTTGCACCATGTAGCTGTCCTCAATTTAAGTCATCCTGTACATCTCATCTGCGTTTTTTCCTGTATCCACCATGTGTGATTGTGTGTGTTTATGTGCATATGCGCGTCAGTTGCGGGGGTAACGGAGCAGCACCCCTGCCCGCTTCAGCGAGCTGACAGGATTGAAAACACTTTTAGTGATTTTATAGTGGAAAAACATTACAATGTACATAGATGTTAAAATGTGTAGATGTTGACAGGACGTCTTTCGCTGAACGTTTTGCTGGTGAGATGTTTGAGTCAAACGCGTCTCGTCTTCATATTAGAAACAAGGAAATGAATTTGACCCGTTCTCACTCCCGCTTGGTCAGTGGCTGCACGTGGGACTGCTGGGATTGTTGCGAGTAATGAAAATACGATAGGGGACCCCGGCTGTCAATCAATGTCCTCCAGTGATGCGGGCCTCTGATTGGTCCGGGCCAGTAAGCAACTGTGTACCCTGGTTACCGAACGTTACACGCCTGAATCATTCAATTCTCATTGGCTACCAGCCACCGTGGCACATAGATTGACAGTGTTACCCACCAATGGCAAAATTCACCCGCATTTGGCAGCTGGCAAGTTTAAATTCATGCCCTGCTTCCATCGTAACCTCTCTTCAAGTGCTCTAGACCTTCTAGCAAATTCTGAGGGTATATAACTTCTGAGAGCGAGCAATTTGCCTGAATTGAGAGAGACTTGCCTGGATGAAATATGGAAATGCAACTTGCCGCATGTGCCTATTCACAAATCAAGCAGGCAACGCACCACACCTATGCACACTAAACGGATATAGTAGTGTGGGAAACCACTGACCATAGGAACAGACGTACCACAGAATGGGGAATGTGTTACATGGTGGTCTTCATCCATTTGTAAAAGATACGTTAATTCTTGCTCTAGCATTGACTTCTGGGAATGTCATGTGGTTATTCATGTAAATACCTGACTGTACACATTTATCACAGCCCCTGTATCCATTATGTGACATAATACCTTTATCAAAGGCCCGTGCAGGAGCATCACAGATTACTGAGCACATAGTCAAGAAGAATGTCTTAACCTTTAATAATACATCCACTGCTTATGGATTTAAACTCCCAGACCAGATCCTTCAAATATTCTGACAATGACTGAGGCTTTGATTTCCCACAAAAAAAAGATGCTCAATGCTGATGCTGTCATGTAAATAGTTTTTCTAATCAGCAATAAAGATAACGATTTCTGATCAACTCATATCAATTGCATGCTTAAAATAACGGTTAAAGCCCCGCCCATTTTCAAGACAACCCAACCCACTTCGGTTAAATATACCACTTTTGTTTAGGACCCCGTCCGAGTACGGATCGGAAAAGATACAAAAAAAAAAAAGCTGCAGCACGAGGAGGGCCCTCGCGAACCTGGGAGCGGGGGTTTCGGCGGACGCCTTTTGCGACCCCCCAATTTTTCCGGGCCTTACCCCCGAAAATCGTCGCCAAGAAAAAATGAATCCCTGTGATTCATGATCTCAACAAGCCTATACTCATAAGTCTTTCCGTGAAAGGGGGGGCCGCATCATAGAGGGGGTCAAACAAACCCCAAAAGAAAAGGGAAACTTGTGGTTTATTAACCCCACCAAAAGAAAAAGTATACGGCACTACTTGAAAGGGCGGGCGCTTAAAGGGGGGGGTCAAACAAACACCAAGAAAAAAAGGAAAATCTCTGTGGTTATTGTACCTACCAAGCCTATACCCTTTCAAGTCTTTTTGGGAAAGGGGCGTGGCCGCATCTAAAGGGGGGGTCAAAAATCACCCAAAAAAAAAGGAATCTCGTGAGTTCATTGATACCCCACAAGCCTATATCACAGGGGCACTATTGTGAAAAGGGGGGTGGCCGCATATAAAGGGGGGGGAAAACACCCAAGAAAAAGGAAGTCTTTGCTGAGTTTATGATCCTCAAAAAGCTATAGGCATACAGTCCATCGGAAAGGGGGGGTGGCCCCTCATAGGGGGCGGGGAAAACCCCAATAAAAAAAGGGGGAATTTCCGCGGTTCAAAAAATTTTCCCCCTAAAACTATGTACAAAATTTTAAAAAGTTAGAAAAGGGGGCGTGGCCTGAGTGATGGCGTGGTAAATATGGGGCCGCCCCACTATAAGTAGAACCCCACTTCTAAGTTTATGTAAAAACGGGTGAGTTTTCCCATAAAGGGAATTCTTCTTGCCCAAGGTGGGCTATCTCCCCCAAAAACCCCAATTGGGCCCGTAGGGGGTTTCAGGCCCGGGGCTCTTGGGGGTTGGGGGGAAAATTTCAAGGGAGATGACAACAAACACTGTAGTTCAGCCAAATTCTTCATGCTTAAAAAATCAAAAAAGGCCGCCATGCCACGCCCAAAACCCTAGACGAACGTTTTTCTTTAATAATTTTTATCTTGAAAATCTTAAGATATACAAAGGGCCAAGTTTAAATTTTCGGATGAAATCTTTGGGGGAGTTGTTTAAAATAAAGGGAACCCTTTTTTCTTTTGGGGAAAATTCCTGTTGCCCCTAGGGGGGGCTAGGGCTTTGGGGCGAATTTCGGCCCTGTAGAGCGTCAGGGGCGGACTTGGGGGAATGTGAAAGTTTCAAAACCCAATTGGACAAGGGACACTAATTACCAACCCTCCCGGCAGAAAGGGATAATTCCTTGAAAATGGTGGCGGTATCCCAAAAGTCCATATTGGGGCCCGTAGGTGTCCTAAGGGGGGGATTTGGGTTTGTGGGAAATTTTAAGCAGTACGGGCAAAAGTTTCACTGTAGTTACGCCAATTTAAACTTTATGCTAAAAAAAAAAGGCCGCCATGCCACGCCCCCCAACCCTATGACGAAAAATTTTTCTTTTTAAAAACTTTTATCGGGTAACATCTTAGGATGATCACACCAAAATTTGAAGATTTATCGGGGGAAAACTCTAGGGGGGAGTTGGGTTTAAAAAATGGACCTTGTCTTTTAGGCTAATTCCGGTTTCCACTAGGGGGCCCCCTATTGGGCTTTGGGGCCCAAAGCGGGGTTTTTGAATGTTTTCAGGGGGGGATTGATGAAAAACGTGAAAAGTTTTGAAAATAATCGGAAAACGTACGCTTAAAATTCCCCCCAACTTCCTGGTTGGTGGGAATCGTCAAAATTTGGGCCCCCCCGGGAAAGGCCAGCCCCAGAAGAAAAGGGTTTTTCTTTTAATAACTTTTTCGTTAAATGTTTTAAAATGACACACACCCAAATTTGAAAATTTATCCGGGCGAAATTTAGGAGGGTTGTTAAAGGGAAAATGTGGAAAGGGCCCAAAACGCCCCTAATTTTGCCATTCAAAAAAAAAATGGCGGACTTCCGGGTTTGGGGGAGGGGGGGGGTACCCTGGAGTTTTTTTCCCCTGCAATGTAATTGGTACCAAGGTTTTGTGAGTTAGTTTAAATACTGCAGGGGCGGGAATTTTTTGTAATATTTTAGGTGGCGCTAGCGATTTCCATTTTTTTGCGCCTTTCCCCCAAAAACCATAAAAACGTAAATTTTACCCGATTGAGGGGACCGCCCAAAATTTTGGGGGTTTTGGGAAAATGATAAATCCTCCAAAAAGGCAATTCAATTTGACGGAAAAAAAAATAATAAAAAAGAAAATAATAATTAAAGCTGCAAGCAGCGATGGGGGCCCCTCGAACCCCCCGTCGGGGTTTTGGGCGGACCCCCTCCCCTTGCGACCGCGCAAAAAGCTCACTCGAGCTAAAAATCGTGCCCTAAAAAGAAAAACCCCCGCTGGGGGTCTTTGATCCCTCACACAACCCTTACGTATAAAGTCATTTTTGGAAAAGGGGGCGGGGCCGATAATAGGGGGGCGGGTCAAACATCCCAATAAAAAAAGAGTCCCGCTGGTCATTGTCCTTTAAAACCCTTAGTCATACAGGTACTTTTGGGAAAGGGGGGCGGGGCCCGCAAATGGGGGGGGTCAAACATCCCAAAAAAAAAAGAAGTCCTGTGGTTCTTTGAACCTTAACACCTATGTCAACGGGTCCTATTGTGGAAGGGGGCGGGCCGAAATGGGGGGGGCCCAAACAACCAAATAAAAAAAGAACCTCGATTCATTGTACCTTAACGGCCCTATAACGTCATAAACTCAATCGGGGGAAGGGGGGGGGCCGATCAAAAGGGGGGTGCAACCTCCCAATAAAAAAGGAAGTCTCGCTGATTTCTTTGTCCCTTACACAACTATACTTACGGGTCATATCTGGGGGGGGGCGTGGTCTGAGTGGGGGCGGGGTCAAATTAGGGGCCCCCTCATACAATGCGACCACGTTCTAAGTTCAGGGAAATGGATGATGTTTGTCTAAAGGATTCCTGTTCCCAAGGGTGGCGATCTCCAAAACTCATTTTGGCTGTGGTTCCTAGGCGGGATTTTGGTTTGTGGGAAAATTTCAAGCAGATACGACAACGTAATGTATTACACCCAATTTCTCATGATCCAAACCTCAAAGGCCGCCATGCCCGCCCACCCGTTGACAAAATTTTTTTTTTTAAAAACTTTTTCATCTACAACATTTTGAAGACCCCCAAAGTTTGAAGTTGACGGATAAAAATCTCTGGGAGGGTTCGTTAAAAAGCCCTTGTTTTTAGGCCTTTCCTTTCCCCAAAGGGGGGCCTATGACTTTGAGCGAATTTGGGCGTGTAGAGTCGTCAGGGGCGGACTCTGATGAATCGTGAAAAGTTTAAACCCAGTTTTTACAAAGTACATTATTTACCCCTTTTTAACTGATCCAAAACCTCAAAGGGCCCCCCTGCCACGCCCACCCGTTGACAAAGTTTTCTTTTAAAAATTTTTTCCTTAAAATTTTAAAGAGTCGAATAAATTTGAAGCGACTGAGAAATTGTAGGGGAGTTCGTTAAATATGCCCCTTGTCTTTCAAACTACCCCTTTGCCAATAGGGGCGCTATGTTTTGGCGAATTTCGACGGTAGTTTCGTCAGGGGGGGGATTTTTAAACCCCTAAAAATTTAAACCCAAATTTGGGCCCCTGACATCAATTACACTCACTCCCGTCAAGGTTTTCTTTTGCCCAAAGGGGCGCTACTCCAAAAGTCCATTGGCCTGTGGGTGTCCTCAGGGGTGGACTCTTGTGTTTGGGGGAATTTTAAGCAGTACAAACAACGTAATGTAGTTTCACCATTTTATCTTCTCGCTAAAAACCCAAAAAGGCCGCCAGCCACGCCCACACCGAGACAAAAGTTTTTCTTTTAAAAACTTTCTCGGTAACTCTTAGGTATACACACCAGTTAAGAGATCGGGTAAAAATTTTAGGGGATTCGTTAAAGTATACCCTTTCTTTTGCCCATTCCGTTTCCAAAGGGGGGGCATGACTTGGCCAAAAGCGGCTTTTTTTGTCGGGGCGGACCTGATATCGTAAAATTCAAACCAACGACAACTCGCTCAATTTCACCACTTCCTGTTTTTTGGGGGCGAATCGCACAAAAAGGCCGCCCCCCACGGCCAGCCCATGACGAAAAGTTTTTTTTTTAATAACTTTTTACGTTAACATTTAAATGCCACCCAAATTTGAAGATGTTCAGACGAAGTTAGGAGGGGGTCGTTAAAGTCGCCCTGTGGGGAATGCCAAAAAAGACAAATTTCGAATTCAAAAAAGGCGGACTTCCTGTTGGGTTTGGGGGGGGGTACCTGGTTTAGCCCCCCTGCCATGCTACATAGTGTACCAATTTCGTGAGTCTGAAAATGTGCAGGGGGTGAATTTTTGAAAATTGAGGTGGGCTAGCGGCCATTTTTTGTGGCCTATCCCCGAAAAATTAAAAAAAATTTCACCAGACCTATGCGACCGCCAAATTTGGTGAGTTTTTTTTAATATTTCCCCCCAAAAAAAGGGAATTCATTTTCAAAAAAATAATAATAAATAAAAATAATAAAATTCCCTTCATTCAATAGGGGCCCCGCCGCCCGTCGGGGCCCGGGCCCTAATTAATTTCCCTTTATTTTCCCTAGGGCCCCCCGCCTGTCGCCTCGGCCCAATAAAGATAAATTTTACTGCTACCCTGGAACCCTTTTCGCAAAAGAGGACTGTTGTTCCCACTACATTTGGGAAATAGCCCCTAGCACCTTGCGGCAATACTGTTAGAAACCCGAAAGAAAAATTTGAGCATAAAACTCTACTTTGAACCCCCTCAATTTTACTGCCCCCGATTTACATACAAACTTCATTGATCCTTGCTGCTTGGGTTTTTGCGTCTGGGGAAAAAAAATTCCCCCAACCTCGGGCTAAAAGAATCCTGCGAGCGGCTTCCGTGCAGCCTTGCTCACTCACCCCGGCATGAGGGTCACCCCCACAGGGAAAAGTTTTTCCAAGGGCCCCGGGGTAAAACAAACAAAAGGTTACTGGGAAAAATTTACCTTTTTTAGTACACTGCGGTCGAAAAGCCCGTTTAAAGGGGGGCTGAAAAACATGGGCACACTCAGTACAGGGGACCTCAGTTCTACCATAAAAGACCGAAATGTCTACCCCCTGCAGGACGATTTACCAATCTCGGGGACGTGAACTTACTCAAAGGGGAATTACATACTCAAAGCAAATTTACGATTAGAGGAATCAAACGAAAAATGTGCGCCTGGGGGATCTCCCGAGGGTCTGTAATTTCCCGGTCCCAGAGAATTCGTTCTAAATTTGCAGGAGTGCTAAAACATGAGGCCCCCTTTTTGAGACCCAAGGGCACTTTGAAAAGACCCAAAGAAGGGGCTGCGCCAAAAACCTGTCATCATCAGAGTCCACTATTTCCACATCAGAGACCAGATTCTGCGTCGAGCGGGGAAGCCAGTCTTTGCTACACCTGGCAAGAAAAACTATCAATTTTTCCTGATTTCTCCCCTTCTGTGGCCATAAAGCGCCAGATTTGGGAGGCAAGCGTCTCCTGCAAAACCTGCCAAGGCGTCAAGTTTGGCCTCTACTATCCGGCTGAGTGAGGACATTTTGCCAGGTGGAGCTCTTTGGAAATTTACGGATCCTGCTCTCGCATAGTCTTATTAACAAAGACTTGAGGAAGGCTACTTCTCCAGACCCAGATGGGGGGGAGCACGATACAGTCCTGTCACAGAACATATACTCTTACTCTTCTGGGGAGTCATTCCCCGGAGTCTTATGTTCTTTTTTCCCCAGCATGTTCCTTGGATCAGAGAGGCTCCGAAATCAGGGTAGCAGCTATTGCCAGGTTCCGTACAACGTTCTGTGATGCCATGTTCAACGCTACACTTGGTGCCCTGCTCGTCCTGCACGTCCTGTACGTCCTGTACGTCCTGCTGTGCCTTGTAATGCCCCACAGCGTCCTGCTATGCCATGAACTACCACAAAGAACTGCTACAAATACTAATATTTCATTTTTTGTTTGCCACTCTTCATTCTAACCCCAACCGGCCCCTCAGGGCCCCCGCCTACCAAGGCCTGGGTCTGACCGAGGTTTCTGCCTAAAGGAAGTTTTTCCTCGCCACTGTCGCACTGTTTCTGCTCTGGAGGAAACTAGAACTGTGGGTCCTTGTAAATTTCCCGGGGTGTGGTCTATCTTAAAGTGTCTGAGATAATTCTTGTTATGAATTGATACTATAAAAAAAATTTAATTGAAAATTGAATTGACTTGAGTCATGATCGAGTGATACTGCATCCTTTTGATTTACTTACTAATTAACTTTCCTAATGCCATACACAAAGTCCGCTTTCCCTTAGCCACTTATCTCACTAACATAGTCCCTTTCTTTATTAGTAGACTCCTGCAGTAAATTACTGCATTATATATTGGTTTACTGTGCTTTTTTTTTTTGTCTTCTCATCCATATACTACATATGCGGCCTAAGAGTTGCCATCTTCTTGGCCTGTAATGGAGCCTTTGATAGCCACTAGGTCTTCTATGTTTTTTAGGCATCGCTCGCATCTTGATCCACCGCCATTAGTACGGAACTCACCGAAGGTTATTGAACCTCAGCATCATAGTTCTCAGCCACTCCCTTTGCTGATTGGACCCGCCAATTATTTGGCTGGAGAAAACCCACAAATATACTGCAAACCCAGACAGAGTACTGAAGGAAAATTAAAATTGAGCGGAGGTACATAGGAGGGCGGAACCAGGCTTGCACTTTGGAAAGAAATCCAGAGGTTAGACTTGATTTTTCTTATCTATGGATGGAAATATTTGTGCTGTAGCCTGAACTATTTTGCACTTCAGAATTTTAACCATGCACACAGGTGGAATAATTTTTTTGCATTGATGTCACTAGGAAGCATACCAGCAGAAATATAAAGTCATATTTGTAAGTGGGATGTATGTAAATATATAATATATAAACATAATATAATAAGTATTATGGTGTGATACACTGGCTAAGCAATTTACAGAAATGTCTGTGCTGAGGTAAATAGTTTACATGAGAATACATTATAATTTTGGAGACCATGTAGAAATTTTGTTGCAATTTCAAAACCGTATTACTCAGGAACCGCTTCTTGTACTGATGCATGTGTTGAGTGAAGAGTTTGTGAGAGTAATTGGTGTGCTGAGATTTATGCATAATGTAAATATGATAACATTTCATGTAGGCCAAATTCTTATTAGGGGCTGAGCCCCCCCTAAAGGTATGATCCTAGAATCACCTCTGCTGCTACTTAATACTTAATAATAATAATAATACATTTTATTTAAAGGCGCCTTTCTTGGCACTCAAGGACGCCGCACAGGGAATTAATATATTAAAAACAGCAAAACAAACACTATACATAATAAAACAGCAAAATAAATACTATGCAGCAAAACAAATACTATACAACAGCAAAACAAATACTATACAGCAAAACAAAACAAATAGTATACAACAGCAAAACAAATACTATACAACAGCAAAACAAATAGTATACAGCAAAACAACAGGAGTACAGGAGTGATGTGGTGGATGTAGGGGGTTCGAGTAATGATGCGGGCAGCTGAATTCTGGACCAATTGAAGTTCATGGAGGGATTTGTGAGCGAGACCAAAGAGGAGAGAGTTGCAAAAATCGAGATGGGAAGTGACAAGACTGTGGACAAGGATTGCAGCAGTGTAGGGGGTAAGGGAGGGGCGGAGGCGATTGATGTTACGTAGGTGGAAGTAGGCAGACCGGGATATGTTATTGATAGGGGGTTGAAAGGATAATGTGCTGTCAAGATACACCCAGACTATTAACCTTGGGGGAGGGTGAGACGGAGCAGTTGTCATTTGTGAGAGAAAAACTGTCTGTTTTGGAAAGAGTGGTTTTGGTGCCAATGAGGAGAACCTCGGTTTTATTACTGTTTAATTTGAGGAAGTTTTGGGTGAGCCAGGTTTTTGTTTCAGAGATGCAATCTGTAAGGGAGGTGGGTGGGAGAGTGGACGAGGGTTTGGTGGAGAGGTAGAGCTGAGTGTCATCGGCGTAACAGTGGAAGTGAATGTTAAATTTGCGGAAGATAATGCCAAGGGGAAGTAGGTAAATAATGAAGAGTAGGGGCCCCAGGACAGAGCCCTGGATGTAGGGACAGTTCCAGTGGTGAGGGAGGAGTGGATGATAGCAGAGATGAGGGGTACCAGGGAGGGAAGGCAGGCTTTAACAAGTTGTGTTGGGAGGGGATCAAGTTGACAAGTAGATGGCTTGGACTTTCGGGTGAGTTCTGTGATTTCTGAAATAGTGGGAAGGAGGAGAATGAGTGTGTGGATGAGTGTGAGGGATTGATCCAAGATGCTGGTGGATGTTCTTGATTTTTCTGTGAAAAAGGACATTAACGAGTTGCAGAAGGAGGTAGTATACAAATGGGGAGGGAGAAAGTCTTGGGGTTGGGTGACATTGTTAAGTAGGGAGAACAGTGACTTTGAGTTTCCTTTGTTGGCAGTGATTATTCTGGAATAGTAGTGGGATTTGGTGCTGGCAATGGAGTCCTTGTAACGTAGGATGTGGTTGTTGTACATTTCTTTGTGAATAGTGAGAGCAGTTTTTCTATGGAGACATTCAAGTTGCCGACCTTTGGCTTTCATAAGACAAAGATCGGGGGTGAACAAAGGGGCTTTTAGGTTTACTTCCTGTGTGTTCCCACTCTTGTGATTACCTGATGTTTTCCACCTGATTCCCTGCCCTTTTGTCACCTGCCTCTCATTACCTCATTACTTCAGTATTTAATGTCTATTTCCATTGTGGCTTGTCAGATCTTTTTGTCCTGTCAGTTGTCCTGTCTGCTCGCCTAGTCTTCGCGTTCCTTCGATCACTCCAGCCATCTCCAGAGCTTCCCCGGTGTATTTTTCCCGTTTTGGCATCGCCACCCCTGTGCTTGTTTTTGATATTGTGCTATTGTGTTTTGGATGTTACCTTTTGCTCTTGTGTTTGCTGGTCTGCTGGACTGTTTATAAATAAAGCCTTTTTGAAGATCTCTACTACTCCACTTTTGGGTCCTCCTTCCTCCCCCATAACAATCAAACGAGATTTCTGCAGTTGGCAGCGGCGAAACAAGCTACAATGGAAGTTATTAGGTCAATTGTCCAGCTTGTATTTACTTTCATAAAAGTGTTAGTTTTCCTACTGACAGACTCAGATTAAATTATATGTGTCTGACAACATTATGAAAAGGATTTCTAATGAGGTCGACCTTTCTGTTAAAAATAAAGATCCTTTAAAAAAAATTAAAAGTCTGCAAAATTGTGTTTGCTAAACCCACCAGACTCTATGTAAATATTCAGTAATTTTAGCATTGTAAAAAATGGCATTCTAAAACATTTCTGAGCTCTGAGCAACGCTTGCTCTGGCTGTCTTGAGCCTGCGCGTGTAGGGTGTGCGACTATCAGCTACGTTGGTCAATGTTTTCTTTCTTTCATTCCAATTTTGGGTCTGGCAGTCACAGTGAAAACCGGGCACAGATCCAGCCGAGGACAGGTCACCAAAATGGGGACTGTCCCCGGAAACTTGACGACGGGTCACCCTAGTTTTTAGGCGCCTTTGCTGCGTGTCATCACCCTTTCACATCAATCCACTGTCACTAAAATAAAGGGAAAAGCACCCCAACTCCTAGATCACACTTATGCAGGCTACTGAAAAGATGGGTCTGTGCTGATTTAAATAAAGGTGTTGCTTGTCAATAAAGAGTAGTTGAAAATGACAATTTTTAGTTTTTTAATGTCACCTCGAGTTTGGCTCGTTATATCATTATATTTTCCCAAGAAGAAATGTGCAAGTTTTACACATACGACAGCTCAAAATTAACTCAGCCAAAAGAGATACAGTTTGACGTTTGAGTTTGAACCTAAATGCACTCACTCAGACACTGAGAGACCTGGGTTCAATTCCTACTTTGGCACATCCACCATGTGTCCCTGACAAGGGTGTCACTTTGTGTTGAAAAGTGGGGACACAAGGACATTTGATGCTGAAATATATGTGCGGGGGGTCCTACCCCAAAACGTTTTGAGCATAAAACTTGTAATTTCTTGCATTCTTGAGACTGGAGATTTTCTTCTCCAATTTGCGGTGGAAATGTAATTTTTATATGAGGGAAGACCATATTGCATTGCATGTTTTCTTAAACCTTTCTCAAAGATTTTCATTTGTTAGTTAATATTTGGTGCAAGCTATTTTTCCTAACAGTGATGAGGACAAAATTAGCCATTGCAAAATGTGGGGAGGATATATTCTCCACCCCCAGCGTCAATTTAAATGACAGCAAGGCATGGCAGCAACCTTAAGCAATTGTTGCTTTTGATAAAAGTGAAATGAATCAATGTAATTGTATTTGATAGTGCCAGTAAATAAGACAATGATTGTGTTTTCATATTCAATTTATGATCAGAGCAGTAATTGTTTAATCATACACCTGAAAATAGGCTTACAAAATCCTTTGTGTTAATTGATGAAGTTGGTTGTCCCACTAAATATTGATTTAATTTAGATTTTTCTTCACTCACTTTGTATTTTGTTTATTGATAAGTACCACATGTCTATTTTTGAAAGCATTCTTATTTGACAACATTTTTCCATGACTAAGACTTCTCTACAGCACATGGGCCACTTTTGTTTTACAGCCAGCTCATAATTGTTATTAACTACTTGACCCTCATTTTCTATATCAGTGGTTTTCAAAAGGGGGTCCGGGGACCCCCAGGTGTCCTAGGGGGTCCACCGCAAAAAAGGGAATTTTTTATTATTTTTATTCATATAACACATTAGGGATGAGCAAGTACAGCATTATCTGTATCTGTATCTGTTTACCACATGAAATATCTGTATCTGTACTCGGACTGGGTGGGGCCTAACCCGGAAGTGGACAGAATTTAACCCAGAAGTGGGTTGGGTTGTCTTGAAATGGGCGGGGCTTTAACCAGTATGTTATTTTAAGCATGCAATTGATATGGGTTGATCAAAAATTGTTATATTTATTGCTGATTAGAAAACTATTTACATGATAGCATTGAGCTTCAGATCAATGGTGTTGTCATGGTAACAAACAAACTGCAAATATGCAATTATGAAGTCAAATGTAATTGTTTTATGATCAATGTGATTTTTTATTTTTTGCAGAGATGCAACGTGAGTCGCGTTTAAACCAAACAGCATGTCTGAAACCCCACGTTTACCAGAAATCTACTGGTTACTAAGTAAGTACTACAAAACGAAGTTAAAAACAAACCTGAAGCTGAAGAAACCCTAAACGTTAACGTGTGTGTGTGTGTGGTGTGTGTGTGTGTGTGTGTGTGGGGGGGGGGGGGGGGGGCACTGTAATTATCACAGAACGCAGACACAGCCAGCTGAGGAGTTTTATTCAATCAGAGTACAGATATTGACTCGTATTACTCGTATAATACTTGTACTCAGCAAAATTGCTTTATCCGTACCGGATACTCGTTTCAGCCGAGTATCTGGCTCATCCCTATAACACATTACATGTATGACTATTTTGGTCATTGGATTCATACACTTTCTGTAAAAAACATCTAAAAGCCAAAATCATATTAGATCGGTAATCCTAGGACAAAAGCTTAAAGGGGGTCCTCTAATTTGTGGCAGTTTAGGGGTCCTTGACGTGTAAAAGTTTGAGAACCACTGTGCTACATCACACGTGGGCCACTTTAGGTTCACACCCAGATTACTCAGTAGGAATTGTGCCTGACCTTTACCTAAAGTGGCCCACATCTGTTTTATTAGATTAGGGCCAAACATGCAATGTCAAAAGTAGCCCACGTTAGGCTAAAACCTTGATTGACAAGTGCCGGCTTTTCCCCAAAAGTGGCCCATCATTTTTTTTAACTATTTGGCCCACACTTGCTGAATCACACGAGGGCCACCTTAGGTTCACATCCAAATTAGCCAGTACGAATTGTACCTGACCTTTAACTAAAGTGGCCCACGTCGGTTTTACCATGTTAGGGCCACACATGTATTGCCTATTGTGGGCCATATTACCCCCCAATTCCACTTGATGTGGAACAGCCGCTGATCGGCTCCAGAATGGCGGCGGAGTCACTAGGTTTACATAGGTTTAAGTCAATGTGTGCACTGTTCCACGTACTGCGGAACGGCTGCGTTCCAGCTCCGGCAATCCACAGCCCTCTAGAGCAGGTAGGGATGAGCGAGTACAGCATTATCTGTATCTGTATCTGTTTACCACATGAATTATCTGTATCCGGATCCGTACTCGGAATGGGCGGGGCCTAACCCGGAAGTGGTCAGATTTAACCCGGAAGTGGGTCGGGTTCTCTTGAAATGTGCGGGGGTTTAACCGGTATGTTATTTAAGCATGCAATTGATAAGAGTTGATCAAAAATTGTTATATTTATTGCTGATTTGAAAACTATTTACATGACAGCATTGAGCTTCAGATCAATGGTGTTGTCATGGTAACAAACAAACTATATACAGAACGTTTTGCAACAATGAATACAGCACATGCGGTTGCAATTATGAAGTAAAATGTAATGAACAAGAGTTTTCATACTCAATATAACTTTCTTTTTTTAACTTTTTATTTTTGTATGATCAGTGTGATTTTTTTTGTTTTTGGTTCTTTTTTAATTTTTTTATTTCTTTTATTTCCACACAAGGTGTGTGTGTGTGTGTGTGTGTGAGTGAGTAAGAGAGAGACACAGAGAGAGAGGGGGCGGGGGGCGGGGGGGCAGCTGACAGTAAAAAAAATAAAAATAAATCTCCGATGGCAGAGACGCAACGGGAGTTGCATTTAAACCAGCAGCACGTCTGAAACCCTCGTTCACCAGAAATCTACTGGTTACTAAGTCTGTAAGTACTAAAAACCGAAGTTAAAAACAAACCTGAAGCTGAAGAAACCCTAACCGTACGTACACACCGCCACCAACTTGAGCTGCAAAAAAGCTCTGGCCGCCCCACCAAGGACGCTTAAAAAGTACGGGGAAGCTTTGTGACGCTTTGACCGCTCTGAAGCGCACGCAGCCACGGCCAATACACTGACACTAGAAACCTTTATAAATTACATATATAATGACAGAAGTTTTATTAATTGGTCGCAACGGATTCTGTTAGCAGTTACCTCGCTCGTGAGCCGTAGCGGCGTGCAGGCAGAGCGAACACCCGCCGGACTGATCTAGCTAGTGACCCAGACTAATCTAGGGACCCGTGCCGGACTTCACTGTGAGCGGATGTGACCGGCAGGTAACGTTAACTTGTTCCTATGTACAAACAACTTTATATAATAAACGAAAGGTAACCCAGCAACGGCGATTATGAGCTTGTCCTCAGAATAAATGTTTTTGGTAGGAACGAAAGATTACATTGTTTGTTTCTCCAGGATCAGCCAGCGTGAAGGACGTCTATATTCCGATTGGCGGCTGGCGTTAGCCGCTGCTTGCCGCTGAACATAGCTCATTACCACAAAGTTGAAAAATTTCAACTTTCTGATTGACGCTCAACACGCTCAAAACGCCCAAAACGCGACGCCTACAGATTTTCCGCTCCTTGCAGCTGAGAGAAGCCGGCTTTCATTGAAAATGAATGACTTCCGGTAACTTTAGACGCTTAAGTTGGTGGCGGTGTGAACGTACGGTAAACGTTAACGAATTGACTGACGGAGCGGGAGCGAGCGAGAGAGAGAGAGAGAGAGAGAGAGCGCATTTCTCCATGTTCTATGTGTGTGTGATTGATCCGAGCGGTTTGTAGGCGGGGGGGGGGGGGGGGGGGGGGCGCTGTGATTATCACAGAACGCTGCGCGGCCAGTTGAGGAGTTGTATTCAATCCGAGCACGGATATTGCCTCATATTACTCGGATAATACTTGTACTCGGCAAAAGTGCTTTATCCGTACCGGATACTCGTTTCAGCCGGATACTCGGATCACCCCTAAGAGCAGGTATGCAGAGCTTCTATTTTTGCCAGATGCCGCAGAGTGAAAGCTCCGCAGCAATTCAGCACACGGCAGATAGTGCGGAATCAGAAGGTTGAGCACAGAAACAAATAAAACATCCGGTTAATTTTCAAAATAAAATAGACCGTTCTCATGGCGGCTCATGTTTCCCTGCACTACACCTTAAAAACACAGCACAGAGTTGTTTTCTATCTATTCCTCTTGATGGAAACAAACTGTTGTTGTTTTTGTGGTTCTATTCTACATTAATTGCAAAATGGCGCCGCTTGAGTGGCAGCTTGTTACAGTAGCTCTGCAGTTTGATACATCTTTTTAGTGTTTTTACGGTGTTTTTGTCTTTTTTGTTATTTTTTCTTTGTCACTACCGACACTTTAAGCAAGTGGGCAGCTATGGATGTTCATATTGTTACGTTCGTAGCTTGTCTCTTGCTGTTTTTGGAACTTTTTGGCACAGCAAATGGAAACTCATCCAACAAAGCACCCCACCCAACGACGGTCCCATTGTTCTACACCCGGGATCAGCTGTTAGCCCTGGCGCCACACCCCCTCTCTGCGCGGAGCGGCAGGAGATTCCGAAGGAGGTTACGGAGAAGAAGAAGAGGGAGCAGAAGGGTGTGAAGCGCAGGGAGCGGAAAGACGGTATAAACCATGTTTACCGTCTGTCCATCATGGGCAACGTAGATCTCTGTCTAACAAGATGGAAAGCTGATGGCGCTGACCCGACTGCAGAGAGAGTACCGGGAATGCAGCCTCATGTGTTCACCGAGACGTGGCTGTGTGAACTTTCTCCCGACGCACACGTCACCCTGGAGGGTTTTAAAACTGTTACGAGCGGACAGGAAGCAACGAGAGAGCGGTAAGAAGAAGGGAGGGGGATCGCTGTGTTTGTGAACGATAGGTGGGCCACCCGGGACACATCAGTGTGAAGGAGCAACTCTGTACCAGAGACTTGGAGCTGTTAGCAGTCAGTATTAGGCCATATTACCTCCCGAGGGTTCTCCAGGTTATCGCTGTGACCGTGTACATCCCCCCTCGGCGGTCGCTGCTGCTGCAACAGATCAGATTCATACTGTTGTGTCTCAACTGTCAAAACCAGCACCCCCATTCCCTTCTCCTCATCCGGGGACTTCAATCATGCTTCCCTGTCCTCTGCTCTCCCCACCTTCACCCAGTATGTTAAAGCCACACCAGAGGCGTCACAACTTTGGACTACTGTATGCTAATATCAAAGAAGCATACACCTCATCCCCCCCCCCCCCCTCGGCCGCTCAGATCACAATCTCGTCCATCTAGTCACAGAATACTCCCCTGTGGTGATCAAACAACAACCTGTGAAGAGGCTTGTGAAGCAGTGGTCTGAGGAGGCAAGTGATAGGCTCAGGGACTGCTTGAAATACAGACTGGGAAGCACTCTGCACCCCCCACGCACCGACATTGACAGCATGACACAATGCATCACAGACTATATCAACTTCTGTGTGGAGACACTGTGCCCTCCAAGTTGGTCCAGTGTTTTCCCAACAACAAACCCTGGGTGACTTCTGAGATAAAAGCTCTGCTAAATGAGAAGAAGAGGGTTTTTGCATCAGTGGACAGAGAGGAGCTGCGCAGAGTCCAGAAGGAACTCAGACTCAGGATCAGGAGGGGGAAGGTCATCTACGGGAGGAAATTAGAAAAGAGTTTGGAGCAGAACAATGCTAGGGACGTCTGGAGAGGGCTGCAGAACATCTCCGGCCACGGCAAAGCTGTGGGAAGAAGCCAAGCCGGAGGAGACAAGGACTGGGCAGATGAGCTGAATCTGTTTTTTAACAGATTTGACTCTGCCTCCTCGCCTCCCTCTTCACACCCCCAGCCCCTCTTTCACACCTCCCCTGGCCTTCTCCTCCTCCCCCCCTCCCCTCCTCAGCCTGCCACCTTCAACGACCCGCATCAGCAATGAACCCACCAGCCCGCTCCTCCCCCCTCTCCCCGCTCATCAGTTCACCACCCCCCTCTCCCCCTCCCTGAGACCCTCACCTCCTACCATCCACACACCCCAGTCATCCTCCACCCACTTCTCCATAACAGATGATCAGGTGAGAAGTCAACTGAAGAAGCTCAAGGC
Source organism: Etheostoma spectabile (assembly GCF_008692095.1). Classification (NCBI taxonomy): domain Eukaryota; kingdom Metazoa; phylum Chordata; class Actinopteri; order Perciformes; family Percidae; genus Etheostoma; species Etheostoma spectabile. The sequence continues at coordinate 284,824 of NC_045754.1, forward strand.
AAGGAAGGCCCCGGGCCCGGACGGCATCAGCCCAAGTCTCCTCAGGGACTGTGCTGACCAGCTCTGTGGTGTGTTCAGGCACTTATTCAACTGAGCCTGAGCCTGGAGAAGGTCCCAGCCCTGTGGAAGACCTCCTGTGTGGTCCCGGTACCAAAGTCACCGCGACCCAAGGAGCCAAACCACTTCAGGCCTGTTGCCCTGACTTCTCACCTGATGAAGACCATGGAGAGGATCATCCTGCGTCACCTGCGACCCCTGTGGGCACACAGCTGGACCCCTGCAGTTGCTTACCAGCCTGGGATTGGAGTGGACGACGCAGTGATCTACCTGCTGCACAGATCGCTGCTTCACCTGAGGACAGCGGGAGCACTGTGAGAGTCATGTTCTTCGACTTCTCCAGTGCTTTTAACACCATCAGCCTTCGCTCCTCAGAGTGAAGATGGAGAGTGCCGGGGACCAACATCTGGCTGCATGGACTACGGATACCTCAAACCCAAAAGACCACAGTATGTGAGGCTCCATCACTGTGTGTCTGACGTGGTGCACTGCAGCACAGGTGCCCCTCAGGGTACGGTGCTCTCCCCTTCCTTTTCACCCTCTACACCTCGGACTTCACACACAACACCACCCACTGCCACATCCAGAAGTTCTCTGATGACACAGCCGTGTTGGTTGTGTCTTGAGGGGAACGATCTGGAATACAGGTCGGTTATCAAGGACTTTGTCAGCTGGTGTGAGCTCAACCAGCTTCAGCTTAACACCAGCAAGAAAAAAGGAGATGATAGTCGACTCAGGAGGAAAACATCCCCCTTCTCACCGGTGAGCATCCAGGGGTTGGACATTGATGTAGTGGAGAGCTACAAATTCCTGGGTGTTCACCTAAACAATAAACTGAACTGGACTGATAACACCCAAAGCACTCTACAAGAAGGGCCAGAGTCGCCTCCATCTGCTGAGGAGACTCAGGTCCTTTGGAGTGTGTAGGACTCTCCTCAGGACCTCTATGACTCTGTGGTGGCCTCTGCCATCCTCTACGCTGTGGTCTGCTGGAGGGGGGGCAGCTCGGACCAGGACAGGAGCAGACTCAATAGACTGATCCGGAGAGCGAGCTCTGTCCTGGACTGTCCTCTGGACCCCATAGAGGAAGTAGGGGAGAGGAGGATGGGTTTGCCAAGCTGACATCCATCATGGACACACCTCTCACCCCCTACATGACACTGTGGGGTCCCTGAGCAGCTCCTTCAGCAGCAGACTGATACACCCACGGTGTAAGAAGGAGAGGTACCGCAGGTCCTTCATCCCGGCCGCTGTCAGACTCTACAACACCTGCTCTACCTGATAGTGTTGTAGTTTCTGTTCCTGTTTTTCTCCCATCTACATCACACACTTTCTGTTTATCTTTAATATTGGTATTTATATTATTTATTACAAGTACTTACTTTTCAATATTTATGGTCTCAGGTTAATATAATTTAAATTATGCTACCGACTCTTGCTTCTTTGCTCTAATTACACATTCAACTTAACTTAATTTTTAACGTCACTTACACCGCAATATTGTTTCTCTTATCATGGCAACCGCACTTTAAAATTCCTTTTGTTTGACGGCATTTTACTTACTCAGTCTACCATATTTTCATTGTCTATTTCTTGCCTGTATTTCTTGCCTTGTATTTCTTGCCTTGTATTTCTTTCGTGCTTACTTGTTTGTGTGTTATTGTTTTGTTTTTCTGTTTTTTGCTGTTGCTGCTATGCTGCTACTTGTAACGACAGAATTTCCCCGTTGTGGGATAAATAAAGTATAATCTAATCTAATCTAATCTAATCTAATCTAATTTGTGAGATCTCGTGGGTCCTTGTGACTTCAGTCATGACCGCAGCCGTTCCGCGACAAATCCGGAACTGGTGGGTGTTGACGGACAGCGGAGCACAGAGCCAACACACAGCGGAGCCGATCTGCATCCTGGGGAATTTGGGGGTTGGGCTCACACCTTGACTGGCCAGTGCTGGCTTTGCTGTAAATTTCCCAAAAGTGGCCCATAATTGTTGTTGTTAACTATTTGGTCCACACTTGCTACATCCCATGTGGGCCACATTTGGTTCACATCCAGATTAGCCAGTACGGATTGTGCCTGACCTTAACTAAAGCGGCCCACATCTGTTTTATTATATTAGGGCCACACATGCAATGTCAAATGTGGGTCACGTTAGGCTCCAACCTTGGTAGACCAGTGCCGGCTTTGCTATAAATTTCCCAAAAGTAGCCCATAGTTTTTTTACTATTTGTGTGGGCCACTTTAGACTCACATTCAGTTGTCAGGGCTGCAAGAACACCGGGAGTGCCGCATCATTGCCTGAAGTGGCCCGCAATCATTTGCTTATCTGGGTTGGGACTGCATTTTTTGTGTCCCCTTCCAAACTTGCTCTTCAGAAATTTTATGTTTATTGTCCCCCCCCCCTGTTATATGAGATTTATGCCCATGACTGCCGACTTGAAAAACTGAGTTTTTTTTAAAGACAAAAGTGGATACAGACACGAGGAATCATCAGGGAGAAAGGGAAGACTGTGGGATCCGGTCACTAAACTAAAGTTATGTCTGACGTTACGTTTGCAGATAGCATTTTGTTACCAAGTCAAATATCCAACTGTCCGTTTTAGCCTAACTATGTCTGTAAGTTTACACGTGATGTTGGGCAACATTAGCTAGTTACATTGTTGGTGGTGAATATCACCATACAGCCCCTTTTAAGAATTTTTCTGTTTGCTAGGAGACGAAATTGACAAGGATGCATCATTCATGCAATACAAGTCAATGGAGAGCGGAAAGTTCTTTTCCCCTCCGGTTGTGGTAGGACTTAAATGTGCTCTGTCTCTATGAGAAAGTTTTTTTTATTTTTTTTTATTTTTTTTTATTAAAGCATATGAACATGTTCTAGTAGAAGCACAACATACAAGTACAGTATGAACCTAAAAACAGCATATAATAGGTCTCTTATAACAATTTTTAATTAATGTTAGTTGTTGTAATGTTAGCCCTATTGCTAAATCATACATCACAAAAACAGTATATAATAGGTCTCTTATAACAATTTTTGATTAATGTTAGTTGTTGTAATATTAGCCCTATTGCTAAATCAACATAGATACTAGGGGTGATCCGAGTATCCGGCTGAAACGAGTATCCGGTACGGATAAAGCACTTTTGCCGAGTACAAGTATTATCCGAGTAATATGAGTCAATATCCGTGCTCGGATTGAATACAACTCCTCAACTGGCCGCGCTGCGTTCTGTGATAATCACAGCGCCCCCCCGCCTACAAACCCGCTCGGATCAATCACACACACACAGAACATGGAGAAATGCGCTCCCTCGGCCGCTCTCTCTCTCGCTCTCTCTCTCTCTCTGTCTCTCTGTTGTATTCGTCTACAGTTCTTCATATTTAAAGTAAGTTAGCTAGTGGTTTTTGTGTGTTCTTCACCTGTTAGCTAGTGGTTTTGGTGTGGTCTTCACCTGTTCACCAACTTCAGATACTGTAGTTCAGTTGACAAGTGGATGGGAACTTAACTAGAGAGATGTTGTCTCCGTCTGTTTTAACAGACACATCTGGGGGGACGTTGGAAACCAGAATCAGCTTTAATCCAGTCCTAATCTAGTCCTCAACTTTCACATTATTTCACTGGAGTTATCATTATTATTGTTTACGTCATCAATACCATATTAAATCTAAATAGATGGGAATATATCTACTGTACGTTGCATTTGACGCTACTCAACAGATTCAGCAATCTGCATTTACAGCAAATCATTGCAGTTTCTGTAATAATAATCATATATGTTATGTTTTAGGCCTATTGGCAGACATCCATTTAAAATGTAGCCATTGCCATATAAAGAACGTGTTCTCCATGTCCACTGAAGTTCCTCAGCGTGCTCTAGTAACGTGTGTGCTCCAGGTAGCTTTGCATAAAAAATGGTTGTCATTCGCAAGGCTACTTTTACTTTTATACTATAAATTTTCAAGACTGTACTTTGTTACTTTTACTTGAGTAAAGAAGTTTAATCAGTACTTCCACTTTTACCAGAGTAGTTTTTAACACAAGTATCTGTACTTCTACTTAAGTACGGAAAGTGAGTACTTTTGCCATCTCTGTTCTTGTCTCATCTGGGGTCTGATAAACTGTAAATTCATCAAAAATGCTATTTTCCGATATCCTGTAGCTGGGAGTGTGGTTTTCTTGTTCCAGTTGTTCAGCGGCTGACCTGAGATCAGTAGAGCAGACGGCTCTGCAGAGCTTTTCATCTCTCCATCTTCATCCGCTTATCCGGTATCGGGTCGCGGGGGCAGCAGCTCCAGTAGGGGACCCCAAATTTCCCTTTCCCGAGCCACATCAACCAGCTCTGACTGGGGGATCCCGAGGCATTCCCAGGCCAGGTTGGAGATATAATCTCTTCACCTAGTCCTGGGTCTTCCCCGAGGCCTCCTCCCAGCTGGATGTGCCTGGAACACCTCCCTCGGGAGGCGCCCAGGAGGCATCCTTACCAGATGCCCGAACCACCTCAACTGGCTCCTTTCAACGCGAAGGAGCAGCGGCTCTACTGCGAGCTCCTCTCGGATGACTGAGCTTCTCACCCTATCTCTAAGGGAGACGCCAGCCACCCTCCTGAGGAAACCCATTTCGGCCGCTTGTACCCTGGATCTCGGTCTTTCGGCTGCGAACCGATCAAGTGAGTGCTGAAGGTCACAGACCGATGATGCCACCAGGACCACATCATCTGCAAAAAGCAGCGATGAGATCCCGAGCCCACCGAACTGCAACCCCTCCCCGCCCCGACTACGCCTCGATATCCTGTCCATATATATTACAAACAGGATTGGTGACAAAGCGCAGCCCTGGCGGAGGCCAACTCTCACCTGGAACGAATCCGACTTACTGCCGAGAACCCGGACACAGCTCTCGCTTTGGTCATACAGAGATTGGATGGCCCTGAGAAGGGACCCCCTCACCCCATACTCCCGCAGCACCTCCCACAATTTCTCCCGGGGGACCCGGTCATACGCCTTCTCCAGATCCACAAAACACATGTAGACTGGTTGGGCATACTCCCAGGCCCCCTCCAAGATCCTTGCGAGAGTAAAGATCTGATCCGTTATTCCACGACCAGGACGGAATCCGCATTGTTCTTCTTCAATCCGAGGTTCGACTATCGGCCGAACCCTCCTTTCCAGCACCTTGGAGTATACTTTACCAGGGAGGCTGAGAAGTGTGATACCCCTGTAATTGGCACACACCCTCTGGTCCCCCTCTTTGAAGAGAGGAACCACCACCCCGGTCTGCCACTCCTTAGGCACCGTCCCAGACTTCCACGCAATGTTGAAGAGGCGTGTCAACCAAGACAGCCCCTCCACACCCAGGGCTTTCAGCATTTCTGGACGGATCTCATCAATCCCTGGGGCTTTGCCGCTGTGGAGTTATTTAACTACCTCAGCGACCTCCACCAGGGAAATTGACGACAATCCCCCATCATCCTCCAGCTCTGCCTCTACCACAGAGGGCGTGTCAGCTGGATTTAGGAGTTCCTCAAAGTGCTCCTTCCACCGCTCTATTACCTCCCCAGTTGAGGTCAACAACGTCCCATCCTTACTGTAAACAGCTTGGATGATTCCTCGCTTCCCCCTCCTGAGGTGGCGAACGGTTTTCCAGAAGCACCTTGGTGCCGACCGAAAGTCCTTCTCCATATTGAGACACATTTCATAAACAGCCAATGGAGCGGCGGTGCGTGTGTGATGCTGATGTTGCACAACGTTAAACATGCGGCACCCAAGTGCATTTGACCGGGATAAAATTGACATATTTCAGTCTGACCTGCCGGTTGCCGGTCATTGCCGTTCATCTGAAAACCGGCCATTTCTGGTCACCGGCCGGTCAATCGATGCAGCTCTAGTTAAAATGATTGTTGACATCAAATTTGCTGCCTCTTAAGTTGCTGGGAAGAAGAAGGTAGGCCAACTCTGTGGGTGTTGAAAGTGATCAATCAAAGAAGCTGAGACATCAGGTTCTGTTTATTACTTCCCTGCCTAAAGTCTCAAACTTTTACTTGACAAGCAAGTGAGTGTTGAGTAATTGCAAGCGGCAAACACATAAGGACGCCCCGTGTTTGTGGGACCACAATGCTCCATCGTGAGGATGCTTTTCAGGTAGTGGAAACTGTTTTGTGCACTTGTATCATGTGCAGACTAATTAAACAACAAAGTGAATCTACATGTTTTTGACAGTCTCTTGTAGTTCATGTGTTTACTGTAAGTGACTTAAATAAAAATGTACTTTATTATACAAATCCAATCTGTTTGTTTATGGAAAATGTAATACAGCTCTTGACTGTAACCTCCCAACATATTTCAGTTTCAAGAAGAAAAAAGAATGTATTTAATCACAATTTCTTCATTCTTCTGGAGGATGACATTTTTGGAGGTAGCACGTTGAAGGCGAGCAGTAACCAGGCTAACACTGAATGTAATGATTCTCTGCCAGACATGGCTTTGAGGATGGCCTCTAGTGAACAATATTTAGTGTTAATTAAAATGTTAATTAGATTGTCCCTGTAGCCAGACCCAGAGTCGAAGTGCTCTTTTTTCAGGTCACTCAATCTAACCTCCCTTGGACACTACAAATGTCATGAAACAGTAGGGAAGCAACTGTGAAGTCTTCTCATATCTGAGACTGGAGACACAGCAGTTAAACAAAACAGAAAATGCTTTCTATAATTAAGGGAAACCGAAACATTTTTTAGACCCTCCTGCCTCTCTATGTATGTAAAATAACTGTGATGAATAAACAGGAATCAAAACAAAAATATGCTGTAGTAAATGATTACGCATAATGAGGGTAATAAATACATATACAGATGTGTAAACAGGAATGTAGTAAATGTATATGCATAATGTGTATAATAAATATATAGATGTAAATATAAATGTACGATATGCATTATGATACATTATTATTATTAGGATACATTATTATGATAAGTATAAATATATATGTACAGAGGTGACATGCATATGATAGGTCAGATGCAACTAAAATGACTAAACATTTAGCATCTTTGCAGGAAGAGTGACACATGGAGTAGCACAGGGACTCGTCAGGGTGTGTACCTTGATTAAGTGCTTTGAGTTAGTGAAACACCATAATGCTTGAGTTGCTTGTTTCAAGTCACCACATCACCATAGGTTATAACTAAATGCTACCATAACCGATGGTCAACTATCAAAAATAATACCCACTAGCAACTTTTCCTCATGATATTAATAGAAAATGTAATCCAGTTAGCAAATTAGTTTTTTCGAGGTGACTGGGTTTTGAGATTACATTTTATAATAACTAGTCCATTTTTAGCATACCCTGGCCTTACTCACTTTTAGAAGATAGTTCAACAATGTTTTCAAGTCTGTCTTAAGTGGCCATCCACATGTAAATGCTTTTTGGTGCAAACGCACATGTTTTGGATTGTTTTGGCTGATTGTCCAAATGCACTACTACTAATACTACTGTCATTGCCACACCCCTTGACCTCTAGCCTTCTACCTCTTACCCCACAACGACGTCTCTTAACAACGCACAAACAATTCTGGTTTCCTTGCAATAGCCATTTTCTGAAACTTCTTCTTGTGTAATGGTTTCCTCTACCATCTGTATACAGGTTGGTCTTAGGTTGCTTTCAAACCTGCCTTGTTTGGTCTGTTTGAAACGAACCCTGGAGCGTTTGGTCAGATAGTCCGTTTGTTTGGGCTGGTGTGAAAACTTAATGAACTCTGGTGCAGATCAAACTAACAAACTGGCCCGCTTAAAAACAGTGGTTCACTTCCAAGTGAACTAGAGTTTGGTTCACTTTAGGTGAGAAAGCGATCCAACCCAAGTACAGGAAGTGAACCAAAAACAGAGCATTTACTAGCCTGTAATTTTAACCTTATACACAATTTACAGACTCTCCCTCTGTCTCACCGACTGATCCTACAGGCATGGCGGCCATCTCACCTCTCTGCAAACCACCCATCAACTCTCTGGAACCCTTATCTGGCGATTTGGACAAGTGTTGATTTCTCCTCCAGTGTGGGCTTATATTCCAGCAACGTCCACAGTCCTTTTCGTCGGAATCATCCAAGGTACACTACGCCCTGGGGTTGCTCAGGGGCCGAGCTGTTGCTTGGGCTGAGGCGGGGTGTACCAACCGCCTGCCCTCAGTAAAAACTTTTGACACTTTTTCTGCAGATTTAAAGACTGTGTTCGACCATGTTGGGAGCGCTTCAAAATGGCTGCTGGCGCTCAAGCAGGGGGCTGATAGTGTGGCGAATTACTCAGTCGATTTTTGGACGTTGGCAGCGCACTCCCAGTGGAACAAGGAAGCGTTACGGGGGGCATTCTTGAATGGTTTGAGTGACATTATTAAAGACGAATTAGCTGTTCGGGATGAATCTGTCACCCTTAACGCTCTCGTGTCTCTTGCCATTAAAATAGACAACAGATTGCGGGAGAGGAAGCAGGCGAGGAGTGGCCGAGCTCACCCTCCTGGCCCGGCTGCGGCGCTTTCAAGGTTCCCTACTCCTGTCTCCCTGCTGTTACTCTTGGCCTCCCCGGCTTGCACCTCCAGGGAGGTGGATGAGGCTATGCAGCTGGGTCGGGCACGGCTCTCTCCTGCGGAGCAACAGCGCCGCATGCTGGCAAGTGAGTGCTTGTATTGTGGTGATTCTTCCCACCATGTTGCTACCTGTCCCTCTCGGCCAAAAGTTATGACTCGCTAGCTTATGTGGGCGTTCTAGCAAGTCCTGATAATGACATTATGCCCACAGTTCCCCGGTTGCTGGTCCCTGCTACACTGCCTCTCTCCGCTCTTATTGACTCCGGTGCGGAGGACAATTTTTTTGACTCTAACCTGGTCGCGCAAGCCGGATGTCCCATAGAGCCCATAGACAGCCCTATACATGTTACTGCTATTGACGGCCATACACTCACTAGAGCAGGGGTGTCAAACTCATTTTCACCGAGGGCCACATCAGCATAATGGCTGTCCTCAAAGGGCCAGATGTAACTTATAAATGTAACTAAATGTAATCGAATGTAATGTAAAATAAATTTAACTACTACTTAATGTTAAATAAGTCATTATTTATTATAACTTATTCAAGTGACAATTACAGTTGCATAGAAAACATATGTTTGCTTGTTGCTCTAACATAAATCCTTTTAAATTTTGTCAGCTTATGAAAACCCACATAACTCCATTAATGAAGGATCAAACTGTCCAAATGAATAAAGAAAAATAACATAAAAACTGAGCTGCAAAGAACATGTATGACACATGTAGCATTTTACAAAAAAAAGGCTGCACACAGCCTGGCATCCAACTGATGGTATGATGACAACAATTTGTCTGCATACACACATAAGACCTGCAAACATTAAATAATTACAACAGCAGCTATGTCAGCAGCTAGCAGTTATATCACACAACACAGTAAAGTCACACATCCACTTTGGATCTGATAGTTCAGACATGAGTTTTCCTTTACTCTGCATAAAATAAGCAAGTCTTCCCTGAGCTCAAAAAATCACTTGAGGACTTTGCTCCTACTCAGCCACCGCACTTCTATATGGTACAGCACATCCCCGTGTCCCGAGCCCATCTCCAGCTAAAACTGCTGGAACTGACGGTGATTCAGGCCACGCGCCCGAATGAAGTTCACTGTTTTTATGAGTGTGGTCACAATGTCCTCCATCCCCAGCACCATCCCACACAAAGCTTCTTGACGGATAATGCAATGATACATTATCAGAGGCGTGTGACAGTTCATTTTTTGCATTTTTCCCTTCATTAGTCCAACCAAGCCCACTTTTCCTCCACACATTGCCGGTGCACCATGTGTAGTTAATCCTACCAAGTTTTCCCCCTGCAATGCATTTTTACTTAGGGACTTCTCCACCGCATCAAAAATGTCCTGTCCCGTCGTGGTCCTATGCATTGCAGCCACATCCAACAGCTCCTCAGTGATAGAGAGGTCCGATTTTACGCCTCTAATAAAAATTGATAACTGCGCTGTGTCTGTGTTATCTGTGGTTTCATCAACAGCTGATGAAAAAGCTGTGTAGCTGCGTGTCTCCTCGGCCAGCTGTGTTGTAAGAAATTTCTGCTAGTTCCTTCACTCGGTCGGCGATGGTGTTTCTTGATAAACTGTCATTTTTAAAAGTCTGTAACTGGTCGGGACACACCTGCTCACAGAACTTCACTATGCACTGCTTCAAAAACGCTCCCTGAAAAAGACTTTGAAGCGTTGGCGATTTCTTCAGCCACAATAAAGCTAGCTCTGTAACGCATATCACCTCGTCCGTGTCCAGCAGGGGGATGAGTGGATGACTGCCTTTAACACTCCTTTAGGACACTTTGAATACCTAGTCGTGCCGTTTGGTCTCACCAATGCCCCAGCTGTTTTTCAGAATATGGTGAATGACGTTTTGATGGATTTTTTGAACCGTTTTGTTGTTGTATGTATCTCGACGGCATCCTAATTTTTTCGTCTTTTATAACAGACCCTGTCTCCCACGTATGTCAGGTCCTTCAACGCCTGTTAGTAAAAAAATGTGATTTCCACCGGCGCTCTGTGCCGTTTCTGGGATTCATAGTGGAGAGTGGGCAGGTGTTTGTGGATAATGAAAAGACAAGGGCAGTTACTAACTGGCCTACACCCACTACCCGCAAACAGCTGCAACGTTTTCTGGGCTTTGCCAATTTCTATCGCCGTTTTATCATAAATTTTAGTCAGGTAGTGGCTCCCTTGACTAAACTCACATCCTCCAAGGTCCCATTTCACTGGTCCCCTTTTGCTGAGCAAGCCATGGAGAGGCTTAAACATCTGTTCTTCTCCCCGCTGGTGCTTAAACACCCTGACCAGTCACTCCAGTTCGTGGTGGAGGTGGATGCTTCTGCCTCTGGGGTGGATGCTGTCCTATCCCAACGTTCTCCCTCCAAACAAAAACTCCATCCTTGTGCTTTTCTTTCAAAAAATTGTCTCCTGCGGAACGGAATTACAATGTGGGAAATCGGGAGATTCTGCCGGTCAAGGTGACGCTGGAGGAGTGGCGTCATGATTTAGAGGCTGCCGAGCAGCCGTTTGTGGTATGGACCGACCACAAGAACCTGGCCTACATCCAGTCTACCAGGAGACTCTCTTCCCAACAAGCCAGGTGGGTCCTGTTTTTTAGCAGGTTTGATTTCACCCTGACGTACCGTCCGGGTTCGCTGAACTTTAAGCCGGACGCTCTGTCTCGGCAATTCGACGGCCCTGAGGATTGTGCCAAGTCCGAGACGGTTTTGCGACCCTTCTGTGTGGTGGCTGCTGTTCAGTGGGAGATTGAGGCGCTGTTGAAGGCAGCCCAACCTCTGGACCCCGGCCCCGGAGGGGGTCCTGCTAACCGGCTCTATGTTCCTGTGTTGGTACGGTCCCAGGTGTTGCAGTGGATCCACACTTCTCGTTTCTCCTGTCATCCTGGGTTGCATCGTACATCCACGCTGGTGAAGCGCCACTTCTGGTGGCCGTCGATGGACGCTGGTGTTCAGGCCTATGTTGCTGCTTACTCCGTCTGTGCGCGGTAAGGCCTCTCATCGTCTACCGGCTGGCGTGCTCCTGTCATTTCCTGTCCCCAGTCGCCCCTGGTCTCATGTGGCACTGGACTTTGTCACCGGCCTGCCCAAGTCTAAAGGTATTGACACTTTACTTACCATGGTGGACAGATTTAGAGAATCTGTCCACTATATAGCATTGCCTAACTTACCTACGGCCAGTGAGAAGGCTGACCTCTTAGTCCAACACGTATTCCGTCTCCATGAAATACCTGTGGACATTGATAGTTGATCAGTTTCAGTCCAATTTAGATTGACTTGGTTGAATTTGTTCGAATCAATGGCCATCACTCAATTGTTACCGACCTCAGCGACATATACGAGCATCCAATTCATGTAGTGATTTTGTCAGTCCATCCAGCTTTTCTACCAGACCGGTGGTTACACGAAGCAACTCCAACGACTGGGCCCTGATATTATCAATCCCCTTCTACGCTTTGACGGTCCGGTCTGAGATGTTGCGAGACAGTTCACAGGACTGGTCAGCCGTTAGATTTAAAACTTTCATCCTCTCAATCACTCTATGTAGGCACTCTTTAAGTTCCCCCAACAGCTTGTGGGTAAATTTGCTGGCGGCTGTCTTACCAATTTTACGATAGGTCAGCGAGACCCCAAGGCCGATGATCAGGAGCCCCACCAACAGAATTCCAATTATCCAAATGTCTTCAACGTCTTCCACAGTCAGAACATCCAGGCAGACCGCTTGCCAATGCTCCTAGGAATCGCGAGCGTAGCCTGCAGTGAATGTTCCACTCGGACAAGACGGCTCCCCCAGTGAAGCATGTTTGGGTGAAAAAATCTTGTTAATACCGCGGAGTGACCAGTTAATCAATTCCATGTCGAATGTTACAGGAAAACAGCAGGCAATGGACAAAGAGAAAAGAGAAAAAGTTCCACAAGACAAGATAGACAAACTGGGAAGGAGCCAAGCTAAGATAAGAGGGGAAGGAGGAAAAACACGTCTGCTCTTGCCAGAAGCAGGAAGAAGAGCACACAATGCACACAATTCCTTGGTCACCTCCGCCACTGGGCTCTCGCCCTTCGAGGTGGCCCAGGGTTACCAACCCCCGTTGTTTCCGGCCCAGGAGAGATAACTGTCTGTGCCATCCGTGCAGAACAACCTTCACCGCTGTCACCAGGTGTGGACTGAGGCCCGAGATGCCCTACTTCGAACGTCTGATCGTAATAAGAGGGTGGCGGACAGAAGCAGGACCCCGGCTCCTACTTTCCAGCCGGGCCAACGGGTATGGCTCTCGTCCAAGAACATCCCTCTTCGCACCGAGGCTCGGAAGCTCGCCCCTCGGTACCTGGGTCCGTTTAAAATCTAGGCCGTTTAAGCTGCCTGTCGCCATGCGGGTCCACCCCACGTTTCACGTTTCCCAACTGAAGCCGGTGTTCTCCAATTCCCCCTGTCCTCCGGAGGAACCCCCCGCCTGTTCTAGCCTGCCTACACGGTCTACCGGCTCATGGACGCCCGGTGGCGGGAGGGGTCTGCAATATTTGGTTCAATGGGAGGGTTATGGGCCTGAGGAACGGTCATGGGTTCCCTGGAGGTTCATCCTGGATCCTCAGCTGGTTAAGGACTTTAATAGGGCCCATCCCGAGAAGCCTGGTGGGGCGCCTGGGGGAGGGCACTATTGTGGTAACCTGGCTCCTAGTCATTTGCGCTCGTGTTGTTGTTTTTGTTGTGTTCTAGTACGAACTCTGCTTCTCCTCGCCGACCAGCCACCTGTCTACACCAGTGTTTGAACCCCTCCGCACTCATTAAACTACTTGAACTTTATCCTTTCTGCGTACCTTTTGTATCTCTGTGGTTCTGGGTCTTACTAACCATAACAATGAGTCCATTGAACTATAAGTGTGAGGCGCGCTTAGTTACTTTTTAGAGCAGAATTCCATCGAACATGTTGTTATCCTTTCACTGCAACTTAGACTAGGTAAGCACAAAGAGGGAATTTTGTGCTGAGAAGGGTATAACTTTGGAAGACGTCATTTTCACTTGACTAAATCAGACTTACTGGGTGTCATATACACTTCATATACAATTAATACATTTTTACACTGAAGTGTGAATTTTGTGTCACATCACTTCATTAAAATCACTTCAGGAAGGGATCTGTTAATAGCCTATGTACAGGTAGAATGACTACAGCAAGCAAAACCGGTTTTATTGTTCATATTGGCACTTGACAGTTGTTTTTAGACAGAGTTGAACAATTGTGAACCTATCTAAACTTTATTCTATAATCTTTAGGGCACTTGACTTGATTTCTAAAACTAAAAGTTTGTGAAAAGAAACCATTCACTGTTTAAAATGTAGAATATGTGAAGGTCAAATTTGTAAACGTTTACTGCCTGTAGAGATATGATCTACCATTACAATTTAACATCTTTTGTACCGTTTAGAGAGAAAAACACAAACCTTGGTGTGTTTATATATGGCCCATGCTGGGAAACTGAATGGATGTCAAATTTAAAAAATGAGCAAAGACTTGAATGACGCTGAAATTATTCTCAATTAGGTTCCCATGGTATCAACCTTCTGTTTTGCTAAATTACCAGCCTGCTTTGTGACACTGGCAATATCAACATGCTATATAAACACAGTCAATTATAATTAGATGCACACTCACACAGATGTGAAACCAAATTCTCATTCATTTATTTAGTTTTTATCTTTGAAACCATTTCATTATATTTGTCGCAGATGATGTTATGTATAGTATTTCAAAGCTGGACTGAAAAGTTTGAGTTAACTGTGACAGGTGTATGGCTAAATGGCTTCATAATATACATAGCCTCTAAACAGGGACAGAAACCTATTACTGTCTGTTTCAGATGGAGCCATTCAGCCTGTCCTCCATCCTGACATCTATTATAATACTAGCAATGGAAGGTTCTCCTAATGTCAGCTCTTCTTTCTTTGAAATGAAGTCAATGATTTAAAGGAGTAAAGAGGGGAGCAATAGGCCCTATTCGAGGTGACAGACAGCCAGTAAGTGAGCGGGAGTTCTTCAAGTAGCCATTTGCAGCGTGGCCACAAAATTATTTCTAAGCAGCTTGTGTGTGCAGAGGCAGATGAAAAATGAACCCTACTCACACTGTTGTAATTAAGTATCACAAACAAAGTAAGAAATTGTGAATAGCTCTCACATGCATTACTAGAACATCTGTAAAGGCTCGTCTTTTCTGTGTACAGTTTATAATACTCACAGCCCTCATTTCCACTTAAAAATATTCCGTTTGTGTCTTTTCGAATCCACTCAACTCACAGTGGAATCGCCATATTGTAAATGCTTAAAAAAGGCAAACGTGTTTCTATCTGTTCTGACTGCCCACACAAGATAGACAGATAGATGTTTATTTATCCAACAAAATGGGAAATTATAGTGTTACAGCAGCAAAATATCAGTCACAAAGCACAGAATATAAATATAAATGAAATACTATGATACAATATACATACATAGAATATACATGAAATAATAAAAGGATAAAATACAAGAACAAATATTTGAATGTATACAAGTTGGGAAAAAAAGTTTAACTAGTGATGATTAATATGTAGATAAACCTATTGTGCAAGTTACACTTAGTGCAGTATCGTGATGCCTCAGAGTCTTATCCAGTAATGAAGTGTTAAAAGGTAGTAAATGTGCTGTATTTATATAGCGCTTTTCCAGTCTTAACAACTGCTCAAAGCGCTTTCACCATTCATACACTGTGCTGTACAAGGTGCCACCTGCTCATCAGATAAACACTCACACACACTCACACTCCGATGCGCAGCACCAGGGGCAACGAACCACCAACCTTCCGATTGGCAGGCAACCACTCTACCACTGAGCCACAGCCACCCAAGGTAGTATTGCCTGTGGTAGGAATGATTTCTTGTCGGAGCCTCTTAGAGGTGCTCCTATGATGGACCAGTGTGGGGTGGAGAGGGTGGTCGGGTTATCCATGATAGATTACAGTTTGTTCAGTGACCTCCTCTCCACCACAGTATTAAATGTCTCGTGTTTGCAGCCGATCACAGAGCCAGCCTTCCTGATCAGTTTGTTCAGTCTGTTTGTGTTGCTGGCTCCGATGCTGCTGCCCCAGCAGATGGCGGAGGAGAACAGAGTGCTGGCCACAACAGACTGGTAGAATAGGGTGAACAGACGTCCCCGGTTTCCGGGGACAGTCCCTGGTTTTGGTGACTTGTCCCTGGCTGGATCTGTCTCTGGAAATGTTCCCGGTTTTAACTGTGACTGAAAGACCAGGAATTGAAATGAAAGAAAGAAAACATTGACCAACGTAGCCTACAGTCCCACACTCCACACGCAGAGTTAAAGACAGCCAGAGCAAGCGCTGCTCAGAGCTTAGAAATGTTTTAGGATGCCATATTTTACAATACTAAAATTAGTGATCATTTACATGGAGTCTGGTGGGTTTAGCGAACGCAATTTCGCAGACTTTTATGTTTTAAAAAAGGATCTTAATCAACAGAAAGGTCAACCTCTGTAGAGAATCCTTTCCATAATGTTGTCAGACACTTAGATTATTAATCTGAGTCTGTCAGTAGCAAAACAAGCACTTTTATGAATGTAAATACAAGCGGGACAATTCGATTAACTTACATTATAGCTTGATTCGCTGCTGCAGTGTTCAGTTTAATGCTAGATTAATGTTAAAGAAAAATATTTCCTCAATAGTTTTTATTTTAAACAATACTCAATGAACTGTTGCAGTCTGAAGCAATAAAGGAAAAGCTGTCAGATAAATGTAGTTCAGTAAACATTACAACATTTCCCTCTGAGGTGTAGTAGAGGACAAGTATGAAGTAGCAGCAGGGTTATTTTAGTATCAGACCTTTAGGGGGGCTCAGCCCCTAATGAGAATGTGGCCTACATGAAATATAAAATTTACATTATGCATAAATCTATGCACATCAATTACTCTCTGTGAAATAACTTCACTCAACACATGCATCAGTACAACAAGCTAAAATTCTGAAGTGCAAAATAGTTCAGGCTACAGCACAAATATTTCCATCCATAGATACGAATAATCAAGTCCAACCTCTGAATTTATTTTCAAAGTGCACCAGATTAACAGCCTGGCTCCCCCCACCTATGTACTTCTGCTCAATTGTCATTTTCCCTCAGTACTCCGTCTTTGTTTGCGGCATATATGCAGGTTTTCTCCAGCCAAATAATTGGCGGTCCAATTAGCAAACAGAGGGAGTGGCTGAGAACTATGATGTTGAGATTTGATAACCTTCTGTCAGTTCCGTACCAATTGCGGCGAGCAAAGATACGAGCAATGCCGTTCGGTCCGTTGTGGCAATGCTGCAGAATATCCAGAAGTTAAAGTCTGAGCAGGAACAATCTTTCTTGAGTTTTGTTGGTGGCCATGATGTTGTGGCCCTCCTCCCCACGGGGTTTGATAAAAGTTTGATTTTCCAGCTCGTTCCTTTAGTGGGGAAGGAGTTGGCTTAGGCTAATGCTAGTGATGCTAAGCCGACGTCACAACCAAACATTAGCGATAAACCTCAACAGGGTACCCGCCTTTAAGGAAGTTAACACTTGTCAATAGAGAGTACAAATGAAATGTGCGAGAGTCTGGTAGGACCAGGCTAATGTACCAAAGTCTGGTAGGACCAGGCTAATGGACCAGAGTCTGGCAGTACAAGGCTACTAGATTGATACATTTCAACGTAAGTGATGTCACACGTGTTTTAGGCTACAACATTTGCCTCACGATCTGCCTGTCCCCTGAACACACTGTAAAAAAAAACACAGTCTCTGTAGACAGCCCAGGGTCTTTCAAACAACAACAAAAATAAAATGTGCCGACATGCACCACGAAGCATACACAAACTTTGTTCCAGCATTCCAGACAATAACACACAAAAAGGATTTGAGGTGGGGGGTTAGTGCACGGAAGCATAGAAAGGAGGAGGGAGGGGCAAGCTAGTCTCGTTTTTAATCAAAATCAATCAAGGTGTATTTATACAGCACTTTTCAGCAACCAGCAGGTATCCAAAGAACTTCAACGAAAGAATGAAATTGTCACACCCCTGCTACATATTAAAAGCCAGCCTAAAGAGATATGTTTTGAGTTTGGACCCAAACAGAGCTACATCGGTAATACTGCGAATATCAAGCTCTGACTTGTTCCAGAGTCTCGGGGCAGCAACTGCAAAAGCCTGATCCCTCCACCATTTATACCTGAACCTTGGGACTAAAACTCACTGATTTGAAGAACGCAATGACTGGCTGTGCTCTTGCAAAGTTAAAATTTCAGACAAATACTCCGGGGCCATGCCATTTAAGGCCTTGAAAACAAACAAAATCTTAAAATCTATTTTTAAACGCACAGGAAGCCAATGCAGGGTGTAGAGAACGGTTAGGGATATGTGCACGTCTAGGTGTATTTGTTGAAAAAGAGCAGCTGCATTTTGCACAAGTTGAAGACGTGAGATGGGCGTCTAATTCAAACCAACATAGAGAGCATTACAGTAGTCCAACTTTGAACTAATAAAAACATGTTTGAAAATACTTTGAACATCAACAAGAAGTAACGTCACCCTATATCGCATAGAGCACCTTTTAAAATAGACAAAATGTTCGTACAGGGGAGCGTGCCCATGGAGCCCCCTAGGGGGCTTGTGCCCCAGTGCAGCTCTAGGTCTAGTGATGCCCCTGGGGCAGTGTCCCCGTTTTAAGTTTTACAAAGATAAAAACATGACCTGTTTTGGAGGTATTAACACTTCTGAGCTGTCCTAAAAATCTGGTCACCTTATGGTAGAACATCTTCACCATTCTGCTGAAAACGTTGAAGGATCTCAGCTCCCTCAGGAAATAGAGTCTGCTCCTCATCTTCTTGTAAACAGCAGTGCTGTTGACTGTCCAGTTCAGCCTGCTGTTGATGTTGACATCTCTGTGGGAGTGAGTGCTTTGCTTAATTTTTGTGTTAAATATATGAACATTTGATTGAATTATTGAATTGCGTGTTTATGTTTTGTTAGCTTTATCTTTTTGTTTGTTTAGGGTGTTTAGGGTGTACATTTTTATATGTGCACGCTTATGTGGTTTGATCTGTGTCCTACATACAAAATACAACAAACATAAACCTTTTAAATGCACTAAAACTATCTTAGTTGTCAGGAGAGAGACCTGTCTGGCACCCCTTGACCATTTAAAGAAAACATAAAATGGTTAAAGTCACAGAAAAATGGCACCACATAGCACTAGATAGGAGAAATTTTGTTTGTGAGGAAAGTAAACCACATCAATTGCAACTGAAGGAAAAGAGACAAAATTAAGAGAAATAAAAAAGACCAACAAGTGGTCTAGAATGAATACCAGAATGGACCTGGAAAAGAGGAGAAACGGACCAACCAATAAACCTTGGAGCCTCAGAAAAGAATCTTAAAGGGACCAGGTATTCTCTTTTGGACATGGATCTTTGTGAAGTATCTGAGTTTTTTGAACCACTGGTTTCCTTGCCACAGGAAAACCCTTAAGTGGAAAGGACAGGGCGGATTTGGGGTCCACTGTCCGCAGTTGAGCACAAGTGCCATACGGAGGAGCTAGAGAGCTGCTTGAAAAAAAATTCAGAGAACATTGCCACAATGCCTAAAGCACACTTGAAGGAACTAGAG
Organism: Etheostoma spectabile; assembly: GCF_008692095.1. Lineage (NCBI taxonomy): Eukaryota > Metazoa > Chordata > Actinopteri > Perciformes > Percidae > Etheostoma > Etheostoma spectabile. The sequence goes on from NC_045754.1 coordinate 304,147, forward strand.
GACAAGATAAATAAAGAATTTGATTACATCCATAATCAAGTCCTTAAACTGGTGCCTTAAACACTATCATGTTGAACTGGTAAATGACCTGAAATCTGTTATTTTTACAATGATGTCTGTAATTCAACATTTGGAGGGGGAAGTGACACACTGTGCAGTTAACTTAAATGCATGACAGGAAATTACCAATATTTGCCGTTTCACAATGAGTCTAAGCCGGCCTGCCGGGGAAAAATTCCAATTAAAATGCACTTTCAAATGTTTGGAAAAATGGAGGATAACCACGATCCCCTGCTATTTTTGGAAAGATGTAACGATTTCCTGGCTTTAAATCCGCTTACTGACGTTGAACTCCTTGCCACTCTCCGCAATGTGTTGCACAAAACAGCCTGTGATGGGTGGGATGTTGCCCCTCTCGATATTTCCACCTGGAAAGAATTTGAGAAACGTTTTCAGTCAGCATTTTTGGCTGAGCATTACCAGGATGAACTGGCCGAGAGGGTCAGAACCAGAATACAACAGGAAAATGAGAGCATACAAGATTTTGCCTATATGTACAGGTCTCTATGCAAGAGGTGGAACCCAATGGTCACAGAGGAGGAAGTTGTCAAGTTGACATTGAAATTATAAACCCTACACTGGCCAGTCAGCTAAGAGGTAGCGGTATTTCTACTGTGAAGGCATTGGTTTGTCTTGGTCAGCAGTTGGAGAAGGATAGAAAAACAGCATCTGTATGAACAAAGGAAAAGAGCGATGATGCAAAAACCATCCAAACCTGATACTTTTTCTACAACAGACAACCCAGGTGTTTCCCAAGTTAACTGTTGATGCTGCAAAAACTACCATCCTCCTTCACCCTATCCGCTGTATCAGTCTGGAAAGGACAGGTTCCAAAAACCACCAACCCCAGGTAATGGAAGCCCAAGAAATCCTCCAACTGTAAATGCACTCTCACTCATACAAAATACTCAGATTCACTCAACACCACCTGCGGGGGCCTTGCCACGTTATTTAGTGGTCCCTATCACTGTTTGCTCCTGTAAGGGATCAGGGAGTGGACGATCCTCCTACACTTTGATCAATGAGTCTGTCTGGGAGGTATTGAAGAGGAGTGAATAAGGGTTGAAACCCTGGTCTCAAGGTCCTTTGTATCTGGCTGATGGAAGAAAGAAATATCCTCTCGGCTGTGGTGAATTTGTCTTCAACATTCAGCGTCACCCTGTCAAAGTACCTGGTGGTGGTCTTGCCAACCTCATGCCTCGCCCTTCCTGTTATCCTCGGACTTGACTTTGTCTTTCTTTCCAGGTTCCAGTTTGACGTTTCAGAGAACACTTACTGTTTCAAATTGGCCGCCAATAGGAAATGTTTCTTCCGACTGGGACAAGGGCCCGTTCCTAAGAGGCCATTAACATCTCAATTTGCTATCTACTCTGCTGTTTCTCCTAATACAGTGGTGCAAGGGTTTTCCTCAATGGATTCTGTGAGTGCTAACCTGGATGCTGTCATCCAAGTTGCACATCTGGATGAGGCTGGGAAGAAAAAGTTGAGTAAGTAACTCCAAAGGAACATGGATGTTTGCACAACACAAGCTGGCAGAACATATGTATCATGCCACCACATTCTGCTGTCTAATGACAGAAACCTTACCGTTGTTCACCTGCAAAACTCCATGAAATAAAAGATCATATTGAGGAAATGTTGGCAGATGGAATCATCACCCCTACTACATCACCATATGCCGCTTCAGTGGTACTGGTTCCTAAAAAGAACACTATCAAGTCACGATTCGGTGTAGATTTCCGCAAGATAAATGCTGCAACTCGGACTGACGCATATCCCGTTCCAAATATTCAAGAAATTTTTGAATCATTGGCTGGATCATCTATCTTTACTACCGTCAACCTCAACAGTGGGTACTGGCAGGTGCCAATGGATAAAAGCAGCAAGGACAAATCGGCTTTCATTTGTCCATTTGGCTTGTTTCAGTTTCAAGTGATGCCTTTTGGATTGAATAACACACCTGCAACATTTCAAAGACTGATGGAGTTGGTTCTTGGAGATCTCAGTGGCAAGATCAGCGTGGTCTACTTGGATGATATAATCATACATTCATCTTCACTTGAGCAGCACTACTACGATCTACAAGCCGTTTTGGATTGTCTGAGGAAGGCAGGATTGACCCTCAATATAAAAAAGGGTTCTTCAGGACCTCTCTCAAGTTCCTTGGTCATGTGATCTCGGTGGCTGGTATACAAGTAGACGAAGGAAAAAACCTTTACAGGCTTTCCCCACCCCAAGGACTATTACAGAGCTACAGAGATTCCGGGGAAAGGCTGGCTGGTACCTTTGTTCCCAACTTCTCACATATAGCAGATCCACTTAACACATTGAAAAAGAAAGGTTCAAGATACATCTGGACATCTGCTTGCCAAACAGCTTTCGAATCACTGAAGCGGAATCTTGTCTCACCATCAATTCTTGGCCACCCGGATTTCACTTTATCGTTAATTGTCCACACAGATGCTAGCGATGTTGGATTGGGTGCAGTCTTGGCCCAGTAGATGGGATTGGGAATTTAGAAAGTAATTGCTTTTGCCAGTCGCACCTTGAATCCAGCAGAGAGAAACTATTCCACGACGGAACAGGATGTTTAGCGGTGGTTTGGGCATTAGAGAGATGGTGCTACTACTTGGAAGGAAGAACATTCATCTCTGGTGTGGGTTTATAAAATTCAGAAACCGAGCTCTCAACACTGTTCCTGACGCCCTGTCTAGAGCTCCTGTTGATAGTACAGACTATCAGTTGCCCACTTGTGCAGCAGTCCAACCAGCTAAAAGAGAAATGTCGGAGGATCTCCAAATATCAAATGAAGTCCTGGAAAGCTCAGCAGGATGACGTAGAGATTCTGAAACTGAATGAGACAATACTCGACTCCGAAGACAAGAATATCAATGCAGCCAATCAATTCACAATCTTGGAGGAGAAAGTGTACAGGGTTTTACAACTTCCTCATAAAAGTCTATATCAGATCTTCATACCCACCCCTCTTTGACAGCAGCTGCTCCATCTCTTCTATGACCATCCATTGGCAGGTCACTTAGAGAGATATACAATGTATAAAAGACTACAATCCCTGGCATACTGGCCCTGAATGAGATTAAATGTAAAAAATTATGTCCAGTGCTGACAAACCTGTCAGGTTCAAAAACCAGAGAATCGAAGAAGCCTGGGTAATTTCAAACAGACGGTGGTCAATCAACGGTGGGAAATGTTGGGGGTTGATCTCATGGGACCTTTGCCGAGGAGTTTAGCTGGAAACATCTACTTACTTGTCTATGTAGACTACTACTCACACTGGATAGAGTTTTTTCCATTATGTTGTGCCACAGCAGAATCTGTTTCCCAAGTGTTAAACAAGGAGATACTGAAACGTTGGGGAGTGCCTGAATACATTTTTTTGGACCAGGTCTCCCAATTCATCTCATCTGTATTTGGAGGAACCACACCTTCATCCTTAGACCAACCTGACAGAGTAAACAGAAACTTGAAGGCTATGATTTCATCATGCGTGGAAGGGAAGCATAACACTTTGGATAAGTGGTTATCAGAATTTTCCCTTTGCCCTTGTCCATTGGAGTGACACCGGCACAACTCAATGTTAACCGGACACTTCTGTTTTGTACACCGGATGAACCATCCTACCCCAAAATGGCACAAATAGCTGATATGTAAAAAATGATGTCAGAAACCCTACAGAAGGCAAAGAGGCAACAGAAAGCCAATTATGACAGATACAGAAGGGAGCAAACTTTTGTGGAGGACTGGGTTGAAATCTCACCCGTGTTCCAAATTGTAAAAGTCATTTCCGCCCAATCTTGTACCACGGTGGAAAGGACCTCATTGTGTCACCAGATCAGTTGTGTACTGCGTGTTGCTAATGTGGCCCAAATAAAGCCATGTTATTCTACTGCTGAACAGGGGGATGCACTGCAGCATAAACGGATGATGGATATATTGGAAAAGGAAAGTGATGAGGACTTCCCAGGTTTTCCTAGTGAGTGAAAATGTTAGGACACTGTTCTTGGAAAATGAAGCATTTGGCCGCTGTCGGCGCTCGGGCCCTAATAAGTAAAAATCTGAAAAATTACTCAAGTAAAAGTAATGAGTAATCCATTTAAAATTAGTTACTTAGTTAAATTTAAAAAAAAAAAGGGGCGAGGGGTCTCTCCCATGTAGTGAAAGTAGATCAAGTGGTCATAAATCCAAAACTATTTTCTTTTTTAATTAAAGAAAAATCTATTAAATGTATAAACATACATAGAAATGTATACACATGTAATAACAACATAACACATGTCACGCATGACATTTCATGCTACAATCCTCTCCAAAAAAACTGAGCTCTCCCTTTACCACACTGCTGATACATTTGACTAATGTTCACAGCCCAGACCATCAGCTAGCTTTTACCCACTTAAGTAGCCTGTTTGAGCTAATTAGATGTATTCAGTTAGCCATTGTCCTACATACGGTGGCGGCTGTGGCTCAGTGGTAGAGCGGTTGCCTGCGATCCCTGCCCCTGCAGTCATTGTCGAAGTGTTCTTGGGCAAGACACTGAACCCCGAGTTGCCCCCGGAGTGTGTATGTATGTGAATGTTTATCTGATGAGCAGGTGGCACGTTGTACGGCACCCCTGGCCACAGTGTATGAATGTGTGTGAATGGTGAATGTTTCCTGCGCTTTGAGCAGTTGTTAAGACTGGACAAGCGCTATATAAATACAGCACATTTACATTTACATACGTTGTCCCACGGGTTGCTAGTGCTAGACAAAAACTAGCAATGCCACAAAACATGTTTTGCGCCTGGTAGGCAGCCTAGATGCTGATTATTCTGTAGTGCAGGGGTCATCAACTACATTTTTCCAAGGGCCAGAATTTTTCTAAGCAGACACTCAAGAAGACAGACTTTCAAATAAAGAAAATAAAATGAATTTATACCTAATATGCCTGTTCTTGTTAGAAATTTTCAATTTCTCACTGAATTAATGCTATTTTTACATGTATTAGTGTGTGTAAACTCCTAAAAAACATGGAAACTCCATAATGATAACTGGCTCTTTAACTAGAAAAAGATCTCAGACTAGGAGGCAGTTCCCCGAGGAGTGATGGTTAAAGTCTGTGATTACTGAAACATGGTTATAGTATGCAACGTCCTGATTGGTGAAAAATGCTTGCAGAAAGAAACGACTGTCAGGTAAAAACATCACTATCAAAGAGGCTGAAAGCCCAGCTTTAATGATGAATGGACTGAAAAGCAGGCTATGCATTCGTCCCCACACACACACACACACACACACGCACACGCTTTCAATAGCAGTGATTAATACTGTTTGGAACTAATTTGTTTGTTTGCATCTAAGAGAAGTGCTCAGGAGAACAGCACATGCCTGTCCCCAGTTCTATAGTTTAATGAGGCAGGCTTCACATTCTGTCAAACTGCCTTCATTCATTCATTGCTTCATCTGTCTCTCATGTTGGGTTAAACTCAGAGCTTTGTATTCACACATTTTAAGGTGACATGACCGTTGTTATCCTCCTCAGTCATTGACAGCAATCCTAAACCTGCCACAATATATTTCTGGCTGATATGCCAATACGATTTTCTTTCAAAGCCTTTGGGGTTTGTAAATCCTACAGCATTGAGAGATGCTTAGCATTGATGGGTCCGCAAAAACACATTTCCATTCCTCTGGGCGTTTTGTGGAACAAAACAATCAAGCAGGGTTAAAAAGTCACACAGTACATTAGAGTGACGGATTCCTGAAAGCCCAATAAAGACCCTTACATCAATGCCAGTTTCAATTGATTACTTTTAATGAGCGCAAATAAATAATGCAGGACTGTTCTCTCTTTCTCTCTCTCTCACACACACACACACACACACACACACACACACACACACACACACACACACACGCACACAACACACACACACTCACTGGCAAGCAACAGAAACTTTAGTAAAGTTGAATGCCCTTCAATTGCTTTTCCTTCGTTAAAATGTCTTAGAGCAGAATTTCTTGTTAGCACATTGCCAGCCATCAGATCCAAATCGCACCAATAAGACGGTGCCAGAGGATCCTCCATCCTGTTAGCAGTGAGAGTAGGTTTGTTCTTGCTCCTGTTTCTTCGGCGAAAGTGCATAATCATGCACTTTGATAGCTAAATTAGACTTTTTTCGCCCTAGAAGCACTGGGGCCCTAACCTGACGAGCTGGGGACGAGCTTGACAAGATGGTTAGAACCAGCCGTCACATGCAGCTGGGTCACAAACTTTCTTAAACTACACCTGAACACTGCACTGAACAACTGCTACACTAAAATGTGTTAATAAGATTCAGAATCAGATTTATTGGCCAAGTATACTTACAGTGACTTGCATAAGTTTACACACCCATGTGGATGTTGATTTAAAAAGAGAAATAAAAAACATCTTTAGGAAAATGATCTTAATGCCTTAATTCAAAAACATAAGGAAAATCCAACCTTTTAAGGACACCAATTTTCTTTGAATGAATAATGGGTTGTAAATAATTAAATGTTCTTCCTTAAAGGGGACATAAGTATACACACCCTATGTTAAATACCTATAGAGGCAGGCACATTTTTATTTTAAAAGGCCAGTTATTTAATAGATCAGGATACTATGCATCCCCACAAAGCTCCCTTGGCCTTTGGAATTATATAATATTATTATCTATACTTAAGCTCCCTGTATTTTAAGGAAGAACATTTCGTTATTTACAATACATTCTTTCACAAATTTACAATACATTCTTTCCTTAAAGGATTGGATTATCAAATCTTTTTTGAATTAAGGCATTAAGATCAATTTCCAAAAGATGTTTTTTTTTGCGTACGTACCTAGCACCGGTGTAGATTTTTATGCAGCCTTTTTACCCAGCAGTAGGAGATGGTCTCTTATAGTTGGTGATGTCTTGAAGGCCTCTCCACGTGCTGCAGAGTTGTTGGCTGAAAACAGTTTTTCAACTTTTCAGAGTAACTCCTTTTAGCTTCTCTGATCTCCTTGGTCAATATTTTTTTGAGTGTTTTTTACAAAGTCCTGTCTCCGTTGCGGTAGCCCTCTCCCTTGGCCCTGCGGAGTTGGCTTAGTCTTGCAGTAAACCATGGTTTAATGTGGTTCAAGTTGCGTAAAGTCTTTGTTGGCACACACACTCCTTCACAAAAACCTAATGTCACAGTGTCAGTAAGTTCGTCCAGGTCACCTGTGGTCTTGCAGCTTCACCTTCGCTTTATAAGACCACTTCTTCACTGTTCTGATTGCAGGCTTTGCAGATTTAAATTTTTGTTTGTAAGTGGGAATGCGATGAATCAACCAATGATCAGAGCAACCAAGAACTGCACAGAGAAAAGAGTGGTATGCCCCTTTAAGAACTGTGTAGCAGCGATCCAATGTGTTTGCCTGTTTGTTTGTTTAATATGCTATCTGAATTTCGGTAGTTTGTGGTATAATTTATTATGTTAAAATCTCCCATAATAATGGGCAATAAGTACAGATATTTGTGTTATGAAATAACTGTCACTGTCACACTGTTGCTTGCTCTGGAGGAAACTACTAGAACTGTTGGGTCCTTCAAAATTCTGGAGTGTGGTCTAGATCTACTCTATTGTAAAGTGTCTCGAGATAACTCTTGTTATGAATTGATACTATAAATAAAATTGAATTGAATTGAATTGAAATGTTTACCTGGTCGGTGACAGTTTGCTGTGAATCACTCACATTGGCTTGTGGTGGAATGTAAACGTCAACCAGAATGAATGAAGAGAACGGCGGAATATAATGGCTTACAGTCCAGAAAAAGTGATTCCATGTTTGAGTTTCTGTTTACTGAGAACTGTGACATGTATACACAAACCTTCATTTATGTAAAAGCAGATTCCACCTCCTTTTGTCTTCCCTTATCCCTTGTGTTGTCTTCTTGTCAAAATTGACACAATTTGTCAAAATTGACACAATTTGTTGACACTTTTTATCAATGTTTTTATCTTTTTCTTACGTTTTTGTCCCTCTTTTTAACACTTTTGATGCTTTTTTTTCAACTTTTCTCACTTTTTTGACATTTCCAACACTATGTAACACTAACTTATTAACTTTAGTTTTACAGTTAATTTTTGGAATTTATAGTCAATAAATAGGGAGGGGTTAAGTTTGAAAAGCAGAAATTATTATTTAGACTAAAATAAAAGGGATAATCACAGACTAGAACATGTCAACTTTTACTCAATACTATTTCAAAACCAATTTAATTATTTTTTCAAATGCTATAAAATGAATAAGACACCCCAAAATCACCCATCAAAATCACCTCAAGGAGCGTTGTGTGGAATCAATCATTTTATATTTATTAGGGATGAGCGAGTACAGCATTATCTGTATCTGTATCTGTATCTGTTTACCACATGAATCATCTGTATCCGGATCCGTACTCGGACTGGGTGGGGCCTAAACCGGAAGTGGTCAGATTTAACCCGGAAGTGGGTTGGGTTCTCTTGAAATGTGCGGGGCTTTAACCGGTATGTTATTTAAGCATGCAATTGATATGAGTTGATCAAAAATTGTTATATTTATTGCTGATTTGAAAACTATTTACATGACAGCATCGAGCTTCAGATCAATGGTGTTGTCATGGTAACAAACAAACTATATACAGAACGTTTTGCAACAATGAATACAACACATGCGGTTGCAATTATGAAGTAAAATGTAATGAACAAGAGTTTTCATACTCAATATAACTTTCTTTTTTTAACTTTTTATTTTTTTATGATCAGTGTGATTTATTTATTTTTTGGGTTATTTTTTATTTTTTTATTTCCACACCAGGTATATATGTGTGTGTGTGTGTGTGTGTGTGTGTGTGTAAGAGAGAGACACAGAGAGAGAGGGGGCGGGGGGCAGCTGACAGTAAAAAAAAAAATCTCCGATGGCAGAGACGCAACGGGAGTTGTATTTAAACCGAGCAACACGTCTGAAACCCACGTTCACCAGAAATCTACTGGTTACTATGTAAGAACTACAAACCCCACGTTCACCAGAAATCTACCTGTTACTATGTAAGTACTACAAACCGAAGTTAAAAACAAACCTGAAGCTGAAGAAACCCTAAACGTTAACGGAACAGATCCACAGACCCGATTGCCTGCCTGCCTGACGGAGCGGGAGCGCGCGAGAGAGAGAGAGAGAGAGAGAGGCCGAGGGAGCGCATTTCTCCTTGTTCTGTGAGTGTGTGATTGATCCGAGCGAGTTTGTAGGCGGGGGGCGCTGTGATTATCACAGAACGCTGCGCTGCCAGTTGAGGAGTTGTATTCAATCCGAGCACGGATATTGACTCATATTACTCGTATAATACTTGTACTCGGCAAAAGTGCTTTATCCGTACCGGATACTCGTTTCAGCCGGATACTCGGATCACCCCTAATATTTATATTACTATATTATGTAGTATATTATATTTCATGTTATTTTGGGTTAATTACAATTGGGTAATTAAAAACATTGATAAAGGAAAATGGGTCAATGTGACCCGAGGACAACATGAGGGTTAAAGCTTCTTTTGCCAATCTGTGTGATGTAAACCAAACCTGGGTAGGTCCATTGTAAGGAATTAGTTCACTGAGCCAGTTTTTGTTGAAGCAGAGGGCAGGTGAGTGAGTAAAGCCCTGTTCATTTTGAAGAGGCAGCAAATCTATTTTATTGGGTAGGGACCGAATGTTCGCCAAGTGCTGGAAGATGCATGCGAAAACACTTGTACTGGTATTATTAGATCTTAGTGCTGCATTTGATACCATTGACCATCATATCCTATTACAGAGATTGGAACATTTAATTGGCATTAAAGGAACTGCTCTAAGCTGGTTTAAGTCTTATTTATAAGATCGATCTCAGTTTGTCCTTGTTAACGAAGAATCCTCCATGCACGCCAAAGTTAGTCATGTAATCCCACAAGGATCTGTGCTCGGTCCAATCCTGTTCACTTTATATATGCTTCCTTTAGGCAATATTATTTGGAAACACTCCATAAACTTTCATTGTTATGCAATTATATCTATCGATCAAGCCGGATGAAACTAATCCGTTAGCTAAACTTCAAATGTGCCTTCAGGATGTTAAAAGTTGGATGACCTTTTATTTTTCTAATTTAAAACTCAAATAAAACTGAAGTTATTGTTCTGGGGCCCAAGCACCTCCATGACGCATTATCCAAAGAGATTGTTTCTCTGGATGGCATCACCCTGGCCCCCAGCCCCACTGTGAATAATCTTGAAGTTATATTTGATCAGGACATGTCCTTTAATTCTCACATAAAGCAAATTTCAAGGACCGCCTTTTTTCACCTATGCAATATTGCAAAAATCAGGAATATCCTGTCTCAAAATGAAGCGGAAAAACTCGTCCATGCATTTGTGTTACTTCTAGGCTGGATTACTGCAATTCTTTATTGTCAGGCCGCTCAAAAAAGTCCATAAAGACTCTTCAGCTGATCCAGAATGCTGCAGCACGTGTTCTGACAGGAACCAGGAAAAGAGATCACATCTCTCCTGTTTTAGCTTCTCAGCATTGGCTTCCTGTAAAATACAGAATAGAATTTAAAATCCTTCTTCTCACCTACAAAGCTCTTCATGGTCAGGCACCATCTTATCTTAAAGAGCTCATAGTACCTTACTTCCCCCCAGAGCACTGCGCTCGCAGAATGCAGGGTTACTTGTGGTTCCTAGAGTCTCTAAAAGTAGAATGGGGCCAGAGCGTTCAGCTATCAGGCTCCTCTCCTGTGGACCCAGGTTCCAGTTTGGGTTCAGTAGGCAGACACCGTCTCCACATTTAAGAGTAGGCTTAAGACTTTCCTCTTTGATAAAGCTTATAGTTAGGGCTGGCTCAGGAAACTAGTCCTAAACCATCCCTTTGTTACGCCGCTATAGGCCTAGACTGCTGGGGGTACTTCCCATGATGCACTGAGCACCTCTCTCTTCCTCCTTCTCTCCATCTGTATGCAACTTCATTCCATTAATGCATGTTACTAACTTGACTTCTTCCCTTTCCCGGAGTCTTGTGCTCTCTCGCCCCCAGAGTCTTGCCCTCTCCTCTCTCCTCCTATCGCTTCCTGCAGGTGTTTCTGGCTGTGGATCTGTGGTTGGAGTCACCTGCTCCCTCCATGTTCCTGCTCAACACCCTCTACTGCAATTCTCCATGTCTCTCTCTTTCTCTCTCTCTCTCTCCCCCTCTCCCTCTCTCTCTCTCACCCAACTGGTCGAGGCAGATGACCGCCAACCTTGAGCCATGGTTCTGCTTGAGGTTTCTGCCTCTTAAAGGAAGTTTTTCTTGCCTCTGTCACCTAGTGCTTGCTCTTGGTGGGATCAGTTGGGTTTCTGTAAATAACACCAAGAGTACAGTCTAGACCTGCTCTTTTATGAAAAGCGCAAAGAGATAACTGTTGTTGTGATTTAGCGGTATATAAGTAAAATTGAATTGAATTAAATTGCTGACAAAGTCTCACCAGCCCACCGGCACGTTTCCCCCATCTGCGTTTCCTTCTCCCACACACAGTGACTGCTCCTCCAATCAAATGTTCCAGGAAACTAGATGAGGTTAGGTGAAATTGTTCCTGGAGTTTGTTGCTTGATAGAAAAAAGTTCCTCTCTGCTGAAAATTATCCGAATTGCATGGCTAGATTCCACGAAAATGAACAAAAAACAACACAAACAAGAGAGAGCGTTGCACTGAGGCTGCCATCTGTGGCCCCATCTTGAACACAAGCAATAATAGGCAATACAGAAATCGAATCCTGAATCATATTCGGGAGCACTGCCTAGTTTGACAGTTTGATCTGAGCATTGTGAGCCTTTTAAGTTACACTGGACAATGAATGCCGGTTATGTCAAATTTCAACTATGTCAATCAACATCTTAAACCGCCTAACATTACATAAACTGTTGTGATTGGTCTGCCGAGGGCCTGGTTGGCTGGAAATCTGTCTGAACAGGAAGCGGGCCAGACGGATCTGACAGAAGAAATGAAACATGAGATCAGCAGATTTGTCTGGTTCCCAGGCTACTTGTGCTGTATCCAGAGGATGAACCCTACTGATTTAAGACTCTCGTCACCAGAAAAATTACATTGATTACTTGAAACAACCTATGTTTTCCTTGTCCAACCTGATAAGAAATTCCTATTTCTATATGAATGAGGACTGTGACTGACCTTGTAGGAATAAAGTCTGGGTGGATGGATGGGTCAACGAAGAGTAATGCATTGACACAAGAGGCCGCTGTTTGCATTCTGTTTTAACCAGCACTGACCAATGCTTTCTTTCAACCATCACCATTATCCTTCCCTAGGCTTAACCATGTAGATTAAGTTGCCTTAACCTAACAATACCTTGATCAAAGCAGTGCTAGTTTTAAACTGGCCCTGTGAATAATGATTGCAGTGGTTAAGGACACTGAGAAATTATGTCTAGATCAGAAAATGTTAATAGGCTTGAGCTTAAAGCTTTGTTTTAATAACCATCTCTATGACAATTCAACAAATCCATCCACTGAGGAAGGAAAGAGGTGTGTTTGAAAGATTCAGAAACAACAAGATGGACTCTTTTATTGGCTAAAACCAAGACATTGTAGTAAACTGATTGCCTTGGCATTTGGTGATCACAATTATAATTAACCCATATGAATTCTGAAATTCCACTAACTAATAACTGACTAACTAACTGTAACTAATACAGTGGCTAACTAAACTCAAAATGGCACAATAATCCTGTAGATGCTACTTGTGAGAATTCAGACTTTAAGGCAGAAATCACTTCTCTAACCTTTAGGCAACTGCATCCCCACGGTATTCATTTTAATATTTAATTTTTAATTTTAACTACCTTTATTAGTCCCACAAGGGGAAATTACTAATTTACACTCTGTTGTTATTACGCACATTACACACAGGCCTGAATTACACACACATACTCAGGTCCTATACATGCACTAAATGGAGAGATGTCAGAGTGAGGGGGCTGCCCCATGGAAAGGCGCCCCGAGCAGTTGGGGGTTTGGTGCCTTGTTATTACTCTATGCCATAATTATTATGGTAAGATCTTCCCCATATTATCTGATGTACAATATTATCCTCAAGGTGTGAGGAAACAGTTGAACACATTGCCTACAACATGCAGTGCTACCAGTGGGGTGCTTTGCATTAAGGTTGGAATCTCAGCGGCTCTCTCACTCAGCATGGATTCTTTATCTACAATGTATGCATGTAGATTTCATGAGCATATGGAAATGTAAACTGTATTCTTTTTCCTTGATGGAAGCATATACAAAGATGAATAGATGCATCTATAATTCAACATTGCCACAACACAGCATATTCAAATATGCAAAACAGACTAAGTCATACAGTAATCTCCACCTTCCCTCTTTCTTTGTGCTGCAATAGGACCAGTGGCCTGATTAGAGTGCCTGAGGCTGGCTGGTGGTTTGCCCTCTCTTTGTCTCCACATAAACAACTGTGTCATTGCTTGCTGAATTAGCAAACATGGGCAGAGGTTTAATTTAGCATTGTTCCTTGTTTATCTTGCCTTTGCTCTCTTGTTAAGTAAACCTGATAAGCTGAGCCGCCACTGCCAAATTCCTCCTCGATTCCAAAGAGAATCTTTTTTTTCCTCTCTTCATTTTCCATTTCTCTAACTTGTCTTTCAAACAGATGAAAGGATAATGAGATTTGACAGGCCCATTTTTACCAAGAGAAAGGTAGTTTCCTGTTTCCAAGCTTTTCAGTGATGAGGGCTGACTGCCAAAACCAAGAGACCTGCAGTCAGACTAATTTGCAATATCACCTGCAAAATGTTACCCTCCAAACATCACAGGAATCATTTGTGAGGCGTCTGGATTGGTTTGTGTTTTGGAAATGATCTTAGTCAAAATGTATTGCTCAATAAACGTGCAGTAGGTATTTTTGCATTTGCATACATCTGTACTTGTATTTGTTTTGTTAGATATTTTGGTCTCAAAAAGCTCAAAAAACATTGTAAACATGTAATGTGCATATATCAATAAAAGCTTAATTTAATGCAGTATCTAGTTTTTTAATACAATCTTCATACATTTTTTTTAATTTGATGAGCAATTCCTAAAATAGTTTTTTAAAAGACACCTTTGTTCCTTCTCCCACACTTTAATTAATGAAACCACTAGGTCAAATTGTGTAAAATTCTACGTGCATGGGTGCTTATTGTCATGATGCCATCATGACTGCCCCTTCCACTTACCTCTACTCCCTGTTTGTGTGTGTTGTTTGTTCCCCTGTTTGTGATCCCTCATGTTTCTTCCTACTGCTCTGTGTCTGTGAGTTGTGGTCGTGCCTGATTTTTCAGGCTGCGACATTCCCTAATCATCCCCAGCAGTATGGCCGGCTCTGTGATCCACTCGTCGCCAGATCTTTCAGTCTACTAGCGTAGTACAGTAGATCCCGATTCCCTGTGAAAATTTGTTTCCTAGTGTTTAGTTAATGTGATCTGTGTTTTCTCCTGTTTCCACATGTTGAAATTGTTTGTCGGACTCTGGGGGAATTCATTGAATTCCATCTTGCCCATCAGCAGCTATACACACAGCAATCACACACATTTTCTTTAGGACATGCTTTTCTAGTGTTATATTGCCACTATTAGGGTTAGTGGTTCTCCACTTCTCTGAGTAGTTACATACATGAAGAAAGGGCTGATTTTAAATAATATTTAGCAGTACTATATAAGTATTGTAATTTCCCCATTGGGGATCAATAAACAGATTAAAAAATTTAAAGATTTACTATTAAATAAAAAGGGATAAGGCTCACACAATAGAGCAACTTGAGTTGGAAACTGGTCCAGTTTTCGGCGTAGTCTGCATCTTTCCAGTTCACTCACTATGGAGCTCAGTACCAACCTAACAGATGGAATCCTTCAGTGTTTGAATTTCATCTGTGAAAATGGTTTATTTAAATATTATTCTGATACTGTCATTATAGTACAAACTGTTGCAATGTTCCAGTACAGAAGCCTCACACAATACGAAAGAAAAGAAACTATAATTCATCAGCATTTTTGACAGCTCAACAAACAGACAGGACTGCATTGAAATCAAATACATTAGAATAAACAAATACATCTAGAGTGGATGAGTAGCGTGGCATATCAAACAGAAGAATGGCTGTGTTTATGAAATAACATCCTGGGTGGAAGAGCTGCTGCTGTAGCAGTCACTGTGAACTCTTCTCCTCTTTGGTAACAGAGATCTTGTTGCTCGTAAGCAATTCAGCCTCCATCACAACCCAAACTCATGAGTAAGTTTTTTTACTAAGCCTCATTTTTCATCACTCCAATCACATTATCAAATCAATCTTTGCTACAATATCTCCTTCTTTGTTATACAATATGTTGCAAGGATCCACAGTCAAGTGAGTACCCTAGATTAGGATGAAAGCTTTATAAAGGAGATGTTTCTAATATATATTTATATATATAGATTTTTTTTTTCATATACATTTTACCCAAGTTCATTTTGAGGAGATGAAAACCCACTTTGGACTTGTTAACACTTGAATATGAGTACATGACACCATTGTTACAAGTACAGAACATCACTGGCCTCTGCCTTTTTAAATTGATTTAAAAAAAAAAAGGTTAACATGCTGATTATTTCATTTACAAGTTGTACACATCTGTAACTTTTTACATGAGGGTTGGACAAGCTGTCCACTCAAACTGAGCACACTCTTCAAAGTGCTTGTGCACTTTTCCAACAGA